>NC_091785.1:18898372-19205213 GCF_029378745.1 Bos indicus
ATCCAGTGTATTCAATTAGTCAGCTGTGTTGCCCAATAGACAGAAGAGGACTAGGGGTCTTTTGATGGTGAAGGATGCAAAGGAGTTCGGGAAGGGCTGGAGCATAGGGACTCAGGTACCCTGAATGGCCTGGCTGGCTCAGCTTGAGGGCAGAGGAATGGAGCCATGCCCAGAGGGGAGAGGGGCTGAGGACAAACATTGCCCATTTCCCGGCTGGGCCTTGGCTATACTCTGATGACGGCTCGGAGGGAGGAAGCCTTAGTTCTGCCAAGGCACAGGACGTCCACATTATCTGGGCTGCAGAGTGAGTCATTTTCCCCAGGCTGTTTTTACTGTTAGGATTGAGTTAAGATTACCAGGAAAAACCTGTTGGGAGAAAGAAAACCTCATGCCAAGCTCCCAGGGCCATTCCCTTAGGCTTCTGAATGGGAAGTCCTCAGCTCCAGTGAAAGATGTTTTGAGAAGAGAAGGGGGAGAAAGGGAGGGAGGAGGAGGCAGGGAAAGTGGGATGGAGAGGGAATAAGAAACAGAAGGAGAGAACTGAGAAAGGTTGGATATCTTTGGATCCCTGGATGGAAGGCATGGAGACTGGATCTTTTATACTCCCTAATTTCTGTTTAGGAGTGAACATTAGGGGAAGGGTGTATGTGTGAGAACCCCAGAGGAGGGATAAAGCCTCCTGAGCTGTACACTGACCTCATTTAGAAAACTGTAATAAGCCCATTTCCTTCATGACAAACCTCTGTGAATGTGTGTCATGGGATCAGGGTCTGCCCTGGAAACCAGTCCAAATGGCCAAGGACAACTGGGAAATGCCTGGCTGGGAGGAACTTCTCCAAGTGGTGAAGTTTGGCCCCTAAGAGATTTTAAAATGCACCCAAGTAGCATTAGGGGCTTCCCTGGTGGCTCAGGGGTAAAGAATCCACCTGCCAATGGAGGAGACGTGAGTTTGATCCCTGGGTTGGGAAGACCCCCTGAAGAAGGAAATGGCAACCCGCTCCAGAATAGTTTCTTGGGAAATCCCCATGAACAGAGGAATCTGGTGGGCTACAGTCCATGGGGTTGCTAAGAATCCGACACAACTTAGAGACTAACCAATGACAACAAAGTAGCATTATCCAAGAGGGGCATTGAAGGTTTGATCTCTGAGGTATGGGATCAACAAGCAGCAGACAATGGGGTCGCACAGAGTCGGACGCAACTGACGTGACTTAGCAGCAGCAGCAGACAATGGGCCGGGGCTCTGGTGCAGTCTGAGAAGGAAGGAGGCCCTGTGCCCAGGTTTCCATCCTGAGGCCCAACCTGCTGCCTGTGATTCACCATCCTCACTCCTCCTCCACACCCCAGCCAGGGAGCATGGTGTTGGCTCATCATCTGAGTCTTCTGATTCTTGAGTTGAGTCTCAGATGTGTCCTCGGGAATTAGCTGGTTTTTAATGAGGCTGGAGATGTGGGCCAGATGGGGCCTCCGCCTGGGAGTGCTCACCTGCACTGCGGTGCTTGCTCCTTTGCTCCTTGGAGTCTTCCACGTTGACTCCATCAGGTGTACAGACCCTAGATGTGAGACTGGGGGTACCTACTCTCCTGGCAGTCTCCTCTTCCTGCCACACTATAGTTTGAAAATTGGTGTCCGCAGATCTTACTGCTGATTTTCTTTCTTCTTTGTGCAATGCCTCTTGGTCCTGTCTTTACTCAGGTGCCAGCAGCAGAGGGATGGTGAGGAGAGAGAGGGGAGAGTTCAGGAAGGGGAAAGGCACATGAGAAGCCCACGTTTCTGCATCATTTAGGAAACCCGAGGAGTGCTGCCCAGGGGTGGAGAGCATCATGGATCTATGGATCTTGACTGAAAACTCCTGTCAGCTTTCTGAAAGCTAAGTAGCTGGCAAGTGGCTTGGTCTCGGGCTCTAGCTCTGGCCCAAGGGGCCCCACCCTGGGATTTTAGTTCAGAGGTCCTAAGCTGGCAGCTTTAGGAATGAATCTAGTTTACAGATGTGCCTTATTTGGTCTGCTCAATGCTTATAAATTTAAAAAATTCATTGGAAACATTTAAAAATCTGGATATCTGATATTAAGGAAATCTGAATTTATGGCTTCTCTTAAAAAATCAGAATTGTGGCAACCTGGGCACATATTCTCACATGGCAATGATCAGCTGCTTTCTTGAGATAGCACATGAGTTCTCTAATTAGTCACAAAACCCAATACTTTTGCTACCTGATGTGAAGAGCCGACTCATTAGAAAACCCTGATGCTGGGAAAGATTGAAAGCAGGAGGAGAAGGGGGTGACAGAGGACCAGATGGTTGGATGGCATCACTGACTCAATGGACATGAGTTTGAGCAAGCTCCGGGAGATGGTGAAGGACAGGAAAGCTTGGCGTGCTGCAGTTCATGGGGCTGCAAAGAGCTGGACAAGACGGAGCAACTGGACAACAACCAGCTGACTCACTTACACGCTTAGTCCCTGAGAACCGTTGCATTCCTAATCCCTTATAAGGCCTTAGAATGTCAGAGCTGGCAACAGCTTTAGTGATGATGTAGTTCCAACTTCTCAGTTTCAAGTTGAAGAAACAGAAGCCCAGAGAAGGGGAGACTTTCCCAGAATCATGTGGCCAGGACTGGCAGGCCAGTTTCCTGCTCCTTGGTCAGTGGGTTATCTACCCACCAGGGCGTTATGGCACTTCACAACCAAGCCACCATGGATGGAGAGACAGGAGACTCTGCCTTACCTTTGATCCTACTCTTTACCAACTGTAGATGATTTTATGATATGTGTGCTCTAAGTAGATCTGGGGAACTAGGGTGCTGGCATATAAAGTGTGTCTGATACCATCTTCTAGTAACTTCTCAAGACCCCACAAGCACTCTCCAGGTAGGGAAGAAGATCCCTAGTCACCCAAAGCCAGGATAGTGTTCTCAGGCTCAGGATATTGTTGGGTTTGGAAAGGGTATTGACCCTTCCTGCTCTGACTACTTGGGAACCTGTGGATAAATGCCAAAAAGAAATGGGAATATATTATGCCAGGTAGTGCCCTAAAATCTTAAATGCTGTAATAAAATAGAGGTTTGTTTCTTGCTCAGGCCTGTGTTCCTGATCAGTCTGTGGCTCTCCTCCAAGCAGTGATTCAGGGACCCAGGTTCTCTACAGCCTGTGGTTCCAGTATCTTCAACACATGGCTCCCTTGGTTTCTGTGGACAGGGCAAGATCACAGAGGAGGGGTGGTCTTTATGAGCCGAGCCTATACATGACATCCATCATTCCCACTCACATTCTATTCAGTCATGTGGCCACACTTAACTGAAAAGGAGGCTGAGAACTAATCTAGCTGTGTGCCTAAGAGGAAGGAATCAACAGCTCCTTGTCTAGAGTCAACAGCTCACCAGTCACTAAGACATACACACCTTCATGGTAGCACATAGTGTGTTTGGGCACAGACAAAGGGGGATATTGGAAGGGAGGAAGCCGAGCCCATCTCAGAATGACTGAAGCACTGTTCTTTCCCTTTCTATTCTCACCATAATTTTTCTTAACTTAGACCCACTTTAGTTTTCCCCTGAACTACTACAAAGATAGTCATCCCTCCAACTGGCCCCCTAACCCAGTCATGCCTGCTTCAGTGCACCACTCATGAAGCTGCCAGAATGACCCTTCTGGGGCCAGGGGACTCCATCTTCAAGGTTGACAGGCTCATGTAGTTGGTTGAGAAGGGTGGAGGAAGGTCACAGGCCCTTTTCTTTTGAAAACACAATCATGTGAAACCTTAACTAAACAGAGCAGAAGCACTGATGAACTTATTTATGTTACCAAAGCATTCTTTATTTTTCAAAGTTATCATAGGATCCTGCTAAAAGTCAAGAGACTCTCAATTAAAACCTTGATTAGGAGCATCAAGGACTATGAAGACTATAGGAGCCCTTGTACATTATTTCATCTGATCACAATACTTTGGGATCACACTCTTAAATAGAGCAAAATTCACTTGGATTTAGGAAAATCTCATTTGCAGTCTCTGCTTTTGTACCATCCCAGGCCCTGGATCTGCTCCTACTACCATACTGACAACCTTTTTCTTGTTACTTATTCTTCCCCAGTTCTTAAGCAAGTGTATCTTCTATCAGAAATCATCCCCTCCAGTAGAAACTTGTCAAGCCCTTTGTGATCTACCCCTTGACTCCTCTATACTCTCTTCATCTACTGCTTTTATCTGATCTGCAAACCAGTCCATTCTTGCTGAAATCTGCCTCCAGTCATTGCAGCAGAACTTGTTCTCCGCTGTCTCTCTCACTTTGCACAGGCTTCTCCCTCTGGGTTGCCTTTTCTCCGCCTGCCCCCCCACCCCCTGCCAACCCTCTACTACTGGTAGCTCCTTTATGACTCCGCACAGACCTCAGGAAGCCTTTTCTGAGCAAGCATTTCTGGGTAAGATGCTACTTCTCTGTAGCATTTATCACAGTCTGATTCATTATATATTTACTTGTCTTCCTCCCTGGAGCTCATGACTGTCTTTTGCTCAGCATCCCCAGAGCCTGGCAATAGTAGGGACTCAATAAATGAAAGCCGAGTGACTGAATGGATTCACCTTAATTACACAGGATGAACTGGCTGTGTTCAGTCTGCCTTTGGGGCTTGGGCTCCACATAGTTCTAATGTCTGACACATTTCACCCAATGGGTTGCTTGTCTCAAATGTGGGTGATGGAGGCTAGAAGTGCAAAAAAGAGGCTCTGTTCTTCTGTGGAATTGAGCCCACTCCCCGCCCCACCCCCAGACTCTACAGTCTGTGTCAATGCCAAGTCCTCAGGTGTGGACAAGGGACCAAAGTCCCTCCACTCCTTCCTGCCCGGGCAGGAGACTTCTTCAGTTTCTGGCCTTGGCCCACTTCATCCACAGATTTCTCTGGGGAATTTCGGTGTCTGTGGGCCCCCTTCATTCCTGTGATGAGAAGTGCTGGACATGGAAATGATCTGTGGTGTTTCTGACCTTGGTCATAACTTGGCCTGAACCCCAGTCTCCCTCTGAGTTCATGGGTACATCCTGTCTTCCTCTGCCCCATGTGCTCCCCTTCCCCAGTAAAGTGCTGTCAGCCCCACTTGAGGCGTCAGTCTTATTCAGTGCTGGGGTCTCCAAGCCAAGGCCTGACAAGTTGTGAATGTTTGAAACTTGCTGAATGAATGAGAGAGTGAAAGGCCCTTCGATGGGCATGTGTGCACGTGTGTGTGTGTGTGAAAGAGAGAGACCGAGAGAGAAGAGGATCTGGGTGAGCCATCAGGAAATGTTTTCCTTTCATTACAATTTGTTCCTGGCTCTGTGGGTGGTTCTAGAACCTCTTATTTTGGCTCAACTTTGGCCCTGCTTCAGGCTTTTCCAGGATGTTTCTGGGATAGCTGGAGGCATCCTCTGGGTAATCTTGATAGGCTTGCTTCCCATGGCCTTCCTTGAACACTTGTAGGGTGGACAACTTTTCCTGGTTTCCTGAAAACTTTCCTGGTTTTAGCTATGAAAGGCCCACACCCTAATAAACCGCTCAGCCTTGGACAAACCTAGAAGGAAGATCACCTTGAGTTCATGTCTCCCGATCAATTCCCAAGGTCCACAATCTGCAGGAGCTCCGGCGAAGTGCCTCGCTGGCCACCAAGGTCTTTATCCAGAGAGACTACAGCGATGGGACCATCTGCCAGTTCCAGACCAAGTTCCCCCCAGAGCTGGACAGTCGGGTAAGGATGTCTTTCCCTAAATTTGGGACACAGAACATAATGGAACTGAGGGGCTTATTAGAATATTTATCTTTTTCTAGGATAAAAATAGTATAGGAAACAACTTGCTCAGCTGCTTCATGTGGAAGAACTAAAGCATTTTGCCTCACTGTTGCCTCCTAGAAAGTTGGAGCTGAAAAAAAAAAATTCAGAGATTTTCTAGTTCAGTGGTTCTCAAATTTCAGAGAATCACCTAGGGAGCTTGTCAAACAAACACGAATTCCTGAGTCTTATTGGATAATATCAGATGTCATCAGAGATGCTGACTCAGCTGCAGGATTAGGTTCAGGAATCTCTTTTTAGAAGCACTTCTCAACTCCAGCTGTGCATTAGAATTTCCTGGGGAGCTTAAAAGAATTCTGATGCTCAGACCACACCCAACATCAATCAAATCAGAGTGTCTGGGGCTGGGGCCCAGGTATCAGCATTGCTTTAAATTTTCCCAGATGGTTCCAATGTGCAGCTGGGCTGAGGATCTTAATTTTTAATGAGAAAGCCCCAGGCGATATGGCACCAGGTGAATATGGATCCCACTTAGAATCTCTGCTCTCCTAGTGCGGTGCTTCTCATGATTGGCTGCCCATTAGAACCACCTGGGAGCTTTTGAAAAAAAATTGCAGGTGTCAGTTTCGGTAGACTAAGATAGTGGTGGTCTTTGCTGCTCTGAACCACCCTCCCCCTTCCCAGACCATTTGAATCAGAATCTCTTGGAGGCAAGACCTGGGTGTGCCTACATTTTAAAATCTCTTCGGGAGATTTTAGTGTGCACCAGAATTGAGAACCGCTAAGCCCTTGAACCAAAACTGTGGCCTGTGCACAGGCAACACCCTGTCTCCTGGAAACAGCATCTCAGGCTCCACCCTGGATCTACTGATTCATAATCTGCATTTTAAGATCCCGAGGTTATTCATACATGCATTAAAGTTGGAGAAGCATTGCTCTAGTTCATCCTCTCCTTTAAGAGAGAAAGCTCAGGGACAGGAAGAGGAAGTGAGGTACCAAACTGACTGAGCGCCAGAAAGGCCTTGATGTCCAACTCTGCGTTTCCACAGGACTCTTGTTTCCTTATGCATCCATAGTGGATATAGATAGAATTGGGTGCTCAGGTTGGTCAGAGTCCTGGCAGGGAGAGCATAGAGAGCTGATCCACTGCAGAAAATGTTCACCTCTTGGATTTCATGAGAGTTTTCTGTTTTCAAGTGAGGACAAGTCGTCATTTTTGTTTCCATTTTATAGATGTGGAAACTGAGGCTAGAGTAGTTAAATCATTAGCTCAAGGTCATGCAGTTAGTTGATAGCCAAGTCTGGACTGGACCCCCAGGCTCCTGACTTCCTGTCAAGTGCTCATGGGCATCTCTCTGGTCTTGCCTGTGTGCCCCCAACCCCCCACATTGGTGACGCCCCACCACGGCAACCACACTCCAGGGAGGCTGACCTGGGTCCTGCTCCCTGTCTCTCTCTCCCTCCAGATCGAGCGGCAGCTCTTTGAGGAGACCGTGAAGACCCTCAACAGCTTCTATGCGGAGGCCGAGAAGATTGGGGGCAGCTCTTACCTCGAGGGCTGCCTGGCCTGTGCCACGGCCTACTTCATCTTCCTCTGCATGGAGACCCACTATGAGAAGGTGGCTATTCCCCCACAGCCCCACATTCCCTCCCCCCTGGGGCTCCGGTGCCTCAGCCTCAGCCTCAATGGGCCCCTCTCCTCACAGGTTCTCAAGAAGATCTCCCGCTACATCCAGGAGCAGAATGAGAAGGTCTTTGCCCCCCGAGGCCTCCTACTTACAGACCCCGTGGAGCGTGGGATGAGAGTTGTATCCTTTCTGGCTGTTCCATTCTAAGGCACCCAGCTGCAGCCAGCAGGAGCCCCGGGGAGGCTGCCAGGAAGCTGGACCACCCTAGGGGACTCTGCTCAGGATTTCTTAGGGTTCCCCATATCCCTGATCATTGACCTTCCTCTCCCACCATAAGTTAGTGCTATTTGTAAATTTTAGGCTTTGCTTTTATTGAGCTGCATTTAATCAGTGCGTGGGTGCGTGCTAAGTCACTTCAGTCATGTCCGACTCTTTGCAACCCTATGTACTGGAGCCTGCCGGGCTCCTCTGTCCAGGGGATTCTCCAGGCAAGAATACTAGAGTGGGTTGCCATGCCCTTCTATAGGGGTCTTCCCGACCCAGGGATTGAAACTGCATCTCTTACATCTTCTGCATTGGCAGGCGGGTTCTTTACCACTAGTGCCACCTGGGAAGCCTGCATTTAACCAGTGGTTAATATCAATACATGCCAGATGTCACAGTAAGTGCTTTGAAAATATGAATTCCTGTACTTCTCATAAGACCCCTGTAAAATGGGTAACTCTTCTTATTGCCTTTGTAGTGGACCCTGACTCAGAGCCGCCCAGCCAGCGACCACCAGAGCCAAGATCTGAGCCCAGGCCCACTCTTCACTGCCCTTGCATTTAACCCTCATTGAAGCCTATGCGGTAGGTCCCCTTGTACCCCTTTCACAGATGAGAAGATGGAGGTCTTGGTGGGAGACTGGCCCTCGAGTGTGTTATAGGTCTACCCACTCCCCCTGATCAAGGTATACATACATTCCCCCTACCCCCGGTCAGCAGCAGATAGTAGAATTCTTAAAAATAACATTTACTGGTAAAGAAAACACAAATCCCAGGGAATCTCATGCTTACAAAGCCCAAGGAGAAGCGCTTCTTCTCATCAAGGCTTTACTATGTGCCAGGTATTGTGTTTAGTCTTTTACATGCTTTATTTCATTTAATTCTTTCAATAACTCCAAGATTCTATTATTATCCCCATTTTACAGATCAGATAACAGATGGTAACAAGTGAGGTGATTGGTCAAAAGTCACATAGCTGAGATTGGGTATGGGGACATTTGAACTCAGGACAGCCAAGTCCTCACACCTGTTCAATCACACCCACTACATTGGGTACATCGCGTGCTGGGATACAAAGATTAGACTCGCTAGAATTTTAGCACCGGGTCCTGGCTGTGCGCAGGCGCCTTTGAGCCGAGCCAGCGCAGGTGAGAGGAGGGGTTTGGGTGTGGCTCTCAGGCGTCCGCGTCCTGCCCGTCTGGGAAGCAGCAGCAGCTCGGCCTCGCACTTCCCTGCTGACCTCCATCAGCCGGTTCCCTTCGGCTTGCACCCTTCCTTAACGCCCGCCCAGATCGAGATCTCCATCTACGAGGACCGGTGCAGCAGCGGCAGCTCGAGCAGCGGTAGCAGCAGCGGCAGCGGCAGCAGCAGTGGTGGGGGCGGTGGGGCGGGGGGCCGGTGACTGGCCGAGAGTCCCTGCAGGGAGGTGTACGGCTGGACTGAGGGCCTCGCAGACCTGAGGCGGCTGCGCTACCAGAGCACCCGCTTCTGAATCATTCTCTGGGCCCATCTCCTGCCCAGGGCGGGAAGGAGGCTGACCCGCCCAGTGTCGCCCGCGGGCCATCAGCTGGAGCCCCTTGCCCACTGGCAGGACGGTCCACTTCCTGACTTGGCTTTTATCCGACGGGGCTGGTCTGGGTCACACGGAGGCAGGTCTTCCACGGGGTGGGGGTGGGGGTGGGGACAACACTGATTGGACAAACCCCTTTCTTCCGCAGCTTCCCTCCCGACACCCCCTGAAAAGGATCCAAGCCCGTCAAATAGAGAATGCCCATCCTGCATGGTACTTGACTCCAAATCCCACATCCACCAGGACTCCCTTCCTCGGGGTCCCACGCCCCGAGGCTGTCTCCCAGTGTGTATGCTTTCTGACGCCACCACAGGGCCTCTGCCTGTCTGTGATCCTGCCTCCACTGATTCAAGGTCTGGGGAGACAGGAGTGGTCAGCCCCCTCCTGACCTCTTCTAGACTCCTGGCATCCCTGTCCTCCACCCAGAGCCTGGAGGTCATCTTGGACTCTCTCAGAAGTGTCCAGCTACTGCGACTTGGCAGGCCAGGTGCTGGTGGAGGTGGGGCACATGGCCTGGCCTCTGGAAGGTTGTATGGGGGTCCGGAGAGATGCTTCATGGAGAGATGTAGCCTTGGGGGGCTTGAACCTCCAAAACGGGAGCCAACTTCCTGAGATTAGAACGTGCGTGTGTGAGAGTGAGTGTGTGTGCGGGCAGGCACATGTGTATGTGCACATATGTGTGTGCCCTGTGTGCACCAATGCACCTGTGTGTAGGTATGTGTGAGGACAGGTGTGTGCATGAGTGTGCTGTGAGTGCCTGTGTGTGACTGCCCTCGTGTGTGTGTACACACGTGTGCATACAGGTGTGTGAATGCACTTGTATGTTGCCCTTGGCTACTGGGCCGATGTTTGCCCCTCTCTGCATCTTGTCTTATCTTTGTGCGCCATGGTCTGGCTGCTTCCCTGGGTGGGTCCAGCCTGTCCTCTTGTAAATAAATGTCCTAACATCCCTTGTCTCTTGCTTGGCTGCCAGCTAGGCTCTTCTTCTTGGTCTCTCCCCCACTGGCATGTTTCTCCCCACCTTCTGACTGTACTGTATACATTCTAACAAAAGCATTGGGGTTCTAGGAGAGTGGAGCCAACCTTCCATGGCCTTCTGTGCCCCACTTCAGGTCCCCCATAACAAGGCAACAGGGCCCTGGGCACTGCGTACTCAGGGGGTCTCCAAGGCTGTGTGAGACGTCCTTGGAAGGCCAAAGAGGCTGCCAATCTGCAGGGGAAAAGGCAAATTTCTTTCTTGAAAGAGGGGTGTCCAGCCGGTGAGGCCCTGACTGCCGAGGCCCAGCAGCCCCTCCCTGGTGTCTGGAGATGGACAGAAGCAGGCTGCCTGTCTTGGCCGGCAGGAGGTGCTAGAGGGGATATGAGAGACCAGTCACTGCAGGTAGCTTTCTGGAACCAAAGAGGGGCCTGACTTTCTTTGGATGCAGGAGGAGTATATGGGAAGGGTTCAGAGAGCTGGTGAGGGTGGCCCAGCCCCTGAGTCTCAGTGGGTCCTGGTCCAAGTGTTCCCTGGGTGAGCTGCAGCCCACTGATCTCCACCACAGTCCCCTTCCCTCTGAACCTGGCCTGTGCCCACTCTGGCCCTCCGCATGGCTGTGGCCAACCTGTCAGGTGAATGATGCATCTCCCGTGAAATGGCTGGGCGCTGGCCGTGCGGTGGCCTTTCATCTTATTATTTCTTTTTCCAATAAAAGGACTTGCCCAGCTTGAGGCTCTCTGCTGCTTCTCTCCCCCCTCGGCAATGGGGGGCCAGATCTACGCCCCAGGATCACGGCGAGGGGATGCTTAGTGACCCACTCACCTCCTGCTGAGGAGACGGGGCCAAGTGTGTTTCTGAAGAGGCAGCACCCGGACATGGAAGAATGAACAATGTCTTCTTTGAGTTTGTAGTCTGGTGGGGAGGCAGACATTCCTCATCTCTAATCTGGAGCTTTTATTTGGCCCTCGGATCCTTAGGTGGGGGGAACAGGTTGAACTGAAACCAGGTCAAAATCAAGTCATGAATTAATTAGATAAATATCTATGTCTTGAGCTCATATCTGTTAGGGGTTGGATCATACAGGTCACTCCGTTCTAAAGAAAAGTATGTGGGTGTTGGAATCTAGCAGAGGTGTGTCTTGGCTCTTATAAAACTAAATAACATGTAATGAGTACTCAGTGTGTGCCAGATACTTTGCTAAACCCGTAGGGCACAGGTGTGGGAGGCGATTTAAAGATCATCTGAATGAAGCAGAATGGAGGTCCAGAGAGGGTGAATGACTTGTCTCTGGTCACACAGCTGGTTGACGATAGCGAATCGCACCAGGTTTCCATCCGAGGTCTCACCCAGTGCTCACTTCAAGCCCGTGGGGATGACACCCAAATGGAAGTTGTCTGAAGCTGCAGGGTGGCTGGGGTCACACATTCAGGTCTGTGGGCCAAGAGAGGATCCCACCAGATTGTGGGGACAATGGTTCTACCTCTGGGTGGGGGTTTGGGGAGCGCCCTGTGTGGCTTCCCCACTTATATTTTCTGCTCCTAAGAGGCAGCTGGACTCGCTGCCTCTGCTCAGATCTGGGGTGTGTGCAGGTTGTCACCATGGAGTCTGTTCTTTAACGTGGGTAGGTTCATTTTGCCCTGTTTGCAACTTTATTAGTGGTAGTAATATAAACAATAGTAGCTAACATTTATTTAGCACTGACAGTGGCACCCCACTCCAGTACTCTTGCCTGGAAAATCCCATGGACAGAGGAGCCTGGTAGGCTGCAGTCCACGGGGTCGCTAAGAGTCGGACACGACTGAGCGACTTCACTTTCACTTTTCACTTTCATGCATTGGAGGAGGAAATGGCAACCCACTCCAGTGTTCTTGCCTGGAGAATCCCAGGGATGGCGGGGCCTGGTGGGCTGCCGTCTATGGGGTTGCACAGAGTCGGACACAACTGAAGCGACTTAGCAGCAGCAGCAGCAGCATGTGCCAGCACCTAGATTAAGACTCTACATAATTCATCATCCAGTCCTCACAACAACCTTATTCCCACTTTACAGATAAAGAGACAGAGGCTCACAGAAGTTAAGTAACTTGCCCCAGATCACACAACTAGAATGTGGCTGAGCCTGGCTTTGAATCCGGACAGTCTGACTCCATAAACTGTGGGGAAGACGATACCAGCTTCGGAGACCCCCTTGGCCATCCTAGGCTCCGAGGGAGGGCTGGTACCTCCAAGCCAAGGGTAGCACGGGAGTGTGGGTGGTTGGGCTTCTCACGGACCTGCGGGCTCACACGTGAAGCTGCCTCGGGGCAGCTTGGTGGAGGGAAGTAGCGGGGAGAGGTCGATTGAGGTGTGGCTTCTCAGACTGGCTTGTCTCTGCTGCCTCAGTTATGGAGAAGGTGGCCTCTCTCCTGGGTTCGGTGGTAGCCACATCTCCTCTGCAACACTTGCCAGCCAGAGACAGGCCCCATCTGCTGCCAGAAAACACAGGAACCCCCAGGCAGCTCTGGGCTGCTGCTCCCCTCCACTGCCTCCTAAGCCCGCTTTCTGGCTTCTTTTAGCCAAAGGCAGGGGGTATGTAAAACCGCAGGGTTTACAGAAGCTCCTGGTGCCACCGAGCGGTGGCATCTTGCATTGCACCCCCAGATCAGAGCCGCCTGGGTCAGAGCATCTCAGCGGCTGGGAGACTTCTCATTACCCCCAAACCAGCAGCTGCTCCTACCTGCAAGAACTTTTCTGTGACTTCCAGAGAGGTGCAGGGCAAACATGGAATCCAGTTGGTGGTGACTCTTTCTCCCTGTGGCCAACCCCTGGGGTGCTGCCTTTCTCCTGGGGGTCCGGCAGCCTGGGAAACCACACCTCCCAGATCTGGAAGGACTTATACTGAGGAGGTGTGTGGCAGGAGGCGCCCACACCTAGTTGTGGCTTTATTGCTCACCATGGAGGAATGCAATGCACAGACTACCCCAAGTTAGACCTGAATCAGAACTCTGGCTTCCTGACAATTCCCTGTAGGGGAGACCCCTGAAGCCTTGGTTTCCCCAGTTGTAAAATCAGAATACTAATATTTTACGGGATTTCCCAGACCAGTGCTGCTCATCCTTGATTGTAATTGAAATCACCTGGGAAGCAAGAAGACCTGCTGATGCTTGGTCCTATGCTCCGGGATTCTGATTTCATTGTTCTGGGGTGCAGACTGGGCATCTGGGGTTTTAAAAGTTCCCCTGGAGTTTCTAGTGTGAAGGTTGAGAATCCCTGGATGGTACTTAGAGCCTACGAACTTTTCGCAAGCCTCTGAAAATGTCTGAGACCTGAATGAAAAAGTGTGTTGGTTCCATGAATGCAGCCAGACACAAAATGAGTATGAACTCTATGATTGTACTTATAACACATTCTGATACAGGCAAAACTGGTCTGTGGTGTTAGCAGTCAGCAGGGAGGCTGCTCTGGGGTGGGGGGCAGTGAGTGGAGGGGGGGGGCTTCTCGGGAATCCTGATGAGCTTTCCCCAGCAGTTACACAGTTGTGCTCACTTTGAGAGTTCAACGAACTGTATACTTAAGATCTGCATATTTTCTATGGTGATGGACAGGGAAGCCTGGCATGCTGCTGTCCGTGGGGATGCAAAGGGTTGGATATGACTTGGCTACTAAAAAACAAATGAAATAGTTGAATGAAATTTATAAAGGAAGTTCATTGGCTCCAAAATAGGAAAAGAAAGCACAAAATTGAAATTAATGTTTTATTACATAGCTACAAAATGTAACACTATGTCAGACAGTCAACTGCAATTTAACTCAACTCATGTGTGTGTGTATGTGTGATTGTATGTGTGTGCGTGTATGTGTGTGTACGTATGATTTAGTGTGGGTTGTGGATGTACATGAAAATGTTTGATACGATGAGGTGTGGGGCCTTTAAAAGAGAAAGTCCTTGGTACCTAAGAAAATCTTAAAACAGCCCAGGTTTATGCCAGGAGCTCTTAAGCTTGACCCCCTGCCCCTGTGTGCAGAATGATGTACCTTTAACTGGGGAAGAGAGCCCACAGATTTTAGCAAATTCTCAAAGTGGGTATGTAACCATCCCCCAAATGCTAAGAACACCTGGTTTTGAGGAGCCAGTGAGAAACTGGCCATGGATGTGCCTGGCATGAAATAGGTGTCCTTTCCCTTATAGCTCAGTTGGTAAAGAATCCGCCTGCAATGCAGTTCGATTCCTGGGTTGGAAAGATCCGCTGGGGAAGGGATAGGCTACCCACTCCAGTATTCTTTGGCTTCCCTTGTGGCTCAGCTGGTAAAGAGTCTGCCTGCAATGAGGGAGACCTGGGTTTGACCCCTGGGTTGGGAAGTTCCCCTGGAGAAGGGACAGGCTACCCACTCCAGTATTCTGGCCTGGAGAATTCCATGGACTGTGTAGTTCATGGGGTCGCAAAGAGTCAGACACGACTGAGCGACTTTTCACTTCACTTCACTTTCCTTCCCTCCTTTCAGAGCTCAGCCTTCCAAGGTTTCCACAGGACCCTGCTCAGGCGACTTTGGGAGGATTTATTCTCCTGGTGGCGCTGAGGGCGGGCTGTGCTGTGTTCACAGCTCTTCCCTAAGAGACCTGTCATTTCAGCAGCTGCTGGACAGCAGGACTTAGTGTCCCCGAGCTGCTGGGGACTCGTGGTTACCATGGGGATGACTGAGGAGGTGGAAGTATTCAGAGGGAGTCAGAGGGCTGCAGCAGTCGGCACACTCCAGTCAATCACTTGGCCACACCCAGTCTCTCTTGTCCTTTGTAAACTGTGAGCATTGTGAGAAGGAATTTTGGTAAATGATAATCTGTTTCTCCAATGTAAGATATTGTTATTGTTGAAGTTGCACTAGGATCTCAGTACACCGTGGCCTCATGATGTAGATTTATAGCCAGGTTTCAGATTCTTGCATAGAACAAACAAAAGACAAGGGTTCATTGATTTCCTTGTGTATGCCAGGAACTCCTGTACATTATTATTCCATTTTGCTCTCTAACGCTCTTGGTGGGTGGTTAGATTTGAATTCTCATTTTATAGACGAGGAAATTAGATGGTTAAGTAGCTTCACCAGCACCCACAGTTAGTGTCAGAGTGAAGGCTTGAACCCGAGTCTCCGACCCCAAGTCCGGCTCTCCTGACACAGTGCGTCACAGTCAGGCGAAAGGCTTCGTTCTGCCTGGATTGACTCATGAAGACAGATTCCAGACTCAGAGAGCAGCATGTGGGCAAATGCAGACACAGAAAAATTAGATTTGCAGGGGCGCGAAGGGGCTAGTTATTTTGGAGTAATTCAAGTTATTGATTTTTGTAATGGAAAAGTGATTGGAGACCGGCTACCACCTGAGAGCTGCGCCGAGCGAGGCCCCGGCAGGGGAAATGTTATACACAGCTTACAAGACCTTGGGTGTGTGGTGATGGCCTTCCTCCTGCCCCAGCTCCTCAGCCAACTCTTGGTGGGTGGGAATCTCGTCTTACTCATTTCCACCACTTTCTCCCCTGACCCCAAGAGCCTGGGGTGCAGTGCCTCACCCTTGGCAGGTGAATGAGAAATGCTGCCCATCACGGGCTGCAGGAAGAGACAAGAATATGAAGACGTGAAATCCTCGGGCTCCTGGGGCAACATGCCACTGAGAATCAGCTTAGGCCAATGTAGACAAAGGCAGGTATGGGTTAAAGGGTGACCCTAGGCCATCCCCTGCACTGGGCAGCTTTCAGTAATGTTGCCCTGGCTGTGATCTTGTGGCTCTGCTCGTGAGGATCTCCACCTGGCGGGGAGGGGAGGAGAGGAGTGGGGGAGGGGAGGAAGTATACATCCCGACCCCATTCAGCCCCTACCCAGCGCTCCTGCTGTTATTTTGAGGTGGGCAAATCCTTGTGGGGCTGACTACTCTGCCTGGAAAGTCTGGCCCTGGGGCCCTAGAGGGTGAAATACCATGGGTGGATGGATAGATGGATGGATAAGTGGAAGGATACAGAGAAGTTATGGACAGAGAGATGACTGATGGATCAAAGGTGAGGGAGAGGGCTGTCTGGCTCGAGATGGATGCTCGCAGACTGTGGGGAGGCAGGCGGAATGGATGGGTACCGATCGGCCCTGTGCTCCCCAGTGCTGATCTAAATACAGGACAAGAGCTCTTCGAAGGAAAGATGCTGTGTAACCCGGTCCCCAAATGAACTCTGCATTTGTAACTATGAGTGATGGTTGTGTCTCGTTGGGAAGGAGTCTTATAGGTCTAACATCGTCCCAGTTAATGACTTATGGATTGTTGTAAAATCAGGCACTGCTAGGAGTGAAGGCAGGAGGTTAAAGGACCTGGAACAGATTTCATAATAATATCTGCATTTTATCAACCTGGGCGGTGTGTGCCTTACATGCTCCATCTTGATGAAGCTTCACAAAAGCTTTATGAGGTTGTTATATCTCCGTTTTCAGCAGATGAAGAAACTGAGTTGCAGATTCAAGCCAGAGTCCATCTGATCCCAGAGTCTCAGGGTAAATAGAGAATTTTAAGGATAGATGAGTGAAGTCAGTCAGTAAGAGAAAAACAGATACTGTATATTAATGGATACATATGGAATCTAGAAAGACGGTACTGATGAACCGCAGGGCAGCAATGGAGATGCAGACACAGAGGACAGATTATGGACCCAGGAAGGGGAGAGGAAGGAGAGAGTGGGACGAAAAGAGATAGAAGTGTTGAAACATATACACTACCATATGTAAAACAGATAGTGGGAATTTGCTGTATGACTCAGGGAACTCAAATCAGGGCTCTGTGACAACCTAGAGGGGTGGGAAGGGGTGGGAGGTGGGAAGGAGGTTCAAGAGGGAGGGGACACATATGGACCTATGACTGATTCATTTTGATCTAATGGCAGCAACCAATGCAATACTGTAAAACAATTATCCTTCAATTAAAAATTAGTAAATTTAAAAAGAAATTTAAATGTGGGCTGAGACAAGGAACTATATTCGATATCTTGTATTAATCAGTAGTTGAAAAGAATCTGAAACGTGTATAATGGAATCAATTTGCTGGACCCCTGAAACACTACATCAGTGATGGGCTGCATGTGGTGCTTAGTTGCCCAGTCGTGTCTGATTCTTTGCGACCCCACGATCTGCAGCCCGCCAGGCTCCTCTGTCCATGGGGATTTTCCAGGCAAGAATACTGGAGTGGATTGCCATGCTCTCCTCCAGGACATCTTCCCAACCCAGGAATTGAACCCAGGCAAATTCTTTATTGTCCGAGCCACCAGGGAAGCCCAAATCAGCTATATTCCATAATAAATTTAAAAAAATTATGTGTTAAAAAAGGATAGATGGAAAGAAGGAGGGAGGGACGGAGGGCTGCAGGAGTTTGGAATGAGCTCTGTAGGAAAGAATGTGGCCTTTGCAAACAGGACACCTTCCGCTTTGGGTGAGGCTTTGAGTCCTCCCAGCTTCCTTCTCCCGCCATCCTCCCTATGTCTGCCTTCAAGGCCTGTACATCGTGAGCCCGGGGGACAAATAGGCAGGGGAGGTATATGTGGGATTTGCCTTCCTGCCTTCAGCCTAAGTGTGTTCCTCTGCTTGTCCCCAGGAGCAGTTGGGAAACGTTGGCTGTGCTTTTCTCCCTCCCTGGGAGCTCGGCACTCAGGTCTGGGCTGGGGAAGGAGAGTGAGCCCCTGGATCTTTTGAGGGGATGCGCTGAATGATTCTAGGGGAGAGATCCTGCATGGCTGCTCTGGGTCTGGCCAGGAAGAAGGATAATGAGCTACCTTTATAGGAATTATTCTGGGCCCCTTCTGGAAGGCAGGCAGGCAGGCAGGGGTCATGAGATTCTGGGCAGACATGCTGGCAGGACTTCTGTCCCCACCCTCATCTCTTATGCTCCTGATGCTGTCTCCAGCTTCTCTTGTCTCAGCTGAGTAGGACTCTGCAGCTAATCCCTCAGTTCCCGCATCCCAGCTGTGTTCCTCCGCCCAATCACAGTGCCTGGGTTAACTTGGTGGGCGCTTCCCCCAACTCTGATTCTGTGTCAGCATCATAGGAAGGACAAGCGCTGGCACCCACATTTCTGAAAATGCTTGATACAATTTTGCTTCTGAAATAGTTCACCTTTTCTGGAGAAGGAGGCAGAGAGAGGCAGAGGAGCCCCAGGCAGGAGTCAGATTCCTGGCTAGGCTGTGGTCCTCGGGAAAGTCACTGCTCTTTTTTGGGACTCCATTTACACATCTGAACATCACAACCTTCCCAGGTGGCTCAGTGGTAGAGTCCGCCTGCAATGCAGGAGACGCAGGAAAAGATTCCTGGGTCAGGAAGATCCCCTGGGGGAGGAAATGGCAACCTGCTTCAGTATTTTTCCCTGGAGAATCCCATGAACAGGGGAGCCTGGTGGTCTACAGTCCACGGGGTCGCAGAGTTGGACACTGCTTAGTTCACCATAGTTTATGACCATTCTCTTGGGGAATGGCACCGTGTGAGAACTAAGTTGAACTTCTCAGCACAGCCCAGACCCCGGGAAGGTTTGCTCTGCTTGCTCCCTCACGGCCATTTTCAGTCCTTGAGATCTCTTCCCTGCTAAGCTGTCAGCTCCCTGGGGAAGATGTCCTTCAAATCTCCCATACTGCAGGCTCCCAGTGACCTGGGCCAAGGCAGGCTATGCCAGGAGCCATGTGAGATTTGGTATTGAATAGATCCAGGATGTATCCTGAGCTTTGCTACTTAGTAATATTGATAACACTTCTAATTTACTGGGGGCTTACTATTAATAGGTGCCAAGCCCTATGTCAAATATTTTATATCCTCTTGTTTAATGTAATAACTTTGTGTGGTATGTATTATCATTTTACAGATGAGAAAACTTAGGCTCAAAAACAGTTTACCGACTTCAAATGCCTTTTTCTCAGTGAAGCCCAACTAACCCACCCTATTTAGAATGGCAGTCTGCCTATCTCAGCACTCCCAACTTGCCTTAATGCTGCTTCCTTGTTCCCCTAACCTCTAACATATTATATACCTTATTATATTATTTAGTGCCTGCTGTATGTCACCAGGGCATTCAGGAATCTTGCCCGGTGATGTTCACTGATGTACATCCCAAGCCACTAGAACCACCACCCGGCACATAGTAGGTGTCTGATCAGTATATGCTGAGTGACAACTGGTTAAATAATTTTCCCAGGTGTCAGTTACTTAACTAGCCATATGACCTTGGATATCTTGTTTCCGATCCTCAGTTCCTTTGGTCGTAAAATAGAATAAAAGCATCTATCCCATAGGATGGGTGTGGGGATGAACGGAGACGCAGATGTACAGTTCTCAGCACAGAGCAGGCATTCTGTAAATGTTAGCTCTCTTCCCCGAGGAGGGTTATTTCTTCTTGCTTCTCATTGTTCTCTGATGGCCTACCCTTTGACCACTCTGCTGTTCAACAGTGGTTTCTTCAGAGGACAAGTGCTGAAGGAGGGGTTGACATTACCTATGGAGTTAACTGGCCCCTGTTCTCTCACCCTCATCCCTCCTCCTTCTAGGATGTGCTCGTTGCTAAGGAGACGCAACATCAGCTCCTGACAGGATGTGGCTGGGGTCTGGTCCACACTGAAGGAGTGAGACTGTGGCTGACCCTGGGGAGGGAGGGAAAGGGAGGAACGTGGCTTGCCTCAAGGGCTGAGAGTCTGGGTGAGGTGTCATTTGGGAATCTGCTGGAAAAAACCAGCTGGCTCCCTGAGAAAGATAAGTACTTGTCCTCCTGTCTCATGTGACTCTGGAATGATGACCAAGGGCCCTGTTTGCCGACGGGAGTGGAACCCCTGCTTAAGCTGCAGTCCAGTGCTGGTCAAGGTGCGATGCCCAGACCCTGGGAGGGGGCCATAGCAGCCAGAGTGACTCATAATCAAACTCCTGGCCCTCAGAATGGCACCTCCCCAGAGCAGGGCTGGTGGCTGAGCAGATGCTTGAAGAGGTCACATGGCTGATTGTGTGCCCGGTGAGGGAACTCCACACAGGGAATGGCATTTCTTCTTGCAGGTTGAACGAGACTGTAAGGACATTGTCTCAGATCCTGGGCCACCCCTACGGAATCCTTTCCATACCTTCTTTCCAAACGCTCCCTTGACCCTGGGCAGCAGGAGAGATCGTGCTTTTTAGTAACCAGTTGGCCAGCTCAAATGGAGAAGGAAGAGTGCGAGCTGAGGCCATACCACCCCGATGTAGTCCTGCCTCTGCCCGCCCCAATCGAGTGGCCCTGGACACAGTACTCAGCATCTCTGTAAGACTGGGATGACTACAGCACCTTCCTCTGGGGACTGTTTGCAGATTCAACAAGCTGATTCTTGTAAAGAGTTCAGGTCTGACCCAGAAATACCAAGCACTCACTAAATGAGGCTAGAATCGTCATTTTGGGTGGTACATTCCTGGAAAGATCAGCTTCCCTGATGGCTCAGCAGGTAAAGAATCTGCCTGTAATGCAGGAGACACAGGAGACGGGGGTTCAATCCCTAGATGGGGAAGATCTCCTGGAGAAGGAAATGGCAACCCACTCCAGTATTCTTGCCTGGGAAATCCCATGGATAGAGGAGCCTGACGGGTTACAGTCCAGCGGGTTGCAAAGAGTTGGACATGACTGAGCGACTAAGAGAGATTCTTCCTGGGAAGAGGAACATCCTTGGGCAGAGTAAAAATGGTATTATTATCATTATTTGGTTTTTCTTGAAAAATGGGAAGTTCTGGCTGAGCTGGCCCCTCTTCCTGCTCTGCTGGATGAGCCCCTTCAGTGCTTCAGCTCTCTATTTGCATAATCCTTTTTAGCCCCTGCCATTATTTGTCAGCTCCTGAAGGCATCTGCTATTTTTGTTATAAACTCAGGCCCAGGAGAAGCCAACAAAAATGTCAGGAGCCTGCGTGGGGCTATCATCCAAAAAAAAAAAGAGAGACTGAACTGTTCATGCTCAGAAGGCAAAGGGCTTCCCTGGTGGCTCAGATGGTAAAGAATCTGCCTGCAATGCAGGAGATGTGGGTTTGATCCCTGGGTTGGGAAGATCCCCTGTGGAAGGAATGGCTACCCACTCCAGTATTCTTGCCTGGAGAATCCCATGGACAAAGGAGCCTGGTGGGCCACAGTCCATACGTGACTAACACTTTCAGAAGGATTTGGGTGCCCAAGGGCCTCAGAGCAAGAGGAATTAGAAGGAAGAGGGACTCTGAGCCTGGCCAGTTCAGCACAGATCAGAAAAGTCCTACACTGAGGCCCTGGGCTTGGAAGGCACCCTGCTGGCCCACTGCGGGGGTGTTGTTATTTGGAGGAAGGTGAGGCTGAGTCGGTTCAGTACCTGCCTGTCCTCTGTATCTTTTCGCCTCCTGTTTCTTCTAACCCAAGCATCTTGGGGGCAGGGAACTTGACACCCTCAGAGGAGGGACCTTGTCACAGTATTCATGGGAGGGACCTAGTGCTCGTCACACAGGAGGTTTTCAGTAAATGATTCTGTTAGTCACTCAGTTGTGCCCAACTCTTTGTGACCGCATGGACTGCAGTCCACCAGACTCCTCGGTCCATGGGATTTTCCAGGCAAGGATACTGGAATGGTTTGCCATTTTCTTCTCCTTCAATAAATGATTGTTCAATAAATACAGGAGTGAATGCAGAGAGTTAGCTTTCTGGTACAGTGATCCAAGAATTTAGTTAGACTTTTTAGAAAGCCCCTCTGAGTCTGAGTCCCATTGCCATCCTGTGTACTGGGCTCCTCCATCTGGCTGGTGGGAGGCACCACGTCACCTTTTGTCCCCACTGCACTTGCAGAGCCTAGCGCAGTACCCAGCACATAATAGGTGCTCAACCAATATGTGTTGAAAGACTGAATGAACAGAAGAACGAATCTAAATCAGGGTATGAATCTAATACCCTGGAGTCAGGATATTATAGTTGTGCTCTTAATAGCTGGAGGGATTTTGAGCTCCTCTTTGTAACTCATCTGGCCCCATCCACCTAGTAGGGTAAAAACCACACAAATACACCCGGTTATATGAAACTCAATGTGCAGGAATTCACGGTTATTACTTATAAGTCACCCTCTGAAGTCTGCTGTCACCTCAGCTCTCCTGATGTCCTTGTCAGGCTGTCACACTAGCTGTCTTAGCCCTTATTTCTCGTGCTGTGTGTGCAGGAAGTCAATGAACACCATTATCTTGTTATTTACCATTGCATTTGAAACCGTAGTCTCTGTGGGTTTTGGGTTTTACTTATCTCCCTATCATAGATCCCCTTGTTCGTCTCTAAAAAGGCAGCATCTTCCAGAATGACGAGGGAATCGTCTGAATGGTGACAGCGCTGTCTGTTAGCCCCTCAACAAGACAGGGTGGTGGCAGAGGGCTCCAGCCCTGGCTTGGGGACCAGCTGGCTCATGACCTTGGGCTGATCTTTTCATCTCCCTGAGTCTCATGTCTAGGGCCTGTTCAGATCTTTAATTCTGTGTCGACACACAGGAGAGCGCTTCCCAGAAGTGGAACGATTTTTAAGTGGGTGTATGCTTTTCTGTGAGATTGTAGCTGTTTTTATTTTAAAACTTTTCATTTTAGCTCCGTTTCCAAGTGTAAAAACAACACTAGCAATGAGGAATTAATATTTTGTGATTTATGGGGCATATAATTATTATATCAGAATATGGTAGTTTTTTGTTAGATATATTTTTTTAAAGGGTTGGTGGCTTTCGTAAGAGTGATTTTATTATATCTTGAGGTGTGCCTTTTTTCCCAATCACATAAAGAATAGATCTGTGATTTATAAGGCTCCTGCACTACTGAAGCTAGTCATGAAAGTATTCTAAGGTGTTACATCATTACTAAAAGTGAGGCTTTCAGGAACTTCCAGGTTTCCAAGCATATTGCAGGAGAGACCAAACCATAAAGTTCTTTCTAGAAATTAGGGTAATCTGACACTAGGCATGCCTATGTCCAGCCACATTTTCAGGGGTCTTAGAAAGGAAAAGGCTCTTAGGGATACACCAGCCCAACTCTGCTGCTGTTTAGATGTGGGATACTGAGGCCCAGACTTCTGGAGAAGTGACTGCCCCAGAACATTCCCTCCGTGTCTGTCCCTTGCTCATTACACACGCCTCACCTGGCCAAACCCCAGTGTCCCCCAAGTGAACACTGGTGCACAAACCCAACCATTGCTCATGCCTGGGGCAGACACTTTCTCGGTATCAGGAGTTGCTTTCCAAGGGCCACGTGATGGAAGGGCTGCTGCTAATTCAGCATTCCAACCAGCTCTGCTTGCCTCAGACACTTTTTTTTTCACCAGCTAGACACTAATATCCAGCAGAGAGTTTATTGGTATAATTTGTTCAGAAAGAGACTGGAAGACTTAGCAAGTTCAAACTTTAACATTTTTTATCAAGAGTCCCAAATGGCCACCCTTTACCCTGCCCCCCATCATCACCACCAACCCCAATATGGCTTTCTCTACCACAGGCACTCAGGGCCCGCAGAGCAGAAACAGCACAGGCCAAACCAGCAGGCACGGGGCACACTGTCAAATCAACTGAGCAAGCAACCACCGGAAGCCATCTTTGTTAAGGGCAAAATAAGCCGCTCATGACACTGGAGGATACAGAAAAGACAGGACTATCTTGATTCTTCTGAAGGAGTGAGGGAGGCTGGATGGGGTAAAAAACATGTTCTCAGAAGACATGCAAAGAAAGACTTCACAAGCAACTAAAGGTGACACAAATATCAGTATCTCCCAAACTTCCCTTTTCAAAGATGGCCACCCCCGCTGTCCATTCAGAAGGAGCACGCAGCAGAATCTACTGGGCATGGAGAAAGACAGGCAGCGGGAGATATTTAGTTTTCCACAAAGATCATTAGTTTTTTGTTTTTGTTTTCCTTTATTGATGGAATTTAAAGTGCATATAACTGAAGGAAAAGTCCAAGGCCTAGAGAAAGAGATGAGGCCCAAGAGAGAGGCTCAGAGATTCTAAAGGCGGCAGAAGGATACCCACCTAAAAAGGCCACTTGAGCTGCAAAAAGGATGGAGTGGGAGACAGAAAATGGGGAAAAGAGAAGGGGAATGGGGGTGGGGTTGGGGTGGGGGAAAGCATTTGGGAGGAAGAAGACAAACACCAGTTCAGAAATTCAGACAAAGGTGAGCAGGAGCTAGTCTATATCCCCAGGTAAGAAAACGTGGGCTGACCCTAAGGTTGGAACATTAGTTTCAGGAAAGGGAGCAACAGGAAGAGCAATGGCTTCTGGCCAGGACACAGCACCCCAGGGGCCCTTCACTTGATGGCAGTAGTGGTGGGGCTTCTCCAAGCCTGCCATGGTCTTCCTTGGAGACCCCACAAAGGTCTAGGGAGATGTCCTCCAGCCAGGAGAAGGCAGGGGCTGAGAACCTCAATCTGGGGCCTCTCAGACTTTCATGCCTTGGAGAAGGAAATGGCAGCCCACTGCAGTGTTCTTGCCTGGAGAATCCCAGGGATGGGGGAGCCTGGTGGGCTGCCATCTATGGGGTCGCACAGAGTCGGACACGACTGAAGTGACTTAGCATAGCATAGCATAGAGCTCCCCAGTGGATGGCAAGTTCCCTTTGCTACTGGACGGTGGCCAGGGCCCCACTCACCCACACAGGCTGTGCCGTCCTCGTTGGGTTCATAGCCCCGACTGCATCTCTTGTTGGTCCGGCACCTGTAGCTTCCGTACGTGTTGACACACACGGGCTTGTCTCGAGGGCACACGAACGGGAACTGGATGCATTCGTTGGTGTCTGAAAGGCAAGGGGAGCCGCTCACTGGGGGACTTGCTCTGGCTCTGCTTCCCCACTCCCGCCATGACCTTGGGCATGGCCCTTCTTCCTGGGCCTCAGCTTGCTCAGTCTTCTTGGCTGGCTCCTCCTATACTTGACCTTTACACCTTGAGGGCACTCATGCTTTCCTGGGTCTTCTTTTCTATCTCCCAAGTTTCTCTAGGTGGTCCCTTCACATACGGATGATTCCAGGCCTCCTATCTCAAGCCATGACCTCTCCCTGAGGCTCCAGACTCATGAATTCTACCTTGCATCTCAGACTTACTAGGTTGAAATGGAACTCTAGATCCCCCGGCCTTCAAGCCTCTTTTGTCCCCTGTTCCCATCCTCCCCAGCTCAATCAAGGCCACCATCAGCCTCTTGGCTGCTTAAGCAGACATTGGAGAGATTCCTGATTCTTCCAGTTTCCTTAATTTGCAGGTGATTTAACAACAGATCCTGTCAATTCTGCCCCATCGTACCTCTCCATTCTGACCACCTTCCTCTCACTCCTCTGCCACCAGCCTGTCCCCAGCCACCAGCAGCTCTTACTTGGATTTCTGCTGCTGCATTCTCTCCTTCCCCTGTCCTGCCACCACACCTCCATCCACTCCCCAGGCCTCCTGGCTTCCCTGCTTCCTCCAATCCTATCTGCAATTCAGCAGCCGGGTGATTGCTGAAAATATGAACCATACCATGACATGCTCTTGCTTAACTGCAAAGGGCCCTGAGAACAAAGTCCAGACTCCCTTCTGGGGACTCAAGATCCTCCCTGTTGTGGCATCCGGCTTGTTCATCCTCTCCCAGCACTCTGGCCTCGTTCTTGTCCATTTGACACAATAAGCCTTTCTCCTGCTGCATGGTCTTTGCTCCCACTCTCCCCTCTGCTGGGCAAGCTCCTCTCTCTGCTCTTTCTATGGCTGGACCCTTCCTGTCCTTTAGGTCTCAGCTCAAAGGTCCTCTTCCTGCCCACATCTTCTAGAAGAGTCTTCAGAGAGCACCTTGCTTAAAGGGTTCTTAACTCATCTCATCCAGCTCTTGGGCCACGTGGTTTGTGGTCAGTCTGCCCGACTAGAATGAACACCCTTCCAGGGAAGGTGCCTGACCTGCACCCCCAGCTCCCCACGTAGGGTGCTGTGCAGGAGGCACCCAAATGTCTACTGGGTGATGAAATGAAGAGGCGGCTGCACTGTGGAGGTCATGGAATCTTCCCAGCACATGGGGGAGATGCTGGAATTTCTGGGTCTGGGCATCATCTGTTAGAGTGGCCATGGTGGGGACATGAGGAGCGGAGGGAACTAATTTCTTCCTCAAGCCACCCTTCCAGCCATCCTCTCCACTTCTGACCTGTGGTCCTTTGCCCAGGCAGCGCCCTCCATTGGAACACTTTCTCCCTACTGTCTGGTGGACTCCTCATCACCCCTCAGGTCTCAGCTCAGACCTAAACTATCTCTGGGGCACTTTCTTGGACCCTCACTAGACTGGCTTAGCACCCCCCCCACCTTTGTGCTCCCATAGCACCCACCCCCCCCACAAGCCCTGCCCAGGTTGTGTGGTCAATCTGTTTCTCTGTGCACCCCTCCCACTGGGTCTAAGCTCCAAGAGGGCAGGGATTATCTCATTCACTCTGGCATCTCAATAGCAAACCATTCACCTGGGGCTGATGAGTGGCTGCAGAGGGGACTTGGGAAGAATGCTGCCTGAGCATGTAAGGGCAGGTGGAGTCCTTGGCCAGACCCCCTGCTGGTCCTTAGGATGGAAGACATGGGGTTGAAAGTCTCGGTGCTGAGCCTCTTGGCTACCTTGCCCATTCCAGGCCTTTGAGAGGTCTTAGGAGGTCCCTGGATCCTCACAGAGCCTGGCTGTGCTGCAGTTACCTGCCCCCCAGTACTGCAAAAGGCTGCAATCTCCCTTCTGAGCTGTGACAACATGCCACATCCTAGTTTGCTCCAATGCCCCCTGGCTAGCCATGCCCACTCTTGCCTGCCAGCCCCTTTGCTGGCTGCTGTGCTGGATGCAGGGTGCATGCCCACCCACCATGGCTTCCAGGAGCGAGGCCTCCCTGTGCGCTCTGTCTAGGCAGTGTGTCTCCTCCCAGTGATTGTTCTCTCTGTATTCACGGCAGGGAAGTGCTGCCAATTCCCAGAGCTGTAGTGATTCAGCCTGCAGGTTGCTACCATCATTCCCACCTTGCCGAGTTACCTGGCGGTTGTCTTGGCATCAGGAGCCCCAGGAACAAACAACACATTCCCCTTCTCACCGCTCCCACCGCCCCTTGTCTGCAACCTGAGTCTTCCAAGTCCCAGGCTGACCCTCCCCAGTGGCCTCTGCCTTGTCCTCTGGTACCTGCAGGCAACTTACCCGCACAATGGCCATTTTCCTGCTGGGAGAATCCTTGGCCGCACTGCAAGATGGGCAGAAGCAGAGACACTAGTGAGTTGAGAAGATCCCATCTTAGGTCTCCTCCCAGTCACAGCCACAGAGCAGCTGTCACCCTGACCCCACAATAAAGGACTGCTTGCAGCTCTGAATCAGGGAGAGCCCCTCCTGCCAGGATTCCTTTGCACTGATCAGAGGAGACTCAGGGGGAAGGCCAAGAACAGAGCCTGTACAAACTCCTGCTCATTTCCCTCATGTGGGATCCACAGGCCTGCCCCGTGACCCCCAACAGAGTCTGTCCCTCCTATGGCATCACCTGAGACAACCTGGGTCTCAGGAAGGCAAAGTGTAAAGAGGATTGGATAAGCTCACTCCCCACACCCCTTTCTCTGACAACCTTCCCCACTCCTGGGGCTGGGGTGCCTGTGAGCCAGGCCATCACCCCACCTTGGGCAGGGCTGCACAAGAGGTGGATATCCCATCCAGAGGAGTGACTCAAAGGCTTTGCAGCTGGAATTTGATCTAAGTGAGGCGGAGACAGAGATTGGGGAGCCTGGTCACTCCAGGCTGTGGGGGCTTTGCTAGGTTTCTGTGGAGGTCTCAGCAGCCTGGTGGCTGGGGACGGTGGTTGGGACTCAGAACACTTTACACAAGACAGAAAATGTCGACTGTTGGAACTGACGAATGATGGGGTGCTGGTGAAGATTACTGGGGGAGGATAATGCTCTCCCCACAGAGCCAATGCACTAAAAACAGAGGTCCATGAGCTCCTGGGGCCACCAAACTGCCATGGCTCTAGCTCATCCCGAGTGTCCCTTGAGTTTTGTGAGCTTCCCTGGAACCTCCCTGTAAGTCCCCTTGTCTGTATGAGTTTAAGTGGCTCCTATTATTTGCAATGGCGTGATCCTCTCTGGACAGGGGCCCAGAGCTCTTCCTAGGAGTCTGCAGAGGTAACGGGAGGCTGTCAGAGCCTTGGAAAGAATCAGAGATGAAGCAGGAGACCTGAGGCCAGTCCTTAACTCTGCTCACAAATGGCTGTGCAGTTTTGGTGGGTTCTCTTTCTTGGTCTCAGTTTACCTTCTCTGTAAAATGGGTGAAAAAAAATGCTTACCCTTCCAACATGCTAGGATTTCTTTGAGGAGCAGAAGAGCTGTGGGTGTGATAGTGGTGTGGAAACTACAATTGGAGGGGTCACTACGAAGCCTGCCCTTTGCTAAGAAGATTTCCATCATTCTAGAAACAAAGTCTACAATTCCTGGGAATCCAGCTTCAGCCCCCAGGGTTGTGGGAGGGGCCTGCTTGTTTGGCTCTAAGGTCCAGATGCCTCTGCTCACCTCCAGGCTGGCTGGGTCCTGAGGTCTGTCATCATCCCGGGGATAGGGAATCTCCAGCACTGAGTTCATCTCCGAGCTGGCCACGTTCCTGCTGGCCATCTTGCCATCTGGCCATGTCACCTCCACGCTGCTGGCTTCATCCTTCCCTGTGGGAAGAAAGGTGAAATGATCAGCTGCAGAGGAGAGTGGGGGCTGGGGAGGGATTCTCTTCAAGGGTGTCATCATTCATTCGTTCATCTGATAAAAAACATGATCTGAATACTGTTCTAAGTGCTGGGGAAATAGTGAACAAGGCCGACAAGATCCTGCTCCTTTAGGACAACGCCGTCCAAGAGAACTTGCGTGGTAACGGTGATGTTCTCTATCTATCTGTCAGCTGCGGTAGCGGCTAGCCATAGGTGTATGCTGAGCTCCGGTGTGGCACTGGCGTGATAAGGGACTGGATTTTAAATTCTATTTAAAATAGAATTATTTAACCACTCACCTAGTGGCTACCATACCAGACAGCGCAGTTCTAGAACTTACATCCTAGTGGCTAGGCCAATGGGCAGGAGGCTGTTTTGGGGAAGAGGGTTAAACCTGGTGGTAAACAGATTGACTTTGGAGTCCTGGGTTCAAATCTTGGCTGTACCATTTACCTAGCATGTTGGGAAAGAAAGAGTGGGGGTGGGGCATCTGGGAGACCTGGGGACAATGATCAGCTTTACAGCTGATTTGCTTTTTAATATTGGGTGTATTCCATTGATTTGTATCTAAACTGATAGCTAAAGTCTGCAAGGGGCCGTCACTGGGAAAGTCCCTGTTTTCAGGGAGCTTCTACTCTAGTGGGGATAGATAGGCACACAGATGAACCGACAAACAATGCCAGATATTGACAAGCTCTGTGAAGAAAACAAAAATCGGGTGATGAGATAAAGAGGAAGTAAGAGTTACTGGGGGCCTTGTCTAGTCAAGGTGATGAGGGACAGGTTCTTGGGGATAAGGTATTTGAGTTGAGCTCCATATAAAAGCTGAGGTGACAAAGGGCACAGGAGAAAGACCAATCTGAGAAGCAACAGTGAGAACTGGACATGGAACAGCTGACTGGTTAAAAATTGGGAAAGGAATATGGCAATGCTGTATATTGTCACCCTGCTTATCTAACTTATATGCAGAGTACCTCATATGAAATGCTGGGCTGGATGAATCACAAGCTGGAATCAAGATTTCCGGGAGAAATATCAATAACCTCAAATATGCAGATGATGTCACTCTAATGGCAGAAAGTGAAGAGGAACTAAAGAGTCTTTTGATGAGGGCAAAAGAGGAGAGTGAAAAAAGTGGCTTAAAACCCAACATTCAGAAAACTAAGATCACGGCATCCAGACCCATCACTTCATGGCAAATAGCAGGGGAAAAAATGGAAGCAGTGACAGATTTTTCTCTTTTTGGGCTCCAAAATCACTGCGGACAGTGACTGCAGCCATGACATTAAAAGACACTTGCTCCTTGGAAGAAAAGCTATGACAAACCTAGAAAGTGTATTAAAAAGCAGAGACAGCACCCTGCAGACAAAGGTCTACACAGTAAAAGCTATGGTTTTTGCAGTAGTCATGTCTGGATGTGACAGCTGGACCATAGAGGATGCCGAGCACTGAAGAATTGATGCTTTCAAATTGTGGTGTTGGAGAAGACTCTTGACAGTCCCTTGGACTACAAGGAGATCAAACCAGTCAATCCTAAAGGAAATCAACCCTGAATATTCATTGGAAGGACTGATGCTGAAGCTGAAGTTCCAATTCTTTGGCCACCTGATATGAAGAACCAGCTCACTGGGAAAAGACCCTGATGCTGGGAAAGATTGAAGGTAGGAGAAGAGGGTGGCAGAGGATGAGATGGATAGATAGCATCATCGATTCAATGGACATGAATCTGAGCCAACTCCAGGAGATAGTGAAGGACAGGGGAGCCCTCTTGTGCTGCAGCATGGGGTCACAAAGAATCGGACACAGCTTAGCAGCTGAACGACAACAACAAAGCCGAGATGTTTACAGAAAATAATGGTGGTGAAACTCAGGGAATATTCATTGTGAATCCATCTGCACACATCCTTAAAGCAACGTGTTACATCACTGGCAGAAAGCAGGTTGGAAAGATTTATCAGGTGTTTAGGCGTCGTCACAGCCGGCCCCAGCTTCCTGCTTAAAGCAACAGGCCTGTCACTGAGACAAGGTCAGGCTAATGGTGATGGATTGGGGTGAGAAGAGCGGGAGCTGGGCCTCACCTGCTGGGAGAAGCCTTTCTCCAGTCAGTCACCTGGGAAAGAGGGCAGCGCTCAGTACAGGTGGGAGGGATGCTGCAGCCCCTCGTTGACACCCACCTGGGCTGCCTAGACAAGGGCTTGGTGCTCGGGGCTCCACAGACTTGCACACTCCCCCAAGCATCAGTCGAGGGCTGAGAATAAAGTCACCCACATTTGCGTGCCACGTTCTCCTCAATGCGTATAGAGACTGTCACAAAACAAGGGAAACTGAAAAGTGCCATCGAATTTATAGCAGCTTTTGGTCATTACTGTCCACCAATGGATTTTCTACAATGATCGCTGCGATGGGGGCGGAGGGTGGTCTGTGAAACATTTTGCGTATGAACAGGGTTCCTGTATTTTAGAAAAGGGAGCAGGGGGAGAAGGGGGTTATGAGAAATGTTTTCTGGTTTAATAGAGCCAACCTCAGAACCAGTAAGCCATGGGCCTGGAAGGGGTGAGTCTCCATGGGGAGAGAAGCTGCATGCCTAGACTTTAGGGGAATCAATATAGAGATTCCAGTATTGGAATCTATCTCTACCTCTGAGGTCCCCCTGGGGTCGGAGCTAAGACAGCACGGTGTGGAAGGACCCCACTGCAGCTTTCTCCCCAAGTCCCAGTGCGTCAGTCTGGAGCTTCCAGAGAAAGGTGCATCTTGAGAGCCACACTGTCTACTTTCTGAGCCTCCCTGGGCTTGCTTCTCTTCTGCTCCCTCCAACCCAAGGCCTCCAGAGAAGTCTCTCCTCTGGCCATCATGAATTAATAAGGGCAGGGACCAGCCACCACCCTCCGGAAGTGTCAAAGGTGAGCAGCCCCCTGCCCCTGTGCCTGCAATGGGGCAGCAGCACCAGATAGAGGTCCCCTGAGCAGAGACCCCCACATGACCCAGAGCCCCCAGACAGGATGCAGCTTCTCTCCCCATGGAGGTTCTCCCCTTCCAGGCTGGGGGTTTGCTGGTTCTGGGATTGGCTCTATTAAGCCAGAAAACATTTCTCATAACCCCTTCCTTCCCTGTTCCCTCCTACCACAATAATTTATTTTGGGGAAGGGGGTGAAAATAGGATTGGGGATGTCAACTGCCCACTCTTTTTCTGTTTGGAAGTAGTCTCTTGAGGTTCAAGAGATTTGGCATGTTTAGGGTGTTCAGCGCCCAAACTAAGTGGCAGATGTAAAAAGTAAACATTTTTCTATTTAAAAAAAAAAAAAGGAGACAAAGAAGAACAAATGTTTCTCGCCTAAGCCAACAGAGCAGCTACACAAATACATTTTCCAGCCTGACAGAAGTGCTGCAAATAACTCAAGAGCTGCCGAATATTCATAGACAATCACAAATTTACATCCTGCCTCTGAATCCTGCTTCCTCTCTTCCTCCAGACCCAGGGATTGGCAGGACTAGGATAGAAATCAGCCATGGGGAGGGCACGTCTCAGTAGGACTCACTCTTTTGTTACTGATTATTTGGGGGCCTCAGTTTCCTCATCTGTAAGATGGGGGCTCTAGCCTATCCAGGAAGGACAGTCTTTTGGATGTGAGCGCTGCCCCAGCCAATTTTGACCCTCAGCATCCCCATCATCTCTTAGACATGGGGGGCACCCTGCAGTTCCCAAAGGGCTTCCCCTTGATGCCAGTAATGCTACAGGGTATGCACTCTAAACTGCAGGCAGTGATTCTCAGTCAGGGCACTGGATCCTCATAGCAGCCCCCTGAGAAAATACTAGTTTTATAATTTCCATCTTAGAGTCGAAGGGGATGAGACTCAGAGAGGTGAAGGGAATTGCTCACAGCTACCCAGAGAGGGAATGTCTGATCCTGAAGCCCGCACCTTCGAAACCCTTGTTCTATTGCCCACCTCCCCGCCCATGACCAAACCACCATGGACCAAGCATCATGCAGGGAGCTGGGATTCAGCAGGAAGGAGACAGACCTAGGACCCATCCTGGAGGAGCTGAGCCCTGTGGGGCCAATGAACACAGTGATTATGTTAAAATAAACTGGGAAAGTGCACATATAGTATGGGTACCACTTGGTGAGAGAGGCGGGTGTCAAAAGTCATTTTGTTGGAGGATGCAGGAGGAATAAGAGCTTGGGAGGCACAGAAAGGAAGGCAAGGGAAGGACGTTCCAGGCACAGGGTAGAGAACAGGCAGAGGTATAGAGATATGAAAAGGACATGCGTGTTGAAGATCAGGGAGCAGATCAGAGTGGGCGAAGCAGGGTGTGAGCTTGTGCGTTAAGTGGGGTGGGTGGGAGAGGAGATGGGGAGGGACTTGGAACTCTCGAAGGTGTGACTGATTGAAGCCTCTCAACTACTCCACGAGGGAGAATTTATACCCACTCCCCCGATGGAGACACTGAGGCTTGGCAAGGTGCAGGGAACTGCAGGTGTTTGAGTTCGGACTGGAACCCAGGCTCCTGCCCCCAGGCCGGGCCGTTCCCTTTGCCCCAGAAATTTCAAGTCTTCCCGCAGCTGCAGAAGCCAGGGGGCCCGGCCACCAGACACTACACAAGGACAGACTTTAAGTTGGCCAGACTGCCGGGCCTGTATGTCTGGGAGCAGAGGAGGCCCCATTAAGAGCAGCAGGGAGTCGCCTCCGGCAGCTTTTAAAGGACAAAGGCCAAAGAGGCACAGAGAATTGCGCTTTTCAGAAGAATCACAAGCAAAACAGATGGTGGGAATACAGTTGGTGGAATATTTTTGCACTTTATTAAAGCCGTTTTTATGTGGGCCACTGAATTTTCCTTTCCTAAAAGAGCACCAGCCGCCTGGGAGGCAGCTCTGAGTCACTTGCGAACAATCAGCTGAAGGAAGGAGGGGTGTATGTGTAGGGGATGGGGGCGCCAACAAAGCCTGGGGTGGGTTGGCCCAGGGAGTGAGCCCAAGTGGGAGGCTGGCGGAGAAAGGAGATTATTGGCGTTTGTTTTCACGTATTGGCTTTGGTAGAGCTGCCTTAGCTCTCTGCTAGCTCAGAACCAGAGAGCCTGGGTGTGGGCTGCACAGGGTGGGTGTGGGCTACATGGGGTGGGTATGCGGGGGTTGAGATGTTGGGGTTCAGAGCAACCCGAGTCCAGCAGGGCACTCAACAGGGACTGTGAGCAGAAATGCTCGTTTATGAGGTTGGCTGGCCGTCTGCATTGGGAGGAGCAGGGGAAGGGCAGGACAGGGTAGGGGATGGTGGAACGAGGCCAGGGGGCTCCCTGAGCAGGGGTGCGTGGGATGGTTTTACAGGATGAAGCTGAGAGCTCACTGCACAACAGAGTGGCCCGCTGAGAACCCCCTGCCCCTTGAAGCATGAAATGCAGCAAGGTCCCTGAGTTTTACTGTGTGATGTGATGCAGTCTGGACTCTTAGGCATGCACGTGAGGGTCTGAGAAGCTGAGTCCTCTAAGCACAGCTCAGTGCTGACCAAGCAAAGGCCCACAGCATGGGAAAGCACTGGTTCCCCAGCCAGTGGCCCAGGAGCTGAGAGGAGCTAGCCAGGTATGTGGGGGAGAGAAGTGCCCCAGGGAGGGGGCTGGCTGCGGAGGGGCACATGTGTGCACCCATACGTGTCCATGGACAAGCCGATCACCACACTTTGCTGCAAAATCCGGAGGAGGCAGGGGTGGTTTTGGAGGCAGGAAGGAACAGGGTCAGAGGGGATGAGCAGGAGCATTATGGGTGGTGGAGGAGGCTTCCTGCAGCCCTCTGCCCTCCTGCACAGCCTCGGGGGGCCCCACATCTTCTTCCTAGTCCTACTGACATCAGGACAGCCCTTTCTGCATTCCCATTCTGGACCTGCCCCTGTTCACTGCAAACACCACAAAACAAACTACTTCGGCCTGGAGACCGCCCTACTGTCCGTCAGCAGCGGCCTTGCTAAATAAATTATGAATGCAGCCACACAGCAAAATACTGTGCAGCACTAAAGGAAAACAAAGCAGACATGCACAGGCTTGGAATGATGTCCAGGATATACTTACTGTTAAGAGAGAGGGGGAAAAAAGCAAGTTTGGGAATGATAGGGAGAGTCTAATAATTTCCGTTAAAAAAGCTTCCGAGGCATATTTATTTATAAACGTGCTCCTGTGTATTTTACATGCAATAAAATCTTATCGAAAAGTGTGGAATTGGGAAGAGGCTGCCCCAGACTACCTACTGAAACCGTTCCCGGCTTGTTCCCTTCTGCGTTCCTAATTCCTTTACCCTGTTCTGCATTTTCTTTTTTCATAGCGCTTACCGTCTTCTAACCTTTTATATATTTACCTAGTTGTTATGTTTATGAGGTATCACATGTGACTCCTCGTTCCACTAGAATGTAAGGTCACCCATAGCAAGGATCGTCCTTCGGTTAGTGTTTGGCACATAGTAGGTGCTCAGTAAGCAGCAACTAAATGGGTCACAGGACCCTGGGGGAGGGTGAAGAGAGAACATTTCCTTTTTGCTTAATATTCCACACGTAGCGGTGAGATTGTAGGTTATTTTTACTTTCTTTTTTTATGGTGTTATATTTTCTAATTTTTCTATAATCAATATGCATTATTCTTGCAGTCAGAAAAAAACAAAACAAAACAAAACTAAAGCTTTCTAAAAAAATTGCAAATGCGGCTCTCCCTGCAGGGCTCTAGGTGCCAGTCTTGTGCCTGGAGAGGCTCCTGGGCTCCTCCTCCTGGTCCTTCCTCCCCAGCAACGCCCCTCCCACTGAAAGCTGAGCCTGGCTGTGGCTTTCCCGGCTCAGCGACCCCCTCCACTCTGCCCACCCTCTCTGCGTGGCTCTGGGAGCTCCTGAAACATTGGCCCTGGCCTCCCTTTTCAGATTCTGCTCCCACCAGACCCTTCCTGTCCTGTGGACATCGTGAACACTCTCACCTCTGGCCTTTGTTCAAGCCAGGACAGCCCCTGGATGCCCCGCTTTGGCCCTCATCCACGCCTTACAAATTCCTACCATCCTTCTAGACCTAGTTCAAGGCCCACTTCCTCGCTCAGAGCAGAGTGGGTTTCTCCTGTCTCAGTCCTCTCACAGCTTCTGGGCCAGTGTGATGGAGCACCCAAATCTGCTTGCGACCAGAGCTCCTGTGTCCATCAGCCTCTCTCATGGGACTGCGAGCCTGGAGGGCAGGGAGCATTTCCTTGTTTCATCTGTCTCTTGGCCACATCTCTTGGTTTCCCCTGCGTCCCATTTCTGTCTCCTTATTCTTGTCTCTTTCCGCAATCCTTCCTTCCCATCTGGCTTTCCCACTGGTTCCCTCTCCTCCTGCCCCACTGCTGGCCCCTCTATCAGTCAGGAAGGCCTGTGCTGTGCTGGATCCATGAAGATCCTTCTGGATGTGGGGCTCTTGAAGCTGCAGGGGTGGAGCCTCCTGCCCCTCGCTGTGTCCCTGGCTGTTGGCCCTGCTGCCTGCTGAGCGGCCTTAGAGAGTCTCACTGCAAGGCCCACAGCTGATCCACTGGGGTCGGTCTCCAAGTGTAGTCTTCCTTCTACGCCTCTCTGGGAGTGGATCCATTGGCAGGGGAGGCTGCAGGGGACCTGTGGAGCAGTCTGAACCAGAGTTCAGACCCAGAACAAACCCCATGGCAATGTAGAAGAGCAAGGATTGGCAGTCTGGGCTGTCAGGGAGTCCCAAGCAAGAGCAGCCTCCATAACCCTGAGCTGTGGAGGCAGACAGTTGGGAAGAGTCATGGAGGCTCTTGGGACCCTGTGATACCATCAAATGATCCTGCCAAGGCTTCCCAGCTGAAGAAGCAGGTCCATTCTGGCAGGGACTGACACTGGCCAGAGAAGAGGCCCAATAAGACCCATAAGACATACCTCAAAATAGCAGAGGCAGCTCAAGGGGAGAGGGGAAGGAGAACCCAGCCCCAGTCCTGGCCTCAACATTGATTTGCTTTGTGAGCCTCAGTTTCTTTATCTGTACAATGGGGTGTGGGTTGAGAGCCAAGCCAGATGTCTGGATAAACATCCCACCTGTGAGACTGTGGCTGTCACCGTGGTGTGGATGGGCTCACTTGGGTCATTTGGTAACTGAGGGGTCGTGGATGTCCAGTGAGAAAGGGGCAGAGCAGGACCCTGGCTGGCTGCGCACAGAACAGCTATGGGAGTCTGGCAGTCAAGTCATAGCGGTTAAGACGCCAGACTGGGGTGTTCAAGGAGATGGGGTCCAAATCCAGTCCTCCCTATCTTCTGGAGGTGTGACTTAACCTCAGTCTCAGTTTCTGGACCTGTAAAATGGGGTTATGATTCTTAGTTCATCCTGTGGTGCCGAGAGTGGAATAAGGTATCTTCGTAAAGCATCTAGACCAGGGTCAGGCATACACTAAGCACTTGATTAACGTTGACTACTACTATATCGTAAGAGAGGACTATGTATTTAAAAGTCACCTAGGACTTCCCTGGTGGCCCGGTGGCTGAAACTCTGTGTTCTGTGTAGGGAGACCAGGTTTGATCCCTGGTTGGGGAACGAGCCTGCATGTAGCAAGTAAGACCTGATGCAGCCAAATAAATAAATAGATACATATTTAAAAATAAAATAAAAGTCATCTTGTACCATCAGGGCCAGCAAAGTAAACGGCTGCCTTAAAAGTGATAGATTTCCAACTCCGGGCTGACCCACCCAGGGTGAAATAGCCTGAGAAAATGCTCATATAACCAGGCCCTGGGTCCCCTAAATATTTATGCTTCTTTTTCAGATGACATAAATATTATGTGCTGCCTATAAAAATTGGAAAACACATACACACATACACAAAATATGAAAGTGAAGTGTTAATCACTCAGTCGTGTCCAACTCTTTACAACCCCATGGGTTGTAGCCTGCCAGGCTCCTCTGTCCATGGAATTCTCCATGCAACGATATGGAGTGGGTAGCCATTCCCTTCTCCAGGGGATCTTCCTGACCCAGGAACTGAATCTGAGTCTCCTGTATTGCAGGCAGATTCCTTACCGTCTGAGCCACCAGGGAAGCCCAAAATACTGAAGACAAAGTATGGAATAAAATAAAAATCACCTGCCCAGTTAGGTCTGGATTTGAATCTCAGCTCTGCCATTTATGTGACTGGGGAATGTTTAATGGTTCTGATCCTCAGGTTTCCCATTTGTAAAATGGGGATAAATCATGCCCACATCAAAGGGTAATCACGAGGATGATGTAAAATAATAAGAGTAAAATGTCACCACACCTAGAACAAGAAAGAATTACCATACGGATCCAGCCACTCAAGGAGAACCACTGTTCACACTTTTTGCATTTTCTTTTAGTTTTTTTCTATGCCCATATGATGTATATATAATATTAACATACACATATATGTCTGTTAATTTGAGACCGTATTGCCTATTCTTTTTATGTTACTATCATGAGGTGCTAACATAAGGGGGAGGGTATCTGATTTTGAACCTAGGTATATTTGACTCAAATGGTTTCCCTTCTTTTTTTTTTAATACTTATTTTATTTTCCATTTTTGTCCATGCCGCATGGCATGTGGGATCTTAGTTCCTCAGCCAGGGATTGAAGCTGCACCTCCTGCAGGGGAAGCACGGACTCTTAACTCTGGACTGCCAAGGGAAGTTCCTTAAATGTTTTCTTAATCGTTGTGTTTTAGTAAAGACACTGTTGCCCCCATGTCCCACCCCATAGTGTTTCTCGACACTTTTTCCATTACTGTGCTTCCTCCCCAAGAAGGCCTTTTATGACTTTTCCCCTCTAATTCCCTTCCATAGTGCATTTCTTTAAAAATGCTTTATTTTGAAAGAATTATTGATTCATATGAAGTTGTAAAAGATAGTACAAAGTGGTTCGGTATGTCTTTCACCCAGTTGCCCCCATATACCTTATGTTACATATACCTTATCTAACTATAATACAACATCAAAACCAGGAAGTTGACATTGGCACAGTGTGTGTGTATCCGTTCTTTGTTTTTTATCACCTGTTGAATCATGCAGCTCCCACCACGATCAAAACACAGAACTGCTCCATCACACGAAGACCTCCTTGGGGTTCTCCCTTTAAAGTCATACCCACCCCTCCCCTTTTCACCACTTCTAACCCCCAGCAACTACTGATCTATTTTCCATCTCTATAATTTTGTCACTTTGAGAATATTATATATATGGAATCAATAGTATGTGACTTTCTGAGACTGACTTCACCCCCCCACCCCTGCCACTCATCATAATACACATGAGAGCTATCCAAATTGCTGCATGTATCAATGGTTCATTCCTTTTTATTGCTGAGTAAGCTTCCCTAGTGGCTTAGCTGGTAAAGAATCCACCTGCAATATGGGAGACCTGGGTTCGATCCTTGGGTTGGGACGATCCCCTGGAGAAGGGAGTGGCTACCCACTCCAGTATTCTGGCCTGGAGAATTCCATGGACTGTAAAGTCCATGGGGACACGATTGAGTGACTTTCACGTTTCAATATTCCATGGTGTGAATGGATGGCAGTTTGTTGACCCATTAACCCACTGATGGACATTGAGGCTGTTTCCAGTTTGGGCTATTAGAGACAAAGTTACTATGAACAATCATGCATAGATTTTTATGTGGACATAAGTTTTCATTTACCTGGGATAAATGCCCAGCAGTGCAAATGCTGGGTCTTACAGACTGAGCGACTTTCATAGTAGTTGTACAGTATAGATTTTTTTTTTGTCATAAAAGAAACTGCCAAACTATTTTCCAGAGTAGATGTACCAGCAATGAATGAGAGATCCAGCTTCTCCACATTCTTGCCAGCATTTGGCCTCGTAACTTTTGTTACTTTAGCTATGCTAATAGATGTATAGTGATATTTTATTAATACCACAGGTATACTGTGTATCTGTTGATGTTAATATGTGTATACACACAGATACCCTATACATATTTATACATACATAATGTGTGAGCGCTCAGTCGCTCAGTTGTGTCTGACTCTTTGGGACCTCATGGACTGTAGCCCGCCAGGCTCTTCTGTCCATGCAAGAATACTGGAGTGGGTTGCCATTTCCTTCTTCAGGGGATCTTCCTGACTCAGGGATTGAACCCATGTCTCCTGCGTCTCTTGCACTGGCAGGCAGATTCCTTACCACTGAGCCACCTGGGGATCCCATACATACATATATATATATATATATATACATAAAAAAGTAGACGTTTTTTCAATCCCCCTCTCCCAGTCAAGAACCTATTTTTACCTTCTTGGGGATGGCATCACCGCCATGCTTCTCCTGAGCCTTCTAGCTAAGAGAAGGCACCCAGGGTTTGCTGAGACACTTTAATTACTGAACCAATACCCAGGCATCTGGAGAAGTAGCTGGTGTGGACAGGTTTGGTGTAGCCATTGTTTGAAGAACAAGGCCATAGCCTTGAACAAATGGAGAATTAAATACTCTGACCCCAAGGTGAACTGCTTCCTCAGAGGCACTGGGATGGGGACCCCAGCAAGAAGTGGGCCATAAAGAACCTCCCTTCTGAGTTCAGGTTCATCTCAAAGCAGGGTTGCCTCCAGTAGCTGGTGGTACCTGAAAGATGCTCAGGCTGTGAGCCCTGCATTTCAGTGGGCTCTGCAGAGCCCTGCATCCCACTGCCCTGACAAGAGCCCATGGCACTCCCCAAACCCCCTTACCCCTGAGCCCTGACTCACCCAAGCCAAAGTGAGCCACGGGCTCCATCTCGCACAGGTAGCCTGAGCCCCCGTCAATGATCCTCAGGTGTGCCCCGCTCTTCTTGGTGTAGAGCACGACCTTGGCACCCCTGGCGAAGGCCCCAAACCGGGTTCGTGGCACCACCCTCAGCCAGTTGTTGCTGAAGCCCTGTAGCAGGGGAGGAACACAGGTCTGGGCATCAGCCGGGTGGATGGAAGGATCAGAGAGGAGGAAGAGGGGAGAAGAGAAGGGGCAGAGGAAAGAGAGGAGGAGGGAGCCAGGCAGGGAGGCTGAATGAGGCAGACCGACTGATTGAAGTTTGCCGGGAGCAGCTCTGGAAAGAGCAGGGAAAGCCAATTTTGTGTCTTATTGTTTAGTCACTCAGTCGTGTCTGTCTCTTTGCGACTCTGTGGACTGTAGCCCGCCAGGCTCCTCTGTCCATGGGATTTCCCAGGCGAGGATACTGGAGTGGGGTGACGTTTCCTTCTCCAGGGGGATCTTCCTGAAAACAGTTTTTGGAGATGTGCCAGAGGAAGGAGAGGGGCAGAAGACTTCTCTGAGAAGCAGCCCTTCTCAGGGGCTTACTGACTGTCTGGGAACTCATCTGCTTCCTCCCTGGGATGTCCATTTCCTGCCACTCTGGTCAAACAAGCACCCCGGGCTCCTCTGTTCTCGTTCATCCCAGGCCCAGGGGAGCATGCCAAGCAGGGCTCTGTGGGTCCCAAGGTCCAGGCACACCTGATTCCCCCGGAAGACGGACAGCGGCTGAGCCATGGACTCTCCGTGGGACAAGATGAGATCCAGCATCCCGTCTCCATCGAAGTCGGTCACCACGCCTCCTGCAACAGCACAGGTTTCAGTCTGGCCATCGGCCAGGAGACCAACAGGAGAAGGGCTCCTAACCTGGGCCAGCCCACGCCCTGAGTGTGAAGGAAAGAGCACAGCACTGGGGCATGAAGCCTGGACCATGAAGCTGCTCTCCTTCTCACAGCTGCTCGTGATAGGAATTTGTGGAAGTCGGGCGGGGGTCCCTTTCCTTCCCCTGGACTTTGGCAAGGAGAGTGTGGGTGCAAACAATTTGGAAGATGAGGGCTTCTGTCTGGTCTGTTATACATAATACAGACATGTGCACAGTTTTTATCAATCTATCACATGTTTGCACATACTAGTCTCCTTTTCGTCCTCACTACAACCCAGAGACACGAAGAAGGCACATGCAGTTATCCCCACTTCATGGGTGTGGAGAACAAGACCCAGAAGATGGAGCACCTTCTCCAAGACAATGGCAATGGCAGGGCCGGGTCTTAGGCCTCCTGATCCAGTGCTCTTTCTCTGCCACCAGCCTGAATGCCAGGAGGGGTCAGACTGCAGGACCCCCAGCCTCTCCTTTCCCTCCCCTCCCGGCACAGCATCAGCAGAGACTCTACTGCCCATGTCTCCCCACGCCTGTGACCCCACAGCCCTGGGGCTGGGAGAATGGATCTTTCTCTCCTCTGCTTCCCACCTGGCACTCCCAGGCCCCTCCCCGCTCCCACCCCAGGGACCTCAGCCTTCAGGGTGGGTGGGGACAGGACAAGCCAGGCTCTGGGGCTTGCTGCAGCATCCCTGCTAAGGGCAGCACTGAGCTGGGGGAGAGCAGGCTGGAGCCCTCAGATGTCCTCACCTGTGCCCCGGCCCTCAGGCTCCAAGGCATCGCCAGGGTTGAGTTCCTCGATGAGGGGGTCGCCGTGCTCCCTGTGGATGACGCTGCAGGAGGGGAGACAGGCAGTTCATGGATGACCACACGTGGCGAAGCCCCAGTGGGCCCTCTGGACGTGGGAATCCACTAACTCCATTCTCCATGCTCTGAGCACCCTGAGACCCTGCCACCTGCGCACCGACAGAGCCACTGCTCACAGACCCTGTCTACACCCTGGCTGTGCCTTTCTCGGGTTTTAATTTATGTTGGTAAATATCGATTTTTCCTTCTCTAATGGATGAATTATAGACAGCCTGGGGAAGGGCAGGTGATGGATGGAGAAGGGGCAGGGACGCAGCTACCTTCAGCTGACCTTCGCTTTCCTTCATGTGGCCCTGGGTTTTCGAGTTCTGGATGCTACGTAGGGTCCCACCCCAATTCAATGCCACCTCCTCCACACCCTCCCTAATCGTCCAGCTAGAAGCAGTGCCTTCCTGCTCTGCCTCTGTCACTTTCCTGGCCTTTATCACTTTCTGCTTCGGGTTGAAGCTCTGCATGAATGCATCTCCTCAGTTAGACTGAGTTCTTTGCAGGCTGGGACCACGTATTCTTCTTCTTTGAATCTCCTGCAGCATCTAACGATGCCTGGTTCTCAGGAAGCTCCAAGTGCATGTCTGGCCTGCAGGGAGGAATTTCGGAGGCAAAAGGGAGGGAGGGGTCCCTTTGGGTTGCTGGGGTTCTATTTTGCACTCTGAATCGTGGTAACATTTGCTGTAGACAAGTCCACTGTGAAAGTGCTGCTCTTCTTGCACTTTGAGCTGAATGTTGATGACGGCCTTAAGCTTCCTCTCCAATTTTTCTCCCTCGTTAGGGTCTTGAAGCCTTGGGGGCTCTGCCCTGGCTGTGTGGAGCAGTTTTGGGGTCAGGGTCAGGGAAGAACCAGGAGGGATCTTTATCACTCTCCCCACACATTGCAGGTGCGGCTTGTTGCTCAAATCACAGGGTCACCAGAGGGCTGTGCTGTGGCCAGTGCTTTCTTTTAGGAGCAGGTCAGGGTTCCCTGAGCCGGAGCTTCTGGGGGCTGGACGGCAGAGGGGGCTGGCAGAACTGCAGGGTGGGTGTAGGCTAGAGCACGTACCCTGGGACGTGTCCTCTGTCCACATGCGGCAGCTGCACGAGCACATGCTCGTGTGCAGCCTGGCCAGGGAGCAGCAGGCCTGGCAGCGCGCTTGGCGGGTGTGCCGGTCTGCTGCAGGTGTACATGCCTCAGCCGGCTAGCACCCACGGTCCCTTTGCCCATTCACATCCTGTAACCTCTGTCACCACTGGGCAGAGACACCCTGGAGTTCAGGTGACAATGCAGTTAAGGGTTCCTGGGGGAGAAAGCCCAGAAGTGCCAGTGCAGAGCTGGGCAAACTCACCCAGATTTGGGCAACCAGGGCAGGCTTCTCAGAGGAAGGGTCAACAAAGCTGAAACCAGAAGGATGTCCATGTCACTCAGAAGAGAAAGAGGGGCAGAGGGTGTGGGCAGCCTGAGAGTCCAGGCCCGGCCCCGCCCAGAACTGAAGGAAGCTCAGGGTGTCTGGCCCTAAGGTGTAAATCGGGAAATGGAGAGTGACAAGGCTGGGGACAAAGCCAGCCTGCGGGATGTGTCAACGAGAAGGTGGTGGCGGTGGGGGCTTCTAAGGGGTTTATGTGGAAGAGGGGTGTGGCCAGAATTGCATTTTCAACAGCTTGCTCTGTGGAACTGGGCGCAGAAAGGCAGCTAAGGAGCGGGAATGTGCAGGGGTGGAGCCATGGGAACAGAGCAGCACGGTAGGCTGTCAGTGGTGCCACTATACACATCCCGCCTGGCCGGGGAGAGTCCTCGCTCCTGCCCGTGGTCCTGCCATTATTAACAGGGTCCCTGCATGCTTGTTTAGCACCTGGTGTGGGCAATGAGTTCCCCGGTTTCCCAGGCATCACTGAAGGACTTGTGGACTCAAGCACAGCGAGGTTTTGCATCTCCAGTGACTCCTATAAGGAGCCCACCATGTTCATTTCAGCAACAGGTGACAAGCCCGCTTGGTGTGGGGTGGTGGGGGCTCAGCTTCCAGAGCTGCCAGCTGAGTGGTGGCCCCAGCCAACTGCCACAGGGACTCAGGGCACAACCACGTATCTGGGAAATGGCTTTCCTGCTGCTGCGTGGAGGTAGACACACTGACCCTTGGGGTGACCATGTGGTGGGGTGACCATGTGGTGACCACGTCTGTGGACAGCCCCGGCCAGCCTGCCCTCGGGATGGCCAGAGGGAGGACGGGGATTTGATGGAGGCCATGCGGGCAGGGGAGATGCCTGGGTTCTTGGGCTACAGAGACTCTCCGGCGCTCAGGGGACCTGGTGAGGGACACTTTATTAGCCAGAGAAGGAAAGCAGTGTCTCTGTTAATGAGCAATTGATCTTCCACAATTAATCTGGAAGTTGTGAATAAGCTTTTTGCGAGGCACCTAATTAGTAAATCTGGAGCCTTCAGGGGGTGATTACAGCTGGTCAGGATTGATGCTTTGTTAATAATTATATTTTAAAACACACTTAGTCACAGCCCTTGCCTTTTATAAATAGTCGGGGGCCCTCCTGGGGGAGGGGGTGGGGTCTTGGGGAACCGAGCAGATGATGTGGCCCATTTCCTGCATCCAAGGCCCTGGGCCACCCTCCTCTCCCCACCTGGTCCTGAGGCCCATTAGCATGTTTCAGGCCAGGAACAGGGCCATCTCTGGCCACATGGGTCCTGAGGTTTGTCCCCCAACAGCAGCTCTCCAACCTCAATGTGCTAAGAATCACCTCATGCCTAGCGTATGTGTTAAAAAAGACAGATATCTGGGCCTCAACCCTGGAGATTCAGATCCGGGAGATCTGGGCTGGGCCTAGAGATTCTGTATTTTAAAGAAGCACTCCAGGTGATTCTGACACCAGTGGTCTCTGGACCCTGATTAGAGAAGTGCTGCCTTGGAAAATCTAACCCCTCCTTCTTACATGCAATGCTCAGATGCTTTCACTCTTGTCCACCACTAATTGTCTCATCCAGCATTTCCCAAAGGATATTTTGCAGAGCACCAATCCCAAAAGCAGAATCTCTGAAAGCAGTGCCCTGTGGTCAAATCTATTCGAAATACTCCATTCACCTCTCAGAGCGTAAGATACTCAGAGTCATGTTAAGGTTATGAGAAGTCCTGTAGTCAATACACCTGTCTTGGCTTCATCCAGGTGCACCCAGATAGATTTGGCTCTGGGACTCCTTTGGATGGTAGAGTGGAACCTGGCTTCTGTGTACACTTTGCCCAGGTCCCCCCCTCCCCCACCCATTTCCACCCTCTGCTAACAGCAGGAGGCCAGCTTCCTGCCATTCTCTCAACTTTTCAATCAATTCCTGTCCTCCCCCCTTCTCTGCTCCTTCATCAGGGGACCTGCCTCCTCCCTTCCCTTGGAGCTCCTCTTCTGAGTCCTAAACCTTCCTCCCTGACCCCACTGCGAAGGCTGAGTAGCCACGAGCCAGGCTGAAGCATCTACCGGAAAAGGCGGTTGGCTGAGGAGCTGCGGTGGGCGAAGTTGTTGAAGAAAACCTCCAGCTCCTGGTCATTGTCAAAGTCGGCGGCGATGACTGTGCGGACAGGGGAGGGCATGGAGAACTTGGGCGAGGCGATGTCCTGGGGGAGAGAGGGCTGCAGGTCAGTGGACAGAGTGGGCCAGGGGCCGACTCCCACCACCCCTGTGTGTGCATGTGTGTGCGTGCCTGTTTGTGTGCAAAGATAAAAACCCACGCTAGCACATCCTCTATCATCTTTCCCGTGAGGGCTCCAGGGTGCTGTGTTTGGGACCACATGAACCCCAGGCTGCTAGCAGAAGAACAAGGAGGTAAGAGGAACAGTCCAAATTCACACCAGGGAAGCACCTTGCTGTTCCCTGGTGGGGACCACACGCGGCCCTTCCATCAGTCACTCGAGGCAGGGCTGACATGAGCGTTCCCATTTCACAGGCAAGGTAACTGAGTCCGGGAGAGGACGGAAACTGCCCATTGTTGTAGCTGATGAGCTGGGCCACCGCCTCGCTCCGACACCAGATGCTAGAGGCCCTTTCTAGTGTGTGCCCTTCCTCCTCCACAGCCAGAGGCACAGGCTGGGTGGAACCTGGGAAATCCTGTGTATTGAATCCAGGCCTCGCTGCTGACTCGCTGTGATCTCAGGCAAGCTAGTCAACCCCTCAGTTCTCATCTTCCTCCTTAGTAACACAGGGATAAGTAACAGCTGCTCAGGCTGTGAGGACTGCATGTAAAGAGCTTGGCAGAGTGGGCTCAAGATGAATTCCGAGGGGTCTATCTTGGCCTTGCCCCTGCTGTCAGCCTCATGGAAAGTGGCAGAGGTGGCCTTCAGCTGGGTATTGCTGCCTCTATTATCTTTTTTCTTGGACTCTTGATTTTTTTTTTCTTGAGACATCCACTTTGGGACTTGCAGTATCAGATACCTCTGCCCAGGGCTCATGAGGAGACCCCAGACCCAGGACAGCCCAGCAGGGACCTCCAAGTGCTGACAGGGCCTTGGTGGGCCTGGCAAAGGGTCCCATGTAAGGGGCTTGACTTTTAAATAGAAGAAGAGCCGTATAGGGAGACCTTTTTTTTTTTTTTTGAGCAGACTATCCATTCCAGGTGGGTTTGTCCCTTAAAGACTTAGAAACCTGTCTAAATTCCAGGGCCCATGTGGGGAGACTGGGAAGGACACATGGGGGCTTCTGGGGGTGGCTCCCTGCCCCTTGGCCCCAGGCTTCCTGCTTCAGGCCCTCTTCCCTGGTGGCAGGAATGAGCTGCCTGCTCTGGGTTGCCCAGGGAGGGAGGCTGTCCCCATCAATGCAATCACAAGGCTGATTGAGAGCCTGGCCAGCTGTCAAAGGTGGGCTGAACAGGGCCACGAGAACTGGTAACAAAGAGACCTCAGGACCTTGAAGTCGTTATTCTATTGATTCTGTAAAAATGGAAACCTACATAGGCCCCTTGGGGTTGCCCCAGCTGGATGCCTGGGCTTCCAAGATAATGTATGTAAGATGCTTAGCACAGCTCCTGGCACACGGAAGGCGCTTGATAAATGGGGCCTCTATTATTATTATTATTGCTCCTGTGAGCCCTGGGCTGGGCTGTTGAGAGGGCTGGTTGACATTTGGGGCTGGATCACCCTTTGTTGCGGACTCGCCGGTGCCTCGTAAGATGTTTAGCAGCACCCAGTCCTCTGCACATGAGATGCCAGTAGCACTCGATCCCACCTGTGACAACTGATCACGTCCCTGGACATCGTCAAGTGTCCTGGGGTGGGGACAAAACCACCCCTGATTGCGAACCTGGGTTGGAATAAAAAGCTGAACAGAGATGAAAATCACCCAGGATCCTAGGATCAGCTGTCCCGAGTTCAGGGTGTGCCTCCTCCCCACCCGGACAGCCTGGGTCTCACGCCTCTGCAGGGAGAGAGTGGCTGGGCCCGAGCACGCCGAGGTGGCTACCTTCAGAGAGGCGGCTTGTGGTGGTCCCGCAGAGAGAAGGTCCCTGGAGACTTCCCTGGGATCATCAAGTTTCTTGCTCCCTTGGGGGCTTTTGGCAAGACTACATACCTCCAGAGCCATCCTGACTCCTGGAAAGCATCTCTAACTGTCCCATGCCCTGCATCACCTTCTCGGAGAAAGGCCCAGTCTCAAGCTCATTAGCCTGGTGGCACCTTCCTTTCTGCCACCGAACAGTCTTTCTGAAGAATTCTTGGCATCACAGACCATTGATAGCTCAGGGAGGGGGCACAGAGAGGAGTCTGATGTCACCTTGCCCACCACCTGCTGTTTGGCCAGAGGGGCCAGCTGTTGGGAGCTCTGTGACCTCAACCTACCCTGACCCCCACTCCCACTGTACCCTTGGCCTGAGCGTCAATTTGAAATGCTCAGGCCCGGGCTATGGGAGAAGCGCTCCCAGTTCAGACAATGAAACCCCTCTCATGGGGCCTTTGCCCTGACTCCCACCTTGGGGGCTGCTCTCTCTCCTCTGCTAATGACCATGCTCTGGACACTACAGACAGCACAGCAGCCCGGGCTGGCTGGATGTCACCTTCGCTGTGGCCACCCTGCCCCCAGGCTCTGCAGAGTCTGCTCACCCTGGTGGGAGTCACAGGCAGATAGAGGGTGGGGAAGTGGGAGAGAGGCCCCTTCTTACCCGAAAGCGGACCTTCCCGTGGGCGCTCATTTGCAGGTAGAGGCGGTGGGGGCCGTTCCAGTTGCCATAGACGATGTCCACTTTGCCATCACGGTTGAAGTCCGCCAGGGCGACTCCACGCCCGTGCTGGTGGGGGTCGTCCACACCTAGGAGGAAGGGCAGGAGCCCTCAGGGCAGCCCTGTAGGCTCCACAGACACTTGCCTTGTCGGGGGTTGAGGGTGAGGGGGGCGGCCTGGAGAGCAACCAGGAAGGATGAACCTCATTGTGTCCTGATTCCTCCACAGGGGTAGAAGAGGGGGAAGCCGTCTGGTTGCAGAGAGAACCAGAGACTTGTTTTCAGGATGCCTTTGCCCAGAAAGTACTATTTTTTACTTGGTTTTGGGGTAGCATGACTTTGGGGAAGGAGACTTGTGGAGATCCTGGAGGACTTAAAGCCTTCCCCAGCCACCCCTGACATGGGGATACATTGAGTTGATCAGCACTCTTTTGCTTAAATCTCAGTGATTCCCCAGTGCTCTTAAGTCAAGTTCAAATTCCTGCCCACCTTATCTGTCTTTATCTCGCCTTCCTCACATGCACCATTCATACAGGGTTCCTTTCATTCCACAAACGAACCAAGCTCTTTTCAGCTTCTGGGCCTTTGCCTAAGCTGGTCTCTTCTCCTAGAATGCTCTTTCCCCAGCTTATGGTTACCTGGCTCCTCGTTTCTCTTCTGCTCTCAGCTATAATGTCACCTCCTCAGGGAAGCCTTCCCTGATCACTCCCATAAAAACAGCCCCTCCCACCGAGGGGTGGGCTGTTCATCCCAGCAGCCTCCCATTCTCCTCCGTTGTGCGGATCACAGGTGCAATCATGCTCCATGGCAGGGTCCAGTTTTTCTACTAGACCGTCTGCTCCATGAGGTCAGGGTCTGTCTTCTTGCTCATCTGTGTTCCCACAGCATCTATCTCAGTGTCTGTGGTGACCTGGCAGTTTTCTGTAAATACTTACTGAATGAAGAGACATAAATACTTTGACAGAAAGCACCCGGGGACTTTGGTGACAGCAGAGGAAATAACTGCTCCGTAACTAAGAAAACCACAGTTTGCCTTGTGAGATCTGTGGGGGGAGCTTGTGTGTCCAGGGTCATCTGTTTGCATTGTGCCTGCATCTGCCAGGGGCCAGTGGGACTGAGCTGATCCTCGGGGAGGACAGAGGCTAGCTTTGCCCAGAGGGGTGGCCTGACCTCCTGGCTGCCCCTGGCAGACATGATCCCTCAGGCCAAGGGCACAGCTGAGAGGCAGTGGAGGCCAGCTCTAAACACCCACGCTGAGTCTTTTGGAGGACAAACTGCCATCGGCAGGTGAAATGACAGTATGATGGGGGTGGGGATCACAGACCCAGGACACAGGTAGCTCTTGCCAGCTGTGAACATGGCGATCCTGAGATGGGGGCTAGGAGAAGGCAAGGTGGGGTCTGCCTTGGGAGCCTTAGAGGCTGATCATCCTCTTGGGAGAGGGAAGGATTTGGAGAATGGGTGGGGGTTGGGCAGAAGAGGCAGGGAGACCCAGGTTTGAGAAAGAGGGCTTTCAAAAGAATGGGGGCAACCCCCAACCTCTAGGATTAATACCCCATTAATTCTCCACAAAACGCCCCAGCCCTAATGTTGGTGGCCTTCTGCGTTGGCCCATTTCTCTCCTATCTACAAGGCACCTTGACAAGGAGTTGGTTCCTTTTCACGGGAATAATCGGTGCCAGGCTGCACTTCACAGCAGCATCTGTTTGGGTGATGAATGCCCTCTTGACATGTCTTGTTAAACCCCTGCAATCACTCTGACTTTCAATTACGGGCCTAGCACCTTTCCTCTCTCTTCCCGCCTGATACCTTCCCCCACTCCAACTTGTTCGCTCACCTCTGCTTCCATCTCTTTAACACCTTATCAAGTCCTCTCGGTTTTCTCCACCACCACCTCCCCTTCATTTTATGATTTCTCAGCAATGAGAAAATTTGCTGCTGGAGTGTACAGCAGGTGAGCTGGGTGGGAAGACAGGCTGGGGAGCTGCCTCCACCTTTAGCTTTGCCCGGAGAAGGAGATAAGGGGAGTTGATCTGCTGCAAGGATGCGTTGGCGGAGTGTTCGAGATGGGAACTCTGGAGCAGAGCGCTGGAAGGGCAGTTAAGTCACAGAGAATGGATTGGTACCTGCTCAGGGATTGGATGTTAGCTGTCAGCACGAGCTGGAGCTTGTAGGACCTTTGATCTGTGTGTCTGCATCCCCGCTCACCTCTTCTCCTGGAGACTGGAGCTTGTCGCTCCACTGCTAAGAGGAGGAGAAATCAAACCTCCCGTTCCTGGGCAAGGTGAGTGGGGGGAGGTACCAGGTGGGGAGAAGTAGTTGAAGGGCAGACTGATTACGTCCACAAGCTTTTATTATGTGTCCCAGGCCTTGCAGACACAGACAGATGGTCTTAGTGGTGTAGGAGCCTGAGTGAGTGGTACCCGCAAGGGCAGTGGGAACACAGAGGAGGGGGGTTCCAGTCTCAGCCAGGCAGCACATAGGGAGGCTGGAAAGGCTTCACAGACAATATCTGAATGAATATTGAGGGACCAATAGAAGTTCTGCAGGTAGAGAAGGGGGAGAGGGCATTTCACGTAGAGAGAACTGGCAGGTGCAAAGGCCCTGAGGCAGAGGACAGAGGAGCACAACAGGAGGAAGGGGGGCAGAGCTGGGAGCCTGGAATACTATTTTGGGTGGATTTTACTCTGCTTCTTATTATAGCTATTCATTTATTTGTCTGTTTCCCCCTCTAGATCGTCAGTGCCTTGTTTATGGGGGGTGAGAGTGGGGTAGGGTGATCTTATTCAAGTCAGGGTCCCCAGCTCTTAGCACCAGCCTGGCACTTAGCAGGGGCTCAATTAATGGTCACTGGATTGAACTGAATGTTTAAGATGGATGGGGGATTAGAGGTGACACGCACCACTAGCTGTGCAGACGGTGACTTGTCCCTCTCTCCCTGGGGCCTGTGGGGCCGGAGGGAGCAGGGCAGCCCAGAGTCCCCTGTGGGGAGGGGGTGGGGGGCACAGGGCAGAGACTGCACTCACCAGCGCTGGCTGCAGCATCCACGAACGTGCCGTCACCCCGGTTGTGGAAGAGGAAGTTGGGCCCGTTCTCATTGTCGCAGAAGATATCCGAGGCACTGCTGCTGAGGATGGGGCCCACGCTGACGCCCCGGCCCCCTGGGGAGGACATTGACCTTCACTAAGTGGAAGAATCAAAGCCCCAGGCCCATGCAGAGGAGGGGAGGCCTTGGAGGCAGGCGGGGGGGCCCTAGAGAAGCTGCGATGGTGATGCCACAAGGAGCCTGGGGAAGGGGGATTCTGATATTTCTGATGCTTCCTGGAGCCCAGATGTGGGCTCACGGTTCCATAAACCGATAAGGTGGGTGGCCGCACTGCTGGTGAGGCAAGTGAGGAGCAAGACAGTCACTTAGTGCCCACGGAATGAGTCCCTGAGTTGAGGAACACAGGCCACCACACAGAGCTTTCCCTTCCCTTCGGTGACTGAATTCTACTCCTAAACGCACCTCTGCCAACAACATTTTGATTAAGTCACAGATTCCCTGACAGCCCCCCACCTTACCCTGATTGCACGTATGCTGGTCACGATACTGGGTGTGTTCCCATTCTAAGGACCTAGAGAAATGGGTTCCAGGCACAGGTACAAGGAGGCCTCCTTTGGTTTGACTGATGTAGGAAACAAATGTGAGCACCTGCCTGTCTGTCCATCAACAGCGATGCTGAATGGATTACAATGCATCCATATGATGGCCTAGTCTGCAGCTGCTAAAAAGACTGTGTAGATCCATAATATTGACTTGGAGGAATGCCCATGACATATTCTTAAATGAAAAAGCAATTTGCCACGTAATGGTCTATGATCCTGTTTTTATTTTTTTTAAGGAAAACAAATGATATTCCTGAATATATATTTGTGCAAACTTGTTCTTGAGTTTTGGGAAAAGCTGGGAAGGCCACACCCTGAGCTGTTCACACTGGCTGCCTTTTTTGGGGAATGTCTGTATTGTTTGGCTTATTGCAACAAGAATTGCTTCTGCAGTTTGAAAGGAAAAAATCCAATAAGGTGTATATTTTTTAAGGAAAAAAAGAAAGAAAGCCAGCTCTATGTTAGGGTTTGAAGTGCCCAAGATCGATGTGGACATGTCACCAAGTTCAATCTTAAGATGTTTTGAACAAACCACCCCCAACCAATGAGTTTCAAATAAAGCCCTGAAAGCCTTCCCTCTGCCCCATCCCCACCCCAAGTTCAGCGGGGGAAATAGCTTGACCACGACCAGGATGTGGGTTCTAGTCCCAGCTTGGCTTTTTTGACCTCGGGCAATTCATGTTACCTGGTTAGCCTCAGTATTCTCATCTATAAAATGCAGATAATGTGCCCTGCCTTTTCTCTTTCAGGCCTTTTGAGAGGATCAAATGAGGTGAGAAAACTTAGAGGATCAAATGATGTGAAAGGTCTCTGTGAGCCCTACAGCCTTGCTACTCAGTCAGGTCCGTGGACCAGCTGCTGGTGTGCCACCTGTGAGCTCGTCAGAGATGCAAAATCTCAGGCGCCTACTCACCCGACCAGGACCTGCATTCTAACAGGATCCTGGGGGGTTTACCTGCATGGAAAAGTCTGGAAAGTACCGCTCTGAAGAGCTGTTCAGTACAATAACAGCAGTTTACTAGGGCATTCAGAAGAATGTGATTTTTAAAAATAAATAAATGAGAGCTCAGTGGACCTGAGTGATGCTGAGCCAAGCTCCCTCATTAGCCCACCTCCAGACAAGGCAGAGGTTTCTACTATGGATAATGTGAAGAACTGACTCGTTTGAAAAGACCCTGATGCTAGGAAAGATTGAAGGTGGGAGGAGAAGGGGACGACAGAGGATGAGATGGTTGGATGGCATCACCGACTTGATGGGCATGAGTTTGAGTAAGCTCCAGGAGTTGGTGATGGCCAGGGAAGCCTGGCATGCTGCAGTCCATGAGGCCGCAAAGAGTTGGACACGACTGAGTGATTAAACTGAACTGAATTTGGGATGGAGGTTTTCTTGGTCCCCAGGCCCTTTTCTTCTCTGAGATTTCTCCTTGGAGGAAATCATGGGACCTTTCTCACCTGTGGAGCCTGCCCACCAGGGGCCAGCTTTGGGGGCAGGGGAACAGACTGGGGCAAAGGGCATTGCTATGGGGGTCCTTGTGGGGCTCCTTGTTAACACATTCTGGGCCCTGTGTCTCCCGATTCCCCCCAGGGAATCTAATTAACTCTCAAGGCGAGCCCAAGCCTCATGAAAACAGAGCCCCTGAATCCACAATGCTTCCAGGGAGTGTCATCCTAGTTGCACAGGCCAGGCATTTTCATTAGGAGAGCCATGCGTGGGGCTTTCAGATGCTTTTCTTTTCCTAAGTCAGCAGGGAGGGTGCCGGGCTACTATACTACCTGGGCACCTCTTCTGCCCATTCAAGGAGTTGCCGCTAAGTGGTTGCTGGTCCTGCCCTTGTCTTGCCAGACTCCAGGCCAGGAGCAGGCTTCGGTGAGAAATCCTCCATTTTGTCTGGACCCCCAACAATTCCAGGTGGGGCTCCAGGACTTGCTGCCCTGCAACTCCATCCTTCTTCCCCCGCTCCAGCATCCTCCAATTTCCTCTCTGCCTCTGACTCCCAAGCTGTGACACATTCCCTTCATTTTCTCCAAAGCAGGTTATTTCCCTCTTGGACAAATTTCTAAATCTTTCTAATTAACTAATTGGGTTGGGTTGAAGCCTTGCACCATTTGTAACCTGTAATTACTAGAAAATTGCCATGGTAACCACACTACTAATTAGTGACAATTTATTGCCATGGCAACTGGACCATAACAGAGATGTTACCCACAACTCCTTCTTGGCAAGTTCACCACACAGTTGGGGAGCAGGTGAGTCGACAGTCAGGGAGCTAGCCTCCTGGGCACCAGCTGTAGCAGACTCAGGATGGAGGGTCTAAGGGGATCTGAAGCAGGGGCAGCCAGGTACCTGCACCCCTCTCTGAGGCCAAAAGGGGAACACTACTCCCAGGTCCATCGTGTAAGGGCTTTTCAGACCAATAAAATCCATTCATCTTAAGTGCAGCCTGACCATCCCACTCCATGCCCGGTCAATGACAGAGGCCCGTTATCTAGGAAGGATCTTTTGCCTAGACCTTTCCCTCTCCCGTAGCTCTTTTCCTGACTTCGCCCTGTCTTCTGTCATACCCACCCTGTTTCATGGCCTCTGAGGTTTAGCACACACCCTATGGGACAACCCCAGGGCAGTTAGGAACATCTTTATTCAGCCTTGGAAAATGATGTCCCAATAGGGAGTTAAACTCCACTTTACATCAATTAATTCCTTTATACTTGAGGCCAGAATATTCTCTTGGGGGCACGCAGCTCCGCAGTTGGGGCTAGAGAGGCGCACTGGTGGTGGGAAAGATGGGGGGGTGGTCAGGAAGTTCGAGTTGTGTGGCCTTGGGCATGTCACTGAGCCTTTCCAGGCATCTGGTTTCTCACCTATAACTTGAGACTGATAATAATAACCCCTTCTTGGGCTGTCATAATTATTAAATGAGCTGGTATTTGGAAGGTACCTTGGAAAAACGTCAAGTGCCACAGACTCATTAGTGCCAGTATTTCCCACCTGCTGGGAGAATAATATCACTTTATTTTGCTAATACTCTCAAGCTTCAAAGACCTCCTTGTTCTGCTGCTGAGTATGAATGCGGCTCCCTCCCCACCCCTCCCTGAAGGCTTTTCACTCTGCCCACCAGACTGGGTGGGAGAGAGGGTCATGGGGAAAATGCTTTCCTGTGGACCCCTCTTTCTCCGGTCGGTTGCTGGCACCCCTTGATGACCAGCTCCATGGCTCTGAGCCCAGGGGGCAAGCCTTGCTCACCCTTAAGAACTGCACCCCTAAACCTCTTGGGAGGGAGATGCAGACCCAAATCCAATTTAGGTGCAGAGGGAATCAGAGGATGAGATGGCTGGATGGCATCACCACCTCAATGGACGTGAACTTGGGCAAATTCTAGAAGATGGTGAGGGACAGGGAGGTCTGGCGTACTCCAGTCCACGGGGTTGCAAAAAGTTGGACAAGACTGGGTGACTGAACAACAACAATCCATCTCTCAAACCACATGAGGGCAGCCCTCATGGTTGAGGGTGGGGAAGGGAAAGAGGGTTGTAGGAAGTTGGGGGCATGCTGCTGCACCACCCCAAACAGTACAGCAGAGGGGCTGGGATGAAGAGGCGGGGGATTCACTGTGCTAAGGAAGAGCCTCCAGGGACTGCCTAGAGTGGCAAGAACTTGGGGAGTGCGCCCTCCAGGCATTGGTCTCCCTCCCTGTGAAATGGTGTGGGGGTGGGGTGAGAAGGTCTCCAAGGCTCCTTCCAGCTCTACTTTTCAGGGCATCCTCCAAGCTGGACCTCAGGATAAGTGTGGCTGGGAGTGGATTCCTGGGCCCATTCACAGTCCGCACCATGGAGGCTCTGCAGTGAGGCTGTTAGACAAGGAACTTGGGACCTGTGGGATTATTCTGCTGATTAATGATTCCAGTGGATGCTAAGGACTGCAGGCTGCCAAGAACGTCCAAGATATTAAGAGTAGCAAAGCAGTGGCATGAAGGGGTGGAGGAATGAACAGTGTGTGTGTGTGTGTGTGTTGGAGAAGGGGGTGTGAGAAGGGCAGGATGGTAACAGCCCACATTTCCTGAAGCTTCTAACACAATAATACGGTGTTGGTGCTGGTATTGCTACCCCCGGCCCTGTGAGAGCCATCCAGGTGCTGGGAATGGTTCCAAGCGTGCAAGGATGGAGGGTGTTAGACAAGGATATTCCCACTCGTCTCTAATCCCTCCAGCCTGTCCCTGCAGAAGATTGAGGGGGTGGGGGGGGGTGCGGGAGGACAACCCCCATCACTTGTCTGCTGGGTGGGGATTTCCAAACCTTGGGCGCCTGGTGGGTGCAGGAGCGAAGTCCTTCTCTATGTGCTCCCCTGCCCTGCCCCCAGGCAGGGCTGGAAGAAGCTATTTCATAAGAGAGGGCTGGAAAAGGAGGGGCAGGAAGAGATGCTCTGTGGTTCAGTCCCGTGTCCTAGGTTTTGTGTGATTCACCTCACCTCACCATTTTCTAGGTGAGGAAACCAAAGCTCACAGAGGCGTAATCTCAGCTAGGGGGCAATGGATCATAGCTGAAACCCATGCCCGAGTGACTCCAGAGCCACTCTCTCCCCACAGGGTGCTCTCAAACACTTCTACTCGAGTTCCCTCTCCCTAGAAGAGGGGTCTGTACTCTTGATAAGGCCCCAGAATGGCCAGCCATAATACGCTCGACATTAAAATAAAACTCAGTTGTTTTCGCTGAAGAAAATGCATACCAAGATTGCATTTGCATTCTGTAATACATCTGTGCTTGCTTTAAATAAAAAACGATGTCCCTTCTTGTCAGTCATCTAATGCATCTGACACTGTGTGTTGACTGGGGCTTTGGGTACCCCCGGCAGGCCTGTGGTTGCACTCCCCGGGGGTCCCAGGCCCTGGCTGAGGAGTCTGTCGCTCTAGCCTTGCCTGTCCCCAGCTGACACATTTGGCTGCACACTCACTGAAAGGCTAGCACCCGCCTGGGAACCCGGGAGGCTCTGAGGTCCCCAGGCTACCGCCCCTTCTCTGGAGCTGGCTAGTGGGGATCCGCCAGAAGGCCTCAGCTGGGCTTTAGGCATCTCTGTCTCCTCCAATAATGACTTTCTATAAATCAGATCTGCCCGCTGCTTTGTTCTACACTGCTCCCAGCCAACAGCAAAACTCTCCACCCAACATTGTAAATCCACCTTCATTTTCTTTCCAAATTTCTTTTAAGGCTTCTTTAATCACCACCTTGCAGCCTGGACAGATGCTCCCTAAAAGGGTGAGGCCAAATCGCATAGGTCCTCAGAAAAAGTAGAGGCTGGGGAGAGGCAGGGTCCAGAGGGAAGAAGGGAAAAATAGATGGATTCCAGCGGGAATAGGGCTAAAATGCCCACACCGGTGCCCTGGAGGACACGCCGGTGTAGACACATGGAGAATACCTCCAGGGCAGGGGCCGGTCCGGCTTGCTTTGTGCTTCCCTCTGTGTTCAGACAGTAGAGAATTCACCTGCAGTGTGGGAGACCTGGGTTCGATCCATGGGTTGGGAAGATCCACTGGAGGAAGGCATGGCAACCACTCCAGTATTCTTGCCTGGAGAATCCCCATGGAGAGAGAAGCCTGGGGGGCTACAGCCCATGGGGTCCCAAAGCATCAGATACAACTAAGCAACAAAGCACGTGGCTGTGCTCCCTACACTCAGGAAATGACCAGCATCCCTCTGTCAGAACCTCAGAGCAGGGTGCGGATGTCCAATACACTTGTGTGTACTGTCTGTGTGCCAGGCCCTGTGCCAGGCATGCCCTATGTTTACCTCTTTTAATATTCCCATTTTGCAGGCAAGAAAACTGAGGCTCAGAGGGGTTAATAAGTTGCTCTCTATTGCCTGGGCAGGAGGACGTGGTGGAAGCAAAATCTGCACCCAGCACTCTGGCTCCAGATCCTGGCTACGTAGCAGCTCTGCTAGAGGGCTAATTTAAGGTGCTCAGAGGGGCCTGGGGACATGTCTGAGATCACTGGGGGGCCATAGAGGCGGCTGCAAAACTCTTGGTCCCCTCGAGTTCCTGACAGGCTCTCGGCCATGGGGAGAACTAGTTCTTAGGATTCCCATGCAGGGCAGTTCAGGCTATAAGAGGCTGCGGGCAGCTGGGGAAGCCGGGGCTAGGAGAACCAGGAACCACCAGGGAGTGATCTTCCCGCTGCTCAACTCTGCATGCGAGGCTCGGGCTGCGCCGCCTCCAGGGACCCTCGAGTCCCCCGAGAGCGGGCGCGCCGGCCGCTAGATGGCACTGTGACCCAGCAGAGCGGCGGCCGGCCGCGGAGTCGGGCGTCTAGAGAGGATGCCTCCCCTCCCCCTCCCGCGGAGCCCGACAGCCGGGTGTGGGCTTCGCCATTGCCCGCCCTGCAGCCCGGGATGCTCGGGCCAACTCCCCTGCTTCCCTGAGTAGACCAGGCCAGGCAGCTGTTTCAATCAGAAAAACCGGGAGTCGCAATTAAAGTCCAGAGGGCCAATCCCTGGGGCTGCGTTTCTGGTGGGTGCACCTCTTCCTTCTTCACCAGCCCCTCCTGTCTTGCATGCTGGAGCAGGATTCTCAAGCTGGAGATCGTTTGAAAGGTCAGCTGATTCTGGTAGTTTAGGTATCAGCGGCTGGGGCTCTAAGTGCTAGTGTCTCTGTAAACCTCCTGTGTGACCTTGGGCAAGTCCTTTCTCCTCTCTGGACCTTGATCTGTTCTTTTGCAAACGGGTAGTTCTCTGTGGTCCATCGGGCAGATGGGTGTTGTGTGCCTTGGCTCCAGGGACATGCGGCTCTCTGACTGCACAGCTGGCCGAGGCTTGCTTCCCTCCCAGCCTGTTCAGGCCCTGCTCCTCACTGTCTACATCTCTCCCAGGGCCCAGGGCACCCTCCTGGAGCTGAGCCTTGGCCGTGTGTCAGAGCCTTGGCAATCAGGCTGGGCTCTGGTGGTGGCTGTTACCTTTGGGGTCCATTCCTGAGGGGGCATCTGGGCTAGTTTTCCAGCCAGATGTCCATGTGTTGTGAACAGAGTGACTATGGGGGCTGCAGGGTAGCGTTGGGGGTCTTGGCGGGCAGGGAAAGGGTGGGCTGGGGAAGGCGGGTAGACAGAATAGTAACTTGGTGGGCCAAATAGGTTCTTGTCAGCCAAATGGCTCTTGGAAATCTGCAGAGCTGCTCTAACGTGTCCTCTGGGCATGCCAGCTGCCCCGGCTTGCCTGCATGCTCCATAGAAACTGCTGTCCCTTCCTTGAGCTGTCTGGTCCTTCCAGCACAGCCTGGCACAGCTGCCCTGTGCCCCCTGTCCCTTCCTTGAGCTGTCCGGTCCTTCCAGCACAGCCTGGCACAGCTGCCCGGTGCCCCCATCCCCACCCGTGCTCCTCAGCTGTCTTGTCTTGGAGACACCCCTGGTTCCGCCAGCCTTCCTTCCCCACCCCTGGTTCTGCCAGCCCCCCTGCCAGCCTGCCGGCATGAACAATGTCCCCTCTTGCTCACACCCTGCTGCAACCTTATGAATTCTTTGATTCTGTGTACAGCCCTCGCTCCCAGACCTTGCTTGCCTTCCAGCTCATCATTTTCAAGCGCTTCATCTCCCCAGCCCACCCTCCTTCTGCAGATCAAGGCACTTAATTGCCAAGCCAGCCCAGTGCGCAAAACTGGGAACTATTCAGAAAAATTGACTGTACAAGTCGAGGCTGAAGCTCCTGCATGTTTATTCCTTTTCCCAGGAAAACATGGTTTACTGCTGACACTCAGCCTCTTTGCTGCTCGCTCCCATGCAGAGCTCTCGCACTCTTTGATGGGGCTTGAGCTGTGTAAACTATTTTATTGTCTAGTCATTTGTTCCCACAAACTTTGTCAGACAGGTTAACATCAATCTCCCCCTTTCACTGAGGTGGAGGGCTGGCTAGAGAAAGGCATCGTAAACTCAGGGGAGGCCGTGACAATCGTTTCTGGGGAGGACTTTGAGATTATGCCATTACCCAGGTGGCTGAAGGCAGGGGAGTGGCCCAAATGACCCATCAAGGATCCTTCCAGCCCCCAGATTTGGAACCAGGTAGGCTGCCACTTGGAATTCTGTAGTGCCAGTTGGGACGGACATATCAGGAAGGTCAACTGCTCAGAGAATTTCTACATTCAAGGTGCAGGTAGGGTGTCAATGAGGCCAGAGTACACGTGAGAAGTTGTGTACAGCTCTGGCTTCCTGATTTTTGGCATCCTAAACAGGAACTAGATTGCTCTGCCATCAGCAGTCTATTGGCAGATTATCAGAGTTTAGTCAGCAGCCGTGCTGGAATTAGAAAAACAGCCTTCCCTAGAAAGATCTCCTGTCAGAGACTCTGACAATAGGTCCCCCATTCTGAAAGATGTGGGGGGAGTGTGCCTTAAAAAAAAAGTGCTGGAGAGGTTTGGGAATAAGAACACAATTCTTTGAGCTCAGTTTACTGAGACGGGACCCAGCTGAAGCTTAGGGATTTAGCACTCAATTCCTGGCTGCTTATGTGTAAGTAAATAATTTCATCTGCTGTTTGGCAATAAAAAATGCTTTAAATCTTGGCCTCTGTGATTTGTCAGTTTTCTCCTACAGAACCTGTTCACCCAATCGCTTGGGTTACAGCAGAGAATGGGGCAAGGGGTTCCAAAGAGAGAAAGATGCGGTGATCTTCTGGGCTATGTCCGACGTCACCCACTGTGCCCGCCAAAGCCCACCCCACCAGATGTCCCATCATCTGGAGAGGCGGCCTTTGAGGAAGCCGTCTGTGGGTGGTGGGATAGAATAAAACCTTCACCTTCCCTCCCCAGGGCACAGACGCACCCTCTCCTGTGGGCTCTGATGAATTAGACTCAGCCTTGTGGGGCCTGAAGCCTAGACCTAGCCCCCAGCCCCTCCAGCTCATAGGTCCCCCTGTTCCACTCTGCCTACCTGTGTATTTGCTGACCCCAGCCTCAGCTGCCACGTCTCTGAGCGCCAGAATGCCCCGGGAGAGGTCACTGGCCTCGGGGTCCATTTCGATGAGGGCGTCAGGGCCCACGTTACCGTAGGCATAGTTGGCGATGTAGATGGAGTAGCGTCCGGAGCCCTGAGCAGGAAGGGAAGGAGGGTCAGTGAGCAGGACCATCTGGGGGCCCGGAAGCAGATCCCCCCTCCACTCACAGGACCATAGCTCTTTCTCGGGGTTCGGGCTCTGCTCCTGGGGTCTGGCTCTGCTCCTGGGGTCTGGCGTGCATGACCTTACACGACACGGCTCCAGAGGTGCTTTTTCACAGAGGCTACGAAGTGTGGGATGCCCCCAGAGTCCTACAGCACAGTGCTTCCCCTTCTCTCCTGTTCCAGAAGAACATCCCTCCTTCTCCCCCACAACCACCTTTTTATAGACAATTTTCTAATGTGCCTCCCTCCAGCTGAGCTCTCTCCAGCTGCCAGCCAGGGTAGCTGCTCAATAAATATTTGCTGATTGATTGATCTACCAATTCCCATTATTCTCAGTCTCTCTCCCATTCAAGCTTGCTCCAGCCAAGATGACAAGCAAATTCCTGAGCCATCTCCCTCCCCCATCCCCACCCCATACTTCTTCACTCCTTAATTTGGATGGCACAAGAGGTTCAGCCACACCAGGCTCCTCCTTCCCACTTCTACCCCTTGCTTTTCCTGTACCAGAAAGAAATTGTATATTGCTTCTGCCTTTATAACAGTGTCTCAAATATATATATATATTTCCCCCTTTGCATCCAGGAGAAGCCCTGGGCACCAGTTCCTTGTTACTGTATTCATTCTCCTCTCTAGTCCAAAACACGGCTGATGAAAGATTCTTTCCTGCCTGTTATTATAATGGTGTTATTTCTTCAATGGATGCTTTCTTTCCCCCAAGAGATCCACACAATTTCTCAATCAGTTTTCTAGCTTTCCTCTTATCCCTTGCAGCGTTTCCCTCCAATTAATCAGACAGTACATATTTCTTGAGCTCCAACGATGTGCAAGGTCCTGGGTTATAAATGTACTTCAGACAAAGTCTTTGTCCTTAGGTTGCTTATAGTCTGGCTTTAAGGAAGCTGACAAGCTGCTGTATAGCACTGGGAACTATACTCAGTATTTTGTAATAGCCTGTAAGAGAAAAGAATCTAATATATATATATATGTATGTATGTAGGTATAGATGAATCACTTTGCTGTATCCTGAAACCAACACAACATTGTAAATCAACTATACTTCAATAAAACATAAAATTAAAAACAACAACAACAAAGGAAGCCATGAGCACAAAACAACCTGGGAGAAATAGCTGAATTTAAGACAGCACGGCGCGCTCTGTCTCTGCCCTCTTTTCAGCCTTCTTTACTTTCTTTTATTTCTTCCCCAGTGGTCCCATGAGAGCCCTCTCTCACCTAACTGGTCACTTTATCCCTTTGGAACCATTTTCTTCGGGGAAGTTGATTAAGAGCCACCTGGGGCTAACAGGTAGGTGAAGCAAGGAAGGTGCTCAGGTTCTCCTGGGGGAATCAGACGTGTCAGCAATTACAGGTCTGATTAAGAGTGGGTACAGGGTTTCCCGGGTACACAGAAGAAGGGCTCCTAACCCAGAGGAAGGGCGCCTGGCCACAGAAAGTTCAGAAAAGGTTTTCTACGAGGAGTCTCGGCCGGGTGAAGTGGAGGGGAAAGAACCTTCCAGACAAAGATGAGACAAAGAGTGATGTATACCGTGTGTTGGGAAGCTGCAAACAGTTTGTTCAATGTTCCCGGAATATAAAACGCAAGGTGTGGCATGTCGGGGGAGGAAACTGGAGCTGTTCCAGTTTCCAGCTCCATAAAGACTTTTCTGCCTCTTCATTTCTGGTTCTCTGGGTCTCTAGCCTGCTACCTGAATGATGTTTAAAGCGGTGCGACTCAGACTTCAGTTTTGCGTGGGGATCATGTGGGGATCTCGTGAAAATGCAGATTCTGATTCGGCTACCTGAGTCTTGTTACTCAAGACCGTCCCTGGGCCAACAGCATCCGTGTCACCTGCAAGCATGTTAGAAATACGGACTCTCAGGCTCCAGCCCAGACCTGCCGAATCAGAATCTGCATTTCCACAAGATCCCCATATGATCCCTAAGCAAAACTGAAGTCTGAGTCGCACTGCTTTACAACATCATTTGTGGTTAGGGAGAACTTTGAAAGATTCTTGCCCATCCCAGGAGCTTGGTGTACGTGTGTGGAATGACTGGATGAAGAGCGAACGGATGGGGCCAAAGGGGAAAGTGCGCCTTTACCGTGACGCTGCCTGACCCTACCAGCTGTTAGCAATCGCATCGGCAAATGGGCAATTAAGCCCAAATGAACTGAAATGCACTCTGCTAGAAATCAGGATATTTATAAAATGTGGTTATACCTAGTTCCTTACATCAGTGTATTGGGTTGACAAAATAGAAAAATTGGAGATGTGTTACAGTTCTAGAAGACTGCAGAAAGTCACATGTGAACTTGACCACGGTAATTGTGGGTGGGGGAGCTGATTCCAGGGGAAGGAAGATGTTCCTGCAGCTTTGGGTCCAGGGCAGTGTTACCCATCCTTTAGTCTACCTCAGAATCAACTGGCAGCAGGCAGGGGCAGGGGGGTGGTGGTTGTGAAAGCAACCTGGATGCTGGGTCCTATCCCCAGAGTTTCTGATTCAGGAGGTCTGGAGGGCACCCTCAAATCCGCATTTCTAACAAGTTCCCAGGTAAAGCTGGTGCAGCTGTTTCAGGAACCGCACCCTGAAAACCACTGGTCTAGGGCTGTGAGTCTGGATCCCAGTCCAAGCTCTGCCCCTAACTGGCTCTACGTCCTTGGGCAGGTTCCTCACCCACTTTGGCTGCACCTCCTCATGTGTTACATGCGAATCGTAGCCCCCCCTGCTTCCTGGCAGGGTCGTTGAGAAGATGAAATGAGACAACGCATGTGAAAGGACTTTGAAAAGATAAAAATGCTATATAAACATGAGGCATAATCATTATCGATCAGGGAACGCTTCTTGTAAGAGATCGGCTTTGGGCTGGATCCAGAAAGGTGGATGAGTGATGAGGCAGCTGAAGACGAAGGGCAGCGGTGTTCCAGGTTAGGGGCAGAGAATGGATGAGGGCTGCGAGGGGAGAGGGAGAGAACAGCACACTGTAGGGGTTGAGACTTTTACCTGGCGCAAAGCTCCCAAGCTTAGCATACATCAGAGTCACCTTTGGGCCTAGTTGAAACCCAGGCTGCTGGGCCCCACCCCCAGTGGTTCTGATGGGTAGGTCTGGAGGGTGGGGCCTGAGAATCTGCATTTCTAACAACACTGATGCTGCTGGTCCAGAGACCACCAATCAGGTACACTAACAGGCCCCAGCTAGGGGCTGTGGGGCTGAGGGAGGAGTAGGTCAAAGGCTGTAACAGAACCTGTGGTTAGAAATGTGTATTTGGTACAGGTTTACCCAAAGGCAGGGTAGCAGGGAGGTAAAAAGGTGTCTGACTATTTTCAGCTAGGCAGGACTCAATTTCTGGCTTTGCCTGTCACTTGCTATATGGTAACAAGGTCAGTTGCTTAAGTGCCAGAAGCCTCAGTTTCCCTATCTGTAAAATGGGGATAATGACAGCATTTACCTCATTGGCTTTTTTGAAAATTCAGTAAGATGGTGAATGGGAATCACTTAGCACAGAGCTTGGCACGGGGTTAGTTTAATAAGCATAATAGCTATTATTATTAGTGTTCTGTTAATATTATATTCCTACTGTTACGATTGCTCTCGTGTTTTCCTGCACCACACTGCATCCCTGTCTCTCAGCTTCCACTCAGCCTTGACCTCTCCACGGTTCTCGGGCCTCGGGGGTTGCCAAGGTGGTGGCTGAACACAAACAGAAGCCCCTCTTCTGATGGCAGACAGACCGGTGCTTTCTAGTTTCCTGAGGCTGGGTCTGAGTAGGGAGTGAGCGAGCTGCTAAGTGCCTGCCTACTGTGCTTCATGCCAAAGTGTCTTTTTTCCCCCTTTTTTCTTTTTGCACTTCACATGGTGCCTCTGTCCTGTGGTTAAGTGCGTGGGTGTGTAGGTGACCTTGTTAGGACAGAGTGCGTCTCTCTGTGATTAACCTTCAGACCCTCCTACCGGTGCTGAGACGGTTCCTGCCTTAGCTGGGTGTGGGGCACCCTGGTCCTGAAGGGGCTAAGGAGACTGGAAGCCAGGAGGAGACGGAAGAGGCCTCTCAGAGGCCAGGCCTGGTGCCCCTCCCCGCCCCCCAGATCCTCCCCACTCCCTGGGGCTCTCATGGAGCCTCCTCCCCTTTCCTCCCACCAGGCGGGAGTCCAGGTGGCACAGATTCAGGTCAGGGCTAAATGTGGCTTCACAGCCCAGCTTGGCTGCTCTTCCTAGCACCAGCTTGTTAAGAAATAAATATTTATACCTGGCACCTGCCTTTTCCCAAGGCCTGGAGGCCCCTGCTGTGAAGATTCACTCTGAATCCCCAATCCCCTTGGTGCCATCTCAAATCCCGAATGAGTTGGCCCCCTCGCCCCAACTCCCACAATGGGGACCAGAGACGCTCCCCTGGAAGCTGGGCAGCAGCTGGGTCCCTGATTTAGTGATGATGTCTTGTAAAAGCCAAGGAGGGGCGGCAGGGGAGCAGGTGACAGGAGGGATGAATCAGCGCCACGCCACGCTCTGGCTCTGGCTGGCTTGGCTGGGATGCCCGGGCGGGGCCCCCTCACAGGACGGATGGTTGCAGCTGCTGCTTCCCTCCTCACTTGGCCTTTCTCCCCGACACTTTGACTTAGCAGTTGTATGCCGGGTGGACCAGCAGGGCAGGAAGGTATCGATGGTGCTTTGAATGGCACTGTACATTCAGGCAACCCTCCACTCACCCGCTCATGAGCCCCTTTGCTATGCCTTCATTTGTTCCATAAATATTTATGGGGGAGGGGGCCTGATGGCTCAGTGCCTGGCATATAGTTGGCACTTCATAAATGAGTTGAGTTGAATGAACGAACACAAGGTTACGAGCTGACTGATTCTGAGTCACATCTGAGCCACACCACCAATCCATTCTGGGTCCTCAGGCAGGCCCCTGCCCCACGCTGGGGCTCAGTGTCCTCTGTCCAGCAGACACAATGATGACAGCCCCTGGTTGCCGGGAGGGCCTCAGGGGAGAAAGGATGTGAAAGGATGTTAGCATCTACTTTGTGCAAGGCCCTGGGAGTGGCCTTGAGCTCTGCCCTTGGGAGCCATGCTCTGTCTGGGGATGTCTGCTGGCGCTTCCTCCTGGCCATCACGCTGCCTCCCTTCTCCCCAGGCCCCCATGTTCCCCTGGACTCACCTTCCTGTCCACGCAGGCCACAGAGCGCCCGGCAAAGAGGCTGGCCACGCCACGGGCCACATTGACCTCGTCACTCAGGATGTCTTCCCAGCGGTTATTGCGGAACTTGAACAACTTGTCCGTGTACGTGGCCACCCCTGGAGACAGGAGGGAAGAGAAGGCTGGTGGTCGGTGGGGTGCCTGCCCCAGGTCTTGGGGCCACAGGTGGACGGGTCAGCTGCTGCACGGTGAACGCTCCTCACAGCCCTCAGGCAGTGGGGACCCCTCTCCTGGGGACACCCAGTTATTCTCAATTGAGGGAAGACACTGAAGCTTATGAAGATGGCCAGCCCAGGCCTCAGGAACTTCGGAAGAAGTGTGACCGCTAGCGTGTGTCAGAGCTGATCCTTAATAGCAGGATCTTATGGTCTGCACCACGCTTCTGCGGCACCAGGAGGGACATCCTGGGATCGCCAGTATTTCACATCCAGACTCAACCAAGAATGTCTCTTTCTCCAGGAGCTGCTCCCTGCATGCTCTGCTGAATCACAGAGCCTGATGTGGGTCTCAGAAGAAATGGTCCCCGTCAGTGGGTGGGTCTCAAAGTCCAGATGGAGGGTGGGGCTGGGAGTTGAGCTCTGACAGGGGTATCACCAACAGCCCGAGAAACCTGGATGGCAGTGGGGTCAGCACTAATGGGGCAAGGGTTAGTGGAGAGGCAACGGGCTCAGACTGAGGGGAGCAGGTGATGCGGCAGCTAAAACTTGGGGTTTTGAGTAAATTGGCCTGAGTCTCAGGCTCGGTTCTACAGAGACTCTTTCAGGATTTAGTTGTTGACTGTGGGCAATTTGAGCCTCAGCTTCCTTATTTGGAAATGGGGATAACGATAATAACTACATTCCACTTTAACTCGAGGGATAAATGAGATAACTCAGGTCAGAGGCTGCGCACAGCGCCCCCCAGAGTTGGGGGTGGTCCTCGACAGAAATGATTGTTCTGGTTTCATAGACGGGAGACCCTCTGAGGTGCTTCAGGGACTTCAGCCCTGCACTGCAGGGGTGTGTTGAGAGTGTCTGAGTGTGTGAGAGAGTGTGTGAAAGTGTGTAGAAATAAGCCGGAGTGAGTGGGTGTATGAGAATAAGAGTGAGTAAAAATGAGTGAGTATAAGTGTGAGATTGAATGAGTGTGAGAATGCGCGTGACAGAGAAGGGGTGAGTGCATGAATGTGAGCATGTTCCGGTGAGGGCTGTTTTTGGAAGGGTCCTCAGGGGGCTCTGACTCGGGGGGACAAAGGCTGCCCTCTGAGTGGCCTCCCATGGGGCCCTCCTAAGACCACGGGGACCCACAGGGGAAGGTGCATTCTCTGTAGGGCCCGGACTTGACCTCAGGGACACTTGCTGGACTCTGGGAAGCTGGCCCGGGGACTGAGCCATGCCACCTGGCCTGACCCTTCTGGGCGTGCAAAGACCGGTTTCCATGAAGGGGAAGGCCCTTCCCGAGTGGAACGGGAGGCTGATCCAGGAGTCCTGCAGGTGTCTGTGGCTGGTGGGGGAGTGCCCACTGGGACTCCCAAGGGTCTGCACAGAGCTGTTGTGGCTGCTGGGGGCCCACTGGGGCTCCTGGGGGTCTGCCAGAGCTGCCGTGGCTGGGGGTGGGTGCTCACTGGGACTCCCGAGGAGCCCGATCAGGACAGAAGCGCAGGTGTGGACTCTGCCCGAGCCCAAGTCTAGCTCTGACTCCCATTTGTCTAAGCCAGTTCTTTATCCTCTTAGGGCCTTGGTTTCTTCATCTGAGAGTTGGGGGTAACAGCTGGCCTCCCCACTCCCAGCATGGCTGTGGGAACTGCAGGGGAAAACTCTACGGCCCTTGGCTGCTCTGCACCACCTGGGTCTCTAGGCCCTTGTCACAATCCCTGGGGAACAGATATGTTTAGAAACTTAGATTATTTTCCCTTTCACATTTCAGAAAGGTAACACAATGCACACCCTATTTATTATATAACACCCCCAGCAGGAACCAGGGCAACACCCTGTAATTAAACACATTAATATTTCTGCAGTGAAATATATGAATATCACACCAAGTGGGATAAATAAAGCCCATAAATAGCTCACATCAGCTCAGGACAGGTTTTGCTATCAATTCACTTTCCCACAAACTTAAAAAAAGCACTTGAGGCTTTCAGAGTGTTCTGGGTTTCAGGACTGCAGGAGAGGAACTGTGGACTGCCATACTCACGGCTGCTCCCCAGGCAAGTGGCAGCCTTGTCATCGCCTTCTAATGCCTGGGGACCTCCGAGGATGGTTCTGCAGCTTCCGGATGCCCAGCCTTCACAATAGCGAGCGACCCTTGCCCTTCTCTGTCAAACCAGGGCCTCTTTAGACTACACCTCAGCGTGTCTCAGAGAAGGCAATGGCACCCCACTCCAGTACTCTTGCCTGGAAAATCCCATGGACAGAGGAGCCTGGTAGGTTGCAGTCCATGGGGTCGCTAGGAGTCGGACACGACTGAAGCGACTTCACTTTCACTTTTCACTTTCATGCATTGGAGAAGGAAATGGCAACCCACTCCAGTGTTCTTGCCTGGAGAATCCCAGGGACGGGGGAGCCTGGTGGGCTCCTGTCTCTGGGGTCGCACAGAGTTGGACACGACTGAAGTGACTTAGCAGCAGCAGCAGCAGCTTGTCTAGTTCCCCCTGAAATTTGACCAAGGATTAAACTCAACCAAAGCTTGGGCTGGATGAGAAAGCAGCTTCAGCAGTGGGGGCTCTGCAGACCTCTGATGGGCACCTCTGCGTACAGTAGGAAAATTTTCTCAAACCTCTGAGTCCCTGCCTTAGCTAGGCAAGAGGAAAAAAAACGAGCCCAGGGTGACTTGATCCTCCCTCTATTTGCCTAATTACCCCCGATTCTTCCTGCTCACATTTCCCAAAGTGTGCTTAGTGGAACCTGGTCTCTGTGAGCTGCCTGGAGAAAAGATTTCATGATTATCTGAGCTCAGGAAAGACTGAGCCTTTCATCCCCCACTTGGAGATTCTCAGTGGACATCAGTCTATCAAAACTTTGGGAAAAAAAAAAAAAAAACTTTGAAAAGTCTTGCAGTATATTACAGGCTTAATTTCATGTAAGCCAGCCTTTCCCAAACATACTCAGCCATGGCACCCCTTTTTGCAGCTCACCTCTTAGCATCCTGCAGAGCTAGCACTGTTCTGTGCAAATTGCTGCCCTAGGGTGTTGACATGGGGCCAGATTCTGGGCTTTGTGGCCAGAGGTGTTAGGGTGACACGTTAGCCTCTTCCCTTGTTCCAGTCTCCTAGCTTCTGAGCTGACCAGGGACGCCCCGAAGAATAAACTAATTAAGGTAAAATGTGCAACAGTGATGCAGAGCCTTGTAGATCATAAATGGGAACGGCAAAATCAATGGCAGGCCTTCTGCAGGCAGAGGCCTGGAGGCCTGGGCGACAGGAGGGATGGGAGCCTATGATTTAGGAAGAGCAAACGCTCTGGCAGCTGCAACCTGGGTAATTAGGTGTGTCAGGAAGACAGATAAACAGCGAGCTGTGCGGGTCGATGGCACTGGCAATAAACACCCAGCACTGGCCCCTGGCCCATGTCAGCGAGTAATCCTACCTTCCTGCTCCTTGTAGCTGCACTCTGCCCTAGGGTCCCTCACTGAGTCAGGGGCAGCAGCTCGGGAAGGAGAAGGCAGAGGGCCTCTCCTGGGTCCTGGGGGGAGATTCCTAGAAAGCAGAGGCCTGGGAGAAACAGAGGGCGTTCAAGGGCAGGGTGGGGGGCTCTGGAGGTCACATCCCCTGTGAGGCACAATCCTACCCAGAATCTGGCATGTTGGCACTAAGGGAGCTTAGAAGGCCTCAGTGTGTGTGTGCTGTCACTTCAGTTGTGTCTGATTCTTTGGGACCCCATGGGCTGTAGCCTGCCAGGCTCCTCCATCCATGGGGATTCTCCAGGCAAGAATATTGGAGTGCATTGCCATGCCCTCCTCCAGGGGGTCTTCCCAACCCAGGTATTGAACCCGGTCTCTCATGTCTTTTACATTGGAAGGCGGGTTCTTTACCACTAGCATCACCTGGGAAGCCAGCCCGATGGAAAGGCAGTTGCTGCCAGGTGGCAAGACAGTGGGAAGGCCCAGTGGAGGAGGCTCAAGGGCCCACCACTCCCTGCTTGTGCTGGAGAGGCCCCAGGGAAGTAGGAGTCTTGGTCCCTGACTTGGGGCGCTTACAGTTCATTAGCGGACAGGAAGTTTACAAAAAGGAGATGCCATGGGACTGTAGTAAAAATAAAACTACTTAACATTCCTACGGTGACTTCTATATGCCATGAGCTTCACATACGTTCACTCACTAACACTTGCCACAAGCCTACAAGGCAAGTACTATTTTCAAGATCAATTTACAGATGAAGGACCTGAGGCTCCAGAGGCAAGGGGACTTGCCTATGATCCCACAACTAGCAGAGCCCCGCAGAGACGATAGGATAGTACATCCGGAGGTGCTGTGAAGTCAGTCACAGTGATCAGGGAGGGCTTCACGACAGAGGAGGCACCTGAACCGGGACGGGAAGCATCAGAGGAACAATAGCACAACTCCAGCGTGCAGAGCACCCAGTACAGCCAGGCTCTGCACGAAGCACTTTTTTTTTTTTTACAATCATCATCTTGCCTGAATCTCACACTGCCTTGAGAAGTGGTGTAGCCCCATTTTACAGATGGAAAAATCGAGGGGCAGAGAGGTTAATTCCCCAAGAGCCAATGTGTGGTGCAGAGAGATTCAAACCCAGGTCTTTCTGACTCCGAAGCCTGCACTTCTGAGCACCGCACCCACGGCTCATCAGGTAGAGAGGAGGAGGGAGGGTGCTAAGGGCAGGAAGGGAAACAGACAAAGACATGGAGGGGACGCTGAATATGCCTCGAGGGGAGGGCTTGTGCAGGGGCAGGAGGAGAAGCAGGCAGGCCAGGAGAGAGCCGCTAATTCAGCACTGAGGCCAAAGGGGTCACGGGTGGTTTCTGATCTGGGGAAGACAATGTTTCTGGAAGATTCACCTGGCAGTGGGGTGAGGTGTGGGCTCACAAGGGAGATAGTGAAGTGGGGAGGCCACTTCTGTACTAGCTCAGGCACGAGAGGTAACAGGGAAAGTGGGGAGAAGTGCTGGGTTCCAGAGGCTAGGGCGGGAGGGCGTGGCCAGGTGTGGTGGGTCAGAGCAAGTCCACGGGGTGGGGGAGTGAGGGAAGCGGGGCAGGGCCAGCTAGGGTGGGAGCAGGAGCTTGGCATTTTCAGGGATCATAAGGTGGCCAAGAAGGCATGCCCAAGAGCTCGCTGGACATGACAGATGGCAGTTTGCAGGGAAAGGAGGCTGGAGCTGGAGTAAAAGGGAAAGCCCAGGGCCACAGACTCAGTCCCAGGAAGGGGGCACATTTGGGCATGGGAGAGAGAAGAAGGGGCAGCAGTGGAGGAGTCACCAGACAAATAGAAAACAGAGCAGTTCCTCATCAAGGGCACTGGTGTCCCTAGAGCAAACGGTCTTCAATTCACCATCTTGTCATCTGCACACCCAACTCTACCCCCAGAAGTCATCCTAGAGCCACTGGGAGGGTGAGTTTGGGCTACAAAGGGCTCTCGCTAAGGATTGATAACTTGAGTGCCTCCTCCCTCAGGAGCTGCCCCCAACCCGGGAGATGACCTGACTTGAGTCTGACAATGGTGGCAAAGAGAAGCGTGGGCCAGTGCATACGGTAGGGCTGGGGGCTCAGCCTCCAGCTACATTCTTAAGGCAAAGAGATTACTGCCAAGCAGCAGGGTCAGGAGCTAGCCAGCAACATCCCGGGCCTGGGATGAACTTAGACAAGTCATAAATTTGTCTTTCTTGTGTATAAAATGGGATAATGAGAATGACCGCCTATTTATCAGGTTGTTGTGAGGATTAAACTAGATAATGTAAATAAAGTACTTAGAACAATACCTGGCTCATGATAAATTCAATGAACAATAAAAACACTGCCATCACCATCACCACCATCACCACTGCTATCTTCTTCCTCCTCCTCCTCACCACCACCATCATGATCGCCACCATCATCATCCAGGTAATTACAGGGCATGGCCACTGCAAATCCTCAATAAGCCACACCCCAGAAGACAACTGTGACATTAAGTATAAAATGCTTTATAAGACTTAGTGGAAAACCAGCAAAGAAGTGATGGCCCTAGGGGAAAAAAGAACTGGCTCTGGCAAAGGACATTTTAAAAAAGAAAGAACCCAGGCTTCCTGTGTCCCACTTGCATGCCACCCCCACCCCCAGGATAATTTCAGACCTTAGTCTTCCTTCCTCCATTCCAGGGAGAAGAGGGAAATCCAAAGAACTGCCGAGTGCTTCCTTCACGTTAGCTCAGTTGGTCCTTTCCATAGTCATGTAAGGAAGATAGACTCTTTGAGAGAGAAACTGGGGCTCAGGGGCTTAAGCCATCTACCTAAGATTGTTAAGTGGCAATGCTGAGCCTCAAATTGTGGTCTGACTGCAAAGTACCCCCCCACCCACATATTAAAGAGTTGGGTGGACTGTGTAAAAAAATATGGAGGTTCCTTAAAAAACTAAAAACAGAGCAACCTACATCAATCCTACTCCTGGGCATAGGAGAAAATCTAATTTGAAAGGATGCCTGCACTCCGATGTTCGCTGCAGCACTATTTACAGTAGACAGAACTCGGAAGCAATCTGAATGTCCATCGACAGAGGAATGGATAAAGAAGATAGAGTACATATATACAGTGGAATATTACTCAGTCATAAAAAGAAATGAGATAAAGCCATTTGGTGTGGCTTTGAATGAAACTAGAGATTGTCATATAAAGTGAAGTAAGTCAGAAAGAGAAAGACAAATGCCATGTAGTATCGATTATACATGGAATCTGTAAAAATGGTACAGATGAAGTTATTTGCAAAGCAGAACAGAGTCACAGATGTAGAAAAAAAAAAAGCTACTGTTGCCACAAAGGGAAGAAGGGGCGAAATGGGAGATTGGTGGGATGGATTAGGAGATTGAGATCGACATATATACACTGCTATATATAAAATAGATGACTAATGAGAACCTGCTGTATAGCCCAGGGCACTCTACTCAATGCTCTGTAGTGACCTAAATGGGAAAGAAATTTAAAAAGAGTGGATATATATGTACAGCAGAAACTAAAAGTAAATAAATAGCTGGGTAGGAGCCAGTGGAAGGCTGTCCCAGCCCCTGAGGAACCTCTTTTTGTGTTAGGACTGAGGAAATAGGCTTCAGGGCTCTATACAATATATTTTTTAAAATTATTTATATATTTACTCATCTGGCTGCATGGGGTCTTAGGTTCAGCCCGATGGATCTTTTCTTGCTGTGTCATGTGGGATCTAGTTCCCTGACCAGGGATCAAACCTGGGCCCCCTGCACTGGGGGGTGTGGAGTCTTGGCCACTGGACCACCAGAAAAGTCCCAGGGCTCACACGCATTATGGTGCTACTTTGACAGCCTTATTCCATTCTTGCTTCTTCTGAGGCCACATGGGAATGAGGCATATGGTGGTGGGGGGCAGGGGGCCTGAGCAGTTCATGAGCTCATTTCCCCAAATGGGGTCATGCTGGGTGAGCTGAAAATCTGGAGCTTATGTCTAAGGGAAATATGGCTGGGGGTCAGGAGACCCTAGGATCCGTTTTAGGTCCTATAAACTATTATTTTTAGTTTCTGCTGTACAGTAAAGTCCATCAGTCATACATATTCACTCTTTGAATTCCCTTCTCATTTAGGTCACCATAGAGCACTGAGTAGAGTTCCCTGGGAGTACCTGATGGTTCAGCAGCAAAGAATCTGCCTGTAATATAGGAGACCTGGGTTCGATCCCTAGGTCAGAAAGATCCCCTGGAGAAGGGATGGCAACCCACTCAGTATTCTTGTCTACAGAATTCCATGGACAGAGGAGCCTGGCAGGTTACAGTCCATAGGGTTGCAAAAAGTCAGACATGACTGAGCGATTAATGCTTTCACTTTTTTGGAGGATCCTAGGAAAAGAGAGTGGAGCCTCAGAGCAGTGTATCTCAGGCTTTACCTGGCACAAGAAGTCCTGGCCACCCTGGTAAAATGCAGATTCTGGTCTAGTAGGTCTGGGATGAGGCCTGAGATCCTGCAAATTGATGAGCTTCCAGCTGTTGCCAGTGCTGCTCAGTGGCAAAACATGCTTTGAGAAGCAAAGTGCAGAGCATCCTCAGATATCGTGGGAACAGGACCTGGGTGAAGAGCTGTGGACAATGGGTGTGCTCCATGCAGACGGCTCATCTGCTGTGGAGGCAAAAGAGGCTGAAAGTGCAAGGCGCCCCTGATTCCCTTTCTTCTCTCTGGCACAGTGACTGATGCCTCTTCTCTGAGAGGTTACAAAAGCCCCACTGAAGGCCTAAATATAATACGGAGCTCAGAAGCCATCAGAGAAAAGAGTGATAAATCCAAGCTCATAAAAACAAAAACGTTCCGCATTGCAAAACCCACCATGAACAAAGACAGAAGAAAAATGACAAACAAGAAGAAACTATGTGCAACTGGTATTACAGACAGAGGCTTGGTTTTCCTAATTTATAAGGAGGTGTTACAAATCAATATGAAGAAGGCCGATAATCAATAGAAAAAAATGGGCAAAGCCTCTGAGCAGACAAGAGACCCAAATATATAAAAATATGTTCAGCCTCGCTCATTTTAAGAAAAATGAAAATTAAAACTGAATATAGATGCCAGTTTTCCTCCCATCAGATTAGCAAGTATTTTTTAAAATGATGACATGAGGTGGTGAGAGTATTGGTATGGGAGATGCTCACTGGCATGCGGGCTGATGGGAGTGTGATTAGGACTGTCCCTTTGAAGGACAATTTGGCTGTGCCTATCAAAACTGCCCCTGTATACTCCTTCGATGCAGCAATTGCATTTCTATGAACTTACCTTACAGACATACCTGCAGCTGTGGAGAATGGCATGCAGTACAAGCTTATTCATTCGGTGGTTTGCAAGCAATTTAAATATTCCTCAATAGAGGGCCAATTCAGGGAATGGCAAATCTATATAATAGAGTACTATACAGCCATAAAAAGAATTAGAAAGCTGTCTGTGTGTGGCTGTGACATAATGTCCAAAATCAGTTCTTAAATAAAAAGTAAGGGGCAGTACTGTGAGTAGTACTATTTGTGTAGAAGAGGAGGGAGGTCCGCAGATGGGCAGTGACCATTCTGCTGAAATGAATGAATGAATGAAATTGTGGGGCTCACAGTCCACACTGGCCCATCTACTACCACACTGCTGTAACCCCAGGCAGGTCACATGGGGAGGAGAGCTCAGGGCCAAGCTGAACAACAGCGTGGGTAGTTAGTGCAGGACCCTGGAGGGATGGGCTCTGAACAGGAGCTGCAGGGGGTCCTGGGTTCCTGGATTGTGGATGGGGTGCTGGAGCAGGCTCTTATCCCCCTTTGTCCTGCATAGGCTCCTACCTGATTTTTCCAGAATGGTGTTGCCTGAAACACTGGCTTACGTGTTGCCTGAAACGGTAGTACTTTTCCAGGTCAGTTAAGCCATCGGCTGCTTTCCTTGCTCAGGCCTCTTGGGATTGTGGTCAGTCCTCCTCTGCTCCCTCCCTCTTACCTACTTTCCAATTATTAACCCTTGAGCTGCACGCACTTGACACCCTCATTTGTGTGGTGTCTTATTTACATGATGATCCTTTCTTCTTTCTGCTCCTAGAGTCTCTTCCTTCAAGCAGCTGGGAGGGAGGTCCATGGTGCCTTTGTCCAGGACATTTTTAAAGTCTCTGCCTTTCTTCAGCCCACAGAATTATAACAGCAGTTGCTTAGAGAGCATGGATTAAATCCTAGACACCATAATAAGTGACTTTCATTCACTAGTTCAGCTGTTCAGTCAGATATATGTATTAATGTTTACTAAGTGGCATAAGTATTTCTTTGGTCATGGAGATACAGCAGAAAACAAGACAAAGTCTCTGTCCCCATGGCGTTTAGCAGAAGAGTAGAAAGATGAACAACAAATATATAACCTCCTCTCAGACAGTAGGAAGTGCTCCAAAGAGAAATAAAGCAAGTTAAGAGCATAGGGAATGACAGGGAAGACACATCTAAGAAGGGGCCTGAATGAAGGGAAGGACTGAGTCCTGAGAACAATGGTGGGAAAAGCATTTCAGGTGGAGGGAACGGCAAGTGCAAAGGCCTCAGGTGGGAATGAGGCGAGCAAGAGGAAGAGGGGAGGAGAAGGAGTCAGAAAGGCAAGGGACTCACATCTGGAGGGGTGTGGTGGGTGATGGTAAGACTTTGGATACAGTCTATGGACGGAGTTAAACTCATGAAGTTGATACAATTTTGCTTGTTCTACAGGTGAGGGGTTGAGACAGAGAAGTGTCCAGCACCCTGGGTGCTCAAGGTGACCCAGAAGTGAGGGGTAGATCCCAGGTTTGTACAGGCTGACTCCTACAGGACACTGCCAGGATGCAGGGTCCCAGCCCTCTTGCAGGGACTCCAGTGCTGACTCCCTAAGGCTGGCTGAGGGAGAGGGAGGGGCCCCCATTCCCCAGGTCCCTCCAATGCTTGGGCACAGGCCGGGGGAGCCCCAGTCATAAGCCATGGGCAGGTGTGGGCTGGCTGGGGCTCCTGGAGAGGATCTCAAGTTCCTCATGGTGGGCAGGGTGGCAGTGGCTTGGCTGAGCCTCATGCCAGCTGGACCCAGGGAAGTGCTGACCTGGCACAAAGGTTCTGGCTCCACAACCCGCCCACTGTCGATGAATCAACTGAATCACTCAGCTGAAAAATTAACTCAAACCCAGAGAAGGCCACTGGGAGGTACATGCCTGGGACTAAGGCTGCAGGGCCCTGTCATCCTCACCCCAGCTCTGGGGGACAAGCTCCACCCTCTCCCAGGCGAACCTTCTGGGGGCTCCATATGTTTGCCTCTCCTCATATTTCCTCTGTTGGAGAACCTTCTCATAGGCCTAATGGTGTGTGCCTTGTTTCTGCTTCCTGGATTTATTTATTAAGTTTTAATTGTACTCTTAGGATGTTCAAGTTCTGGCTGGACCAGAATGGGGCACAAAATGACAAACACAGGGACTTTGCCCTCGAGGAACTTAAGAGTCCACAGGGCCAGGAGAGGGGGGTCAGGTTTCTAGAGAAATAAAAGGTTGCACTGCAGAGAGAGGGAAGGATTTTTGTCAGTTCATTCACTGGGGCATCATCAGTGCCTAGAACAGTGCTTGGCATATGGTGGGTGCTCAGTAAGTACGTATCCAGTGAATGAATATGTGAGTGAGGGAATGGGCTGATGATTAGGCTGAGCATGGAACCAACATGACCCTAGGGTATTGCTGTCAACCTTGACTGCACGGGGGAATCACCCGGAGAGCTTTCCGATTTTCCAATTGGACTGACCAGGATGCTCCCTGGGAACTGGGAGTGTTAAAGCTCCTCAGGGACGTCTCACGTGCAGCCTGGGCTGAGCACCGTGGCTCTTGGTTTCACTACGAAATGCTCGAAGAGCATGGGAGGGCTGCCGCTTCAGAGACACCTGACAGGTCCCAGCCCAGGTGCTCTGTGTTCAGTGACTGGGAAGAGTCTGTCCCCTTCCTCTGGCACCGCGCCCGCTGAGCCAGTGTTAAACACCCCCTTCCACAGTCCTCCCCACTTCGGCTTCCCTCCAGCCGGGGACTCACCCCTTCCACAGCATCCCTTGCCGCTGCTCCCCTCCTGACCTTGCCCCACATTAAAGAGTTGATCAGCCCATCAATTAATTGTGTCCTAATCCAATCTTGGCTTGGTTGGAGAGAGGGCAGTAAATCCAGCTGGGTAATCATGCCTTGATATTTGTGTAGGGATAATTACTATCTCTCAGGCCTCACTTGGTGGCAAGATGAGATGAAAACCCATAAAACACCACTCGGGGCTGTGGCTCATTGTTTCTTGGCTGCACAAGGCTGGCTGTCAGCCAGTCAGCTCTGCCTGCCCCTGCCCCTCCCTCTGGCGCTGGCCCCAACCCCATCCCCTCCCATTCAGGCAACTGGCAGGGCTCAACAGCAAGGGCAGTCTGGGGCTGGATCCTGGCTTGGGCTCAGACACCAGGAGGGGCAACAGTATAGGCCAGGGTAAAGCCACTGTGTGTGTGCGTGTGTGTGTGTGTGTAAGCAGGGAGGGTGGTCCCCAAAGTCAGGTGACCACCTGACTCCAGGAGGCTGGGAGGGTGCAGGACAGTGAATGCACAAGTCTGAACAGCACAGTGTGGTCCAGACCAACCCAAGAGGCTGCCACCATCTGGAAGAGTCCAGGGCATGTCCAACCTGGCCCCACAGGGACATGAGACCCTGCATCCTTCAGGAGGAAGCTGTGGCCTGGGACTTCCCTGCAGATGTATGGCCCCATGGGAGCAGACTTCTATCTGCAGCCCCAAGAATACAGCCTCCCAACTCATGGAATACTGAACACCAACTGTGAGCCTGGCTCTCTACTAGGTCCCGAGGGCCTCAGATTGAGTAAGGCCATAGAGTGTGCTAATTAAAAGGATGGATCTGGAGTCAAACACTTGGGTTTGAATCCTGGGGTGTACAAGTTGTGTGCCTTGGGCAAGTCACGTGACCTCTTTGTGCCTCAGTTTCCTCAACTATAAAGTGGGCTATACCAGGACCTACATACTTGAGCTGTTGTGAGACTTAAATGAGATGATTCTGGGAGATAGTGAAGGACATGGAAGCCTGGTGTGCTGCAGTCCATGGGGTTTCAAAGAATTAGACATGACTGAGCAGCTGAACAAGACAAAGCACTTAGACCCCCACCCTGGTGCCCAGTAGGTGCTACTAAAATATTAGTTATCATCATTGTTACTATTATGTAGCCTTCTGAGCATCAATTTCCCTCAGCCATTCCTTGGGATGTAGGACGTCTTAGACCAGCAGCAGCAGTATCGCCTGAGAGTTTGTTAGCAAGGCAGGCTCTCGGGCCCCAGCCAGGCCTTCTGACATTTACACAAGAGCCCAAGTGACATGGGATGGTGCTCTGGGCTAGGACAGGCCCCAGGTCTGTCTTCCTCCAAGTTGTGTCCCCAGCCCCGAGGGCCTCCTGTCTGGCAGGGAGCAGGTGCTTGGCAGGGATGTGGGGTGAAAGAATGAGCTCATCTGAACACTGTGGGGACCCCTGAAGGATTTCAGAGCATTTTAGAAAGGCCCCCTGAAAGTACCATGGAGGTCTATGCCAGGGGGTGGGGTTCATCTGCGGGTGATGGTGTGAGAAGTCCTGAATGACTGAGTCGCACAGGAGCTGGGGGAGAAGGGAGGGTGGGTTACTTAGGAGGATGGTTGGGGGGGCGGTCTGCTTAGACTGGAGGGTGAACAGGACATAAATTCTGAGGGAGAGGGACTGGTCTTCTGCTCAAGGCATCTATGGCCAGGCCCAGGGGCTGGGAGGTGAGAAAAAGCTTCATGCATAAGAGAAGAAAGGGCCTCCTGGGGGTGTCTCTGTCGGGTCATTGTTGGGACAAACCGAGGTCCTGGAGGTGGCAGGGCCTGGGCTTGGAGAAGCCGGTGACTGTAACCTGGTGATGGGAGGAGGAAGGTGGGAGCAGGGAAGGCCCAAGGCCCGCAGCCCTTACCTGAGAAGGCGTTGTTGGTGTTGAGGAAGTAGATCTCCTCACGGCCGTCCCCGTCGATGTCACAGGCTGTGACCCCGATGGCGTTGCCCTGCCGGTCACGCAGCGCGTAGTACGGGGAGCTGCGCTCGTCCACCGCGATGTTCACCAGCCGCTTCTGGGCCCGGTCATACTTCAGAACCAGGTTGGGGCCGTTGTACCTGCAGGAAGGCGGAGGGGAATGCTGGGGAGGAGTGGCTGGGCCCACCTGGTTCCACCCGACCAGAGCAGTGGGCTCAGAGCCCTCCTGGACAGGCCAGGGTGGGGACACATCAGTCCCAGAACATTCCCGGGAACTTTTGGCAGCCTTGTCTTGGGGTCTCCAGGCATTTGATGAGCGTTCCTGAATCAGAGGTGGACTTAAGCAAAGTGAGAGTCAACAGGGCCCACGTGGGATGCAATATAGGGAGCAGAGTGGTGGAAGGGAGTGGGCAGCCAGTGATGAACCCTTATCATAGGCTTTGCTGAAGAAAACAAAAAGCAACGTGACATTATCTTACCCATTTCAACGTAAAAGTCACTTTCATATTAATGATCTCATTAAATTTAACAACAAATGGGCTTCCCTCATAGCTCAGTTGGTAAAGAATTTGCCTGCAGTGCTTGAGACCTGGGTTCGATCCCTGGGTTGGGAAGATCTCTTGGAGAAGGAAAGGCTACCCACTCCAGCATTCTGGCCTGGAGAATTCCATGGACTGTATAGTCCATGGGGTCACAAAGAGTCAGACACAACTGAGAGACCTTTACTTTCACTTTAAGTTTAACAATAGTCAAGTGAGGTAGGCATGCTGCTGCTGCTGCTAAGTCGCTTCAGTCGTGTCCGACCCTGTGCGACCCGATAGACGGCAGCCCACCAGGCTCCCCTGTCCCTGGGATTCTCCAGGCAAGAACGCTGGAGTGGGTTGCCATTTCCTTCTCCAATGCATGAAAGTGAAAAGTGAAAGTGAAGTCGCTCAGTCAAGTCTGACTCTCAGCGACGCCATGGACTGCAGCCTATCAGGCTCCTCCGTCCATGGGATTTTCCAGGCAAGGGTACTGGAGTGATTGCCATTGCCTTCTCCAGAGGTAGCATGGGTGGCTGCATGGGTGGCTGCATGGGTGGCTGCATTATTAACCTATTTTGCAGATGAGGCAACTGATGAACTTTAGCAGTGTAACTGAGGCTCAGAGAGGTTGAAGGCCCTTCCCAAGGTAACATAGCTAGTGTCAGGTACTGGGACTTGAACCCAGGCTCTCTCTGCTGTCCCAAGGGCCCTGTGGTAAATGAGCCCTAGAAATGCAGAAGGCTTTGTCCTTGAGGTTTGGAATGAATCTCTTAAATAGTAGCATTATGAATGCATCTAAAGTTATCAGGTGGATCTTTTTTTTCCTGAGGAACAAAGCAAAAGATTAAATTGCTCCTCAGTTCTCATCTCTCTCTTGTCTGCCTCTCCTGTAGCCACACTGGCCTCCCTGCTGTACGCTCCTGCCTCAAGGACTTCGCACTTGCTGTTCCCTCTGCCCAGGACACTTTTCCTTGAGATCCACATGGCTGTCTCCCTCCTTCACATCCTTCAGACTTTCACTAGTTGTCCCTTCTTGATGAGGCCTTCCTTCCCACATTTCTGAAACTTGCAATCACCATCACCCAGGATCCCTTACCTCTCACCCCCCTTCTCCTCCCCATGGCTTTTACCACTAGCTGATCATTTTCTATTTTCCTCTTTATCTTTTCTCTGTTCCTGCTAGAATATCAGCTCCATGAAGGCAGAACTTTTTGTCTCCTTCATTCCCAAGGCCTAGGACTGTGCCTGGTACACAGTAGGTGCTCAATAAATCTTTGTTGACTGAGTGGATCCTCAGAGCCCAATAGCTGAGTCAGAAGGGCTTAGGTGTCCCATGGCTGATTTCTTCCCGTCGCCTTTCCACCTGGAGAAAGTGGTGTGCCCAAGGTCACCCCCATGCAGCACCGCCAGGAATGTCTCAGGACTCCTCCCTCCTCCTGGAACACCTGCCAGGCTCGCCAACCCCCATCCATTATTCCCCGGGCTCCTGCCTTTGTTTTAGCCCAAGCGTGTGCATCCTGAGCAGAGTTCGGCTGCCAGCTGCTGGACGTCCCCTGCGGAGCTCACCGCGGGGAGGAAGGAAAGAACTCTCCAAGGTCTTTGAGAGAAATCACTTCTTGCTTTCCTGAAACACATCCAATTTGGCCCTCTCCTTCGTCACCAAGACACATAGCCAGTGAAGTTTAGGGGGTGCTGAGTGACTGGCCAGGCGCCTTCTGGCATCCACAGTGTGAGAAAGGGGAGCTGAGCTCACTGGGGGCTGAGTCAGCACCCGGTGATGGAAGGTCGTGCCTTCGACGCCTTGACAAAGAGTGTCTGAGGGCTGCATGTCGGGGTGTTGTATGACCTATGGGACGTGTCTAGGCAGCAGAGACGGAACACTTGAGTTCCCGCCCTGCCAGCAGCTGGCTCAAGCCCTCAGGGGCAGCAAGTGCCTTCCAGGCACTAAATGCTGGTCCTCAAAGCCTTCAAGTCTTCCATTTACTACCATTATTGCTCCTCAAGAGACAGTATAGTTCTGTCTAGGCCTGGCTACAAGCACTTTCCTAGGCATTGCTTCACCTGAACCCCAGTAATCCAGAAAGATAGTAAAGAAGGCGTTTTTCTAGAAAAGGAAATGGAGGGTCAGAGAGGCAAAGTAAGCTGTCTAAGGCTGCACAGCTTGTACATGGCAGCATAAGGCTTCTAAAATAACTGTCTTCAGGTCCAATCCTGTGCTTTTTCCACACTGCCTGTGATGCCAACACTCTCTGTCCTTTTTTTTTTTTTTCTGGTGACCTCTCCCAAAGTAGCGACATGGGAAAATGCCCAAGAACTTGCCATAAAGTGGAGATAATAACCCTACACTTTACAGTTTATAAAACACTTTCTCATCCTTGATTTCATTTGCTTCTCTGCAGGTCCTGACTCTTTCAGAGGTTAGTTTAGGGACCTTAGGCTGGTCAGTTCGCCTCTCTAGGTTGAGAGTTTCTCTTCTGCAAAATGAGAGTTGGACTAAATCACAGGGTCACAAAATGTGTGGACACACGTGGGGGTGGGCCTCGGGCCCTCTTTGCTAGGTTTCATCCAGAGCCATTTCTATGCGGATGCATTCTACTTTGGGGGCTTCCCCGATAGCTCAGCGGTAAAGAATCTGCCTGCCATGCAGCAGGAGATGCAGGAGACACGAGTTCAACCCCTGGGTCGGGAAGATCCCCTGGAGGAGGAAATGGCAACCCACTTCAGTATTTTTGCTCGGAAAACATCCCAGTCCATGGGGTCATAAACAGTTGAACACGACTGAGTCACTAAACACACATGCATGCATTTTATTTTATGCATCACATTCCATAAAATGCAGTTTAAACAAGGGATTCCAGAGCCAGCATTTAAAAGGCACTGGACTAAAACCTGTGTGAGAGCCCTTCTTGGTCTGTTGCTCTTAAAATAGTGCCTTGAGTCTAACTCACCTCAGGGGACAGAGTGGGCTGGGCCCCACCCTCTAGGCTATGGTTGAGGAGCTACCAAAGAAAGTCCAGCCCTGACACCCTCCTTCGCACCCCCTGTCCCTTGGGTCTCCTGGAAGGTCTCTACCACCCCCAGGAGCCACTTCCCAGTGAGGGAGAGGTCATGGCCTCCACACCTATTGGAGGCCAGTCCTTTCACCCTGAATGTGGGGTGGTGGGTGGTCACACAAGCTCCCATGGTGGTGACCCTGGGGTAGCAGATGACCCTGAATCATCTCTCCTTTGAACCACTTTGGGGTGCTAGTCCCAGTACTCTCTAAGGGGTAGAGGGATGGAGGTGCCAGGCTGGCTCAGGGTGCCATAGCATCTTCCCCAAACCTACACGGCAGCCTGGGATGAAACCTGACACTTTGGCCTCTGTGTCCACCACTACACCTAGGGGCTACAGACACAAAGCCAAACCAATGGCTCCTACACAGGGCGTCCCAGCAACCCGGGGAGAAGGCTGCGGGTGGGCACGGAGTTGCCACTCCTTCCTTCCACCAGGGCTTCCCTTGGCTGGCTCTGCTGCCCCGACACCAGAGCCTCTCAGAATCTCCCCCCAGGACAGCCAGCCGCATCCCCTCCAGCTCTGCTCCATGGAGCTCACGCTCCAGTTGGTTCCTCACCACCCGGCCTTTCAGGTGGGGGTTGTTCTCCCTGCCCTCCCCTCCTCCCAGGAAGCCTGCCCCAGCTGCCTGGCCTAGATATGATCTTCTCTTGTTTGGACACCCACAGCATTTTGCACCTCACTTATTCCCTCGAGGCAGAATTGTTTGTGTTCCAACATTGCTTCCCCTCATTAAAACATATGCTTCTTGAGCCCAGGAAGAATGTGTGTGCATCTCTGCATTTGCTGCGCCTAGAGCCATGCTTGGCAGAGAGAAGGTGCCCAGCAAGTGTCTGAGTGAATGAGTGAGCGAATACAGGAAAAGCATCATGACTGGCACTCTTAGAGTAGTCACCGTGTGCCGAGCATCCTTCCAAATACTCTATAACCCCTACCTCATATCATCCTCATGACAGTCCTAGGATTTTACAGATCTGGAGACTGGGGTGTGAGAGGTTAGTCACGGTCCCTCTGGGGTGTCAGTTCCCACAACAGGGGTGGGGAGATGGATGTGAGGTACATGGGGTTTCACGTTTCCTCTAACACCTGCCTGAGCTTGTTGGGCACTTCTAGAAATTCAGGAGGCTTTGAAGCTCAATTGAACAGGCTTAGGAAGTGGGACAGGGTCCCCTGTTCTTGAAAAGCAGCTGTGACTTTATAATATCAAAGGCTAGGCCAGCAGGTACAAGTGATTGGCTTGGTGGAAATTTAAAAATCTGCTTGCGAGACATCAGTGGGGCACGACCCATTCTTGCGTGTGTGCTGGCCAAGTTTCGTGCCAGTCTGCTGCCGTGGACAGGGAGGGGCCTGGGGGTCAGGCCAAGAAGAGCAGCCTGGTCGTGGGGTCCTGGGCCTGCCACTTCCTGGCTCAGACCTTGTGCTTGTCACTCTGTTCCCCTAAGCTTCAGCTTCCTCATCTACAAGTCTGTGAAGATAAGCCAGTGTGTGTGATAACACTTGGTAAACTGTGAAGAGTTACATAATTGTAAGTTCTCATCGTTATTAAAAAACAAAGCCAAGGCACCATCTCTCACCCTCCAGAGTGATCACTTTGAGTTTCCAAACACACAATAATGTTTCTCCTCCCCAAACATCCCACCCGTGATCTCTCACATTTCTTTATTCCCCTTTGTCACTCAACTCAAATAGCTGTCTTCACAAGTGGTCTCCACTTTCTTGCCGCCCGTTTGCCTCACCCCAATCCACATTCTGGGCTGCCCAGGTGGTGCTGGTGGCAAAGAATCCACCTGCCAGTGCAGGAGATGTCCGAGACAGGGCTTCGATCCCTGTGTAGGGAAGATCCCCTGGAGGAGGGCATGGCAACCAACTCCAGTATTCTTGCCTCGAAAATCCCATCGACAGAGGACCCTTGGTGGGCTACAGTCCATAGGGTCACACAGAGCTGGACACAGTTGAAGCAACTTAGCACACTCGCCATCCACCTTCCACCTCAACTCCAGTCATGTTTATACGACTCATCTAACTCCAGTCAAATTTATATCTCAACTTGTTATGGCCATTTGCGGCTTTCACGAGGCCACAGACAGGATGCATTTTCACTCCCTTCTCCTGGGGACTCTCAACAGTACCTGGCACAGTGGCCTGCACTCTCGGCCACTTGCCTTTTAAAAATACTCTGCTCTCTTGGCTCCAAGGATGCCATCCTCCTCCGGCTTTCCTTCTTTCCCTCTGGTTTCTCCATTTTTCCTCTTTATAGGTGCTTCCTCCTTTTTCTGCCTCTTAATGTTGGAGTTCCCAGGTCTGGTCCAGGGCTCCTTTCTCCTCTCTCTGTCCCCTTTTCCCAGGGCTTAATATCCATTCCCATGACTGACAACTCCCAAATTTATATCTCCAACCCAAACCCCTAGTCCAAGCTCAGACTCATATATCCGACTGCCTACCTGACATCTTCCCCTGCACGCATCACAGTCATCTCCGACGGAACGCGTCCAAAATGGAACTATTGATCGCTCCTTCCCCCTCCTCCCTGCAGTGGGCCTCCAAGTACCAAAGCCAGAAGGCTGGTGTCAGTCTTGGTTCTCCCACCCTCTTGTCTCCACATCGGATTCATCAGTCAATCCCATCATTTCTGCCTCTTAAAATATTTCAAATCCTTTCTCTTCTTTCTGCCCCCATGGCCACCATCTCTGGAGAGCCTCCTTTCTCTGCTTCCCCACTTCCCCCACCAATCGAATTCCCCCACACCCTAGCCAGAGTCATCGTTTTAACACATAAATCAGATGAGCCATTCTCCAGCCTAAAACTCTATGCTGGTTTCCCACTATGTTGGAATGAAACCCAGACCCTTTATCACGCCTGGCCTGGGAGCCGACTCGGTCTGCCACGTGCCTCGCTGACCTCCTCCAGACACAGCAGCTTCCTTTCAGTTCCTAACGGCCCAGCAGACACGGTCTCAGCCCTCTGACCAGAACATTCTCCCTCCTTCTCCCTCCTGGGCTGGCTTCTCATTTTTTAGGTCACACCTTGAAAGGCGTCTCCAAGAGACCCTCCCCTCGTCTATATTCCAGTCGCTGCATCCTCTGCCCTACTCTGGTTTGGTTACTTACTTATCATCCAGTTCTCCCTGTGAACCATGAGCTTTAGGAGGGAAGAAACTGTGAGTTGTGTTCACTTCGGTCTCCCCATCACCTAGGGCATAACGAGTGCTCAGAAAATACTAATAGTGCGAATGAAAGAGAAGGAGCCTGTGGGAGTACCAGATCAACACTGGGTGGCTGAGCAAAGCCAACTGAGCCTCCAGTCTATTGCCTGGACTTCAACCTTCTACCTTCATTAGTTCCCAAAATATGTACAAGCATGGTAATGACATGGAGTAGGTCAAGAGCGGGTGTCCTGGGTAAGGGTGAGAGAGTAGCAAGGTCTTCTAGATAAAGACAGAGGACCAACCTTTTTTCCTGTTGAAAATTGTTGACCCATATGAAAAAAAAAAAAAAATAAACTTAGGCAGCTACATAAAGGGGAAGCCAGATAAAAGGATGTAATGCTTATTGGGTACCTGCTATACACTGGATACCTGCTATACACTGGATAGGCTAAATAGTTTACACGTATTTCATTGTATGTAAATAGAAAATTTTCTAAAATTTGAAAAATGTACTATTTTGAAAATTAAGAATAGGGGAACTTTTTTCATTAAAAAGGAAATAATGAAAAAATATAGAGCTATCCAACATCATAATCAGGAAGAGATGCAGAGAAATGAGATAGATGTAGAGAAAAATCTGAATGCAAGAGAGATACACAAGAATATACAAAATTGAAATTGAAGGGCAGTAAAACCCTGAGAACAGAGAGAAAAACACTGTAAACACAGCTAAAGAGACTCGCTCTTAAAGAGAGACCCACAGAAGGGAGGATACGCAGACATACGGAGACAGAGACCCCTGGAAAGATGCAAAGTTGTGGAAATATCAGCAGGGCTCTGAGACATTGTCACAGGGAAACAACTCATCTTGTGGCCTTTCTGGGAATTTCCTTCAAAGGTTATTTAAAGATGTGTGGTGTTTTCAGAACAACATTTCAGAGTAATGTTGATTACTTCAGTGTTGCTCAGTCACTAAATCGTGTCTGACTCTTTGGTACCCTGTGGACTGCAGCACACCAGGCTCCTCTATCTATAGATAGATGATGCTATCTAATCATCTCAATCTCTGCCATCTCCTTCTCCTCTTGCCTTCTATCTTTTCCAGCATCAGGGTCTTTTCCAGTGAGTCAGCTCTTCGCATCAGGTGGCCAAAGTATTGGAGCTTCAGCTTCAGCCCTTCCAGTGAATTTTCAGGATTGATTTCCTTTAGGATTGACTCGTTCGGTCTCCTTGCAGTCCAAAGGACTCCCAAGAGTCTTCTCCAACACCACAATTTGAAAGCATCAATTCTTTGGTGCTCAGCCTTCTTTGTGGTCCAACTCTCACATCTGTACATGACCACTGGAAAAATCATAGTTTTGTCAGCAAAATGATGTCTCTGATTTTTAATACTCTGTCTAGGTTTGTCATAGCTTTCCTTCTGAGGAGCAAATGTCCTTTAATTTCATGGCTGCAGTCACCATCTGCAGTGATTTTGAAGCCCAAGAAAAGAAAATCTGTCACTGCGTCCATGGTTTCCCCTTCAATTTGCTATAAACTGATGGGTCTGGATGCCATGATCTTAGTTTTGAATGTTGAGCTTTAAGCCAGATTTTTCATTCTCCTCTTTCACCCTCATCAAGAGGCTCTTTAGTTCCTCTTAACTTTCTGCCATTAGAGGGGTATCATCTGCATATCTGAGGTTGTTGATATTTCTCCTGGCAATCTTGATTCCAGCTTGGGATTCATCCAGCCCAGCATTTTGCATGATGTACTCTGCATAGAAGTTAAATAAGCAGAGTGACAATGTATAGCCTTGTCATACTCCTTTCCCAATTTTGATACAGTCAGTTGTTCCATATCTGGTTTTAACTGTTGCTTCTTGAAGGTTACTTCAATATCCTTATTTCATAGAGGAAGAAAGTGAATTTTAGACTTTCTGAAAGTCAAACAGCTAATCATTGGACGAAATATACTGAAAGACAAATGGATCCCTTATTCTAAAGCAGGTGTCAACAAAACCAAGCCTTTGTGCCGAGTCTGGCCGGCTGCCTATATTTGTAAATAAAGTTTTACTGGATCAGAAGCCTGCTCATTCATGTACAAGTTTTCCATGGCTGATTTTCCTATATGACAGAGCTGAGTAGTTGTAACAGACTATATGGCCCCAAAGTAAAGAATATTTGCCATCTGGCACTTTGCAGAAGAGATTTTAAAGGGTTGTCAACTTATAATATGAGTATATTACAAGTTCTAGTGATCATTATCATAACATAACATATCATAACATAACATAACATATCATATCATAACATAAAATTAAAATAAGCTTTAATAAAAATTAATTTGAGCTGTGTGCTTGGGAATATAGTTTTCTGAAACAAGTATTCAGGGAGAGAGTAAGTTGAATGGAAGGAAGATACTAGGTTTTAGAATGGAGATTGTGAGGCAAAACAATCTGTAGGGGAAAAGAGACAGAAGAGTATTCTACACATGGGGTTTATCTAAAGTTGAGAAATAAGCATGTGACCTCTGAGTGAGTGAAGTGGTTAAAGAGATGTGGCAGCTGATCTCCAGAGATGGCTGTCATCATTTTCTTTCTTCTTTGTATGCACATGTTAATCCACCCATCAGGAGGTGGAATCTGTTTTGCCTCCCCTGACTCAGGCTTTGTGACCTGACTCAATTGGCAGAATGTGGGCAAGTTCTGGGTCTAGGTTTAAAGAGGCCCACCAGCTTCCACTTTGTCTCTGGGAGAAGCCAGTCACCAGTTGAGACGTCTGACTTCCTCGAGACCTCCATGCTCTGGGGAAGGGCAATCTAGCCCCAGCAAGAGGCCACGTGGAAGAGCATGAGGCACCAGCTAAACGAGCAAAGACTCTGTGGGCCTTCCAGCCCAGCCTGGCGCCACCGACAGTTGACTGCAGCTGAGCAGGTGATACCAGCTGATGTCACATGAAGCAGAAGAGCCGCCCCTCACGCCCCTGCCCAACCACCACCCACCCCCAGCTGAACTTGCCCTAATTCCCCACCCACAGCATTGTGAGAAAGGATAACTTGTTTTTAACTACATTTTCGGACAAGAAAGTAGATAACAATGCCCAATCATTTCAGACCTAAGGGGAAGAGGAATTTCCCTTGCAAAGTAGGAATAAACATTACTTATTAATCAGTAGAATTCTCTAAGATAGCCATTTGAATTCACAGTAGGCAGGTCTTTCTAAGGGAGGCCTGGATCTGTTGAGTTGATACTTAGAATATCTGAGGGTCTCTGCAGAGCCTGAGGGTGGAGGCGTAAAGAGAAATACAAGGAGTCCAGAAACCCCTATTTTTTTCCTCCTCCTCTGAATTCTTCTTTCGTTTCTAGCTACATCTGTTTCCCATTTGGAAAGCACAACCCTGAACATGGATCATTTCTTTGGAATTGGGTATAGTGCACTTTTTTCCTTTTTACAAGCTTAATTCTTTGAAACCCATTGAAGTTAAATAGGACCAGAAAACATCTGGGAAGGCATTCCAACAGGAGATTCACAGATTGTATCCCAGAAGAGGACATATCCAGAGGCCAGGTATCAGTTTAAAGGAATGAAGACTTTGTTAACGGGAGGTTTTGAGCCATGATGAGAAATCTGGAGCTGGGGATTTTATTTGGGGGTAAATTGAATGAGTCTGGAAAGGGCATTCCAGAAATAAACAAACAAATTTGATCCTGAACTAGGAGCTAACCAGGGTAGAGAAGACCCCACAAATACAGGGCAAAGAATAAGAGGGAAACTTTAAGATGAGGATAAAAACCTTTTGTCCTAAGGGGTGGTTGGTTTTTCCAGAAAGGGATGTTTGGCACTGAAAGGTCAGAATAATCTGCAGTGATGAGTGTCTCTGTTCTGTGAAAGCTCCACGCAGACTGATTGATTTATGCCTTGTTCTAAAAAAGATCTGTGCTCAGCATGTGCTCTGTGCCCTTGGAATTTCTTATATTTTGATGAGCATGGAGGCATCCAGAAGGCAAACACTACTGTTTGCAGCTCCATGCCCTCCATACCTAGGTTGATGCTGGGAAGAGACAGGTCATGGTGTTGATGCTGCTGCTGCTGCTGCTGCTGTGATGATGATGACGGTGGTGATGGTGAAGATTATGACTCCATCCCTCGAGGCGGGTTTATTTCTCAAGAAAAGAGGAAGATGGGGAGGCAGGAATTCTATGAATTATCAAAGGAGGGATTCAAGTGATAGATGGAGGCTAGGTTAATCAGGATTCTTTTGCAAGTAGCAAACACTCCACCTGAACTAACTGAAAAAGGATTGGCTCAGGTGTCCAACCTGCCAAGAGCAATGGCACAGCGAGGCCTTGGGGTGCTTAGAACCAGGGTTCTGACCAGGAGGGTGTCAGGACTTCTTCTACCCTGCCCTCTCCCCTGTTTGCTGTCAGCTTCATCCCCTCACACCATCTTTCCTTGCAAGGCCTGACCTGTGTATATGCTCAGACTGACACCTTCAGCATAGAGTAGAGGCTTATTTTCCTCAGCTCGGATGTGAAAGACCCCAGGGAAGCATCCTGATTAGCCCAGGCTGTGTCACACATCCATTCTGAGCCAGGATCTGGAGCCTGCAGTTGACAGCCCTCAGCCGGGATCAGTGCTCATGAAAGCAGCAGCTCAGGAGCCACATCCCTACAGGAAGGGAAGGGCCAGGAAGGATGAGCTACGTGTCTCTATAGAGACGGTGGCTCATCTGGGCCTGTACTTCTGGAGACAGACTTGCCAGGCCTACTGATGGAAGGCAGCAGTTCCCTGGCACCACTGAGTCCCAGATACATCTCAAGGTCCCCCCACTCCCCTTCAGGAGCCCCAGAAAGAGGTAAACAGAAAGTGGAACAATTGACTCATTAGGTTCTAGAAACGGGTCCAGTTCTTGGCTTCCTCCTCAGGCCTCTGTTCCAGGCAGCATGCTGGTGGTGGGAGGTGGGAGGGCATTGAGAGTTGGCAGTGCCAGCCCAGCATGGGGCATGGAGGGACACAAGGGGAGCCCTGGCCCCACTGTGTGATTAACTTGTGGACTAAGACAGATCATGTTTAACTGCTGGGTTACAAATACTTTAAATGTCTGCTCAAACTTTTTCTCCTTCCTGCTATAACTAGAAGATTTAGCTCAAAAGCTATTGGTCTTTGTCTCTTGTTTGATTAAGATGGGTCAGTTCAGGGGCAGAATGGTGGGGCAAGTTGCTCACAGATGCTTCACTCTTCTCGAAGAGTTAAAAAAAAAAAAAGATAAACCAATCATTCTCAATGAGTTCATTTCCCCTTCTGGGATCCTATTTTCAGACTGGGCATATTGCATGGCACATGAGGAATTCTCTGCTCAGACAGCCTCCAACTTAATATGCCAAATAAGGAGTCATCTCAAGCCCAAGCTTTCAGAGGAAGACAGGTCACTTCCACTGGGATAGTCTTCATAAAGAAGGTTCATTTGATCTAGAACTGGAAGGATATATAGAATTTTAATAGAAGATACAGGATTTGTGTGCTCAGTCACTTCAGTCATGCCCAACTCTTTGCGACCCTATGGACTATAGCCCACCAGGCTCCCCTATCCATGGGACTCCTCAGGCAAGAATGCTGGAGTGAGTTGCCATGCCCTCCTCCAGGGGATCTTTCTGACCCCGGGATTGAACCTGCATTTCCTGTGTCTCTCGCATTGACAGGCAGATTCTTTACCCGTGAGCTACCAGGGGAGCCCCATACGATTCAGGCATTTACAAAAGAAATAGTGTGAATTATGAAGCAGATCAGAGAAGAGAAAAACATGGTTAGGGAATAGAAAGTAGACTAACTGAATAACACAGAGGTATGTATTGGACAATCATGGAAAAGAGCAGAAGCAAGCTGGAGAGTATCTGGCAGTGAAGACAGTGGAAGATGTGACATGTAAACCAAGAGTTTAGGTTTCATCTGGCAGGAAATGGGGAGCCACTGAAGAATTCTGAACAAGGGGTACCATTACATCAGAGTGCCGATTTGCAGAGTGTTGTCTGGTGGCCGTGTGAGTGAAGGATGGGTCAGGGGAGAGAACTGTAACAACAGTGCAGAAAATGGAAATTCGCCTGGATTATTCCAAAAACTTCTTCCTGTTCCTTGCCCGCAAATGACTCCTAAGACAGAGCATGGTCAAGAAGGCACAGCATGGTCAAGAAGGCACAGAAATGGGGAAAGCAAGGGTTAAAAAGTGAGGCATGGCCAACAGTACTAAGTGCTCCCAAGAGGTCCAAAAGGCCAAGGGCTGGAAGTGGAGAGTGGATTGGGCAGTTTGGAAGCTCCTGGTAACTGTCAAGGAAGCCGTTCATTACAGAAGAGAGAGGAGCTAGATCCAGGGCGTGGGAGAGAGGAGGAGTAGCCACGCACATAACTCACTGAGGGTGGAAAGGCTCAGGGAGGCCTGGGATACCGGCCAGAACACAGAGAGATGAGTGATGGGATGGGATCACCCAGCTCTGAGACCTATGCATGTTTGTGGGCAAGAAGAAAAGATGCAAGAGGGCAGTGGGTTTAGAGGGACATGAGCAAGAAGCATGGAAGGTTGAGAGGGAGAGTCTAAGCACCAGCAGGTAGGTTGGGTTTGGAATTCAGAGAAGACAGAGAAGGGTAGAAGGGTAAGAAGATAGGATGGGTGGAAGACTACAGAGCTGATGCCCAGAGACCTTGATCTGCTCATGGAAAAATAAAAGGTGAGGTCCTTAGCTGAGGAGCCACTACACTGCCATTTTCCACAGTAAATGGGGCAGGCAGGGTGCAACGCCTCAGAGGGTGAAGTGGGACAACGTGAGGGGTGGTGAGAGGCAGAGGGCAGGGGCAGGACAGGATTTGTCTCTGAGGTTGCAAAGAAGACACAGACACAACACCGGCAGTGAAGCAAGCAGAGCAGGGACACCGGGCAGGGGGCTGACAGGCAGCCGAGGGAGAGGCACAGGCAGAGGTGGAGGGCGGGCGGGGCTGGTTCAGGCTGCGGACAAGTGAGAACAGGCGTTTCAGGTTTGGGATCCAGAATCGGAACTGCCTGCCTCTGTCTGCAGTGGCTGGGAAAAGGCAGTGGGAACATCTTCTCTTGGGAGTGAGGAGAGTTCTGTGGGGGCAACACGGGGCAGCAGAAACCACAAGGGACCTGAAGTGAGAACAGAAAGGCTGAGAGGCAGCACAGCTCCTTGGTGAGGAGTGTGGACCACAAGCCAGACTGCCCAAGGTCAGGTCCTTGCTCACAACTCTCCAGTTGTATGGGTGACTTTGAGCCAGTCACTCAGTCAGTCCAGGCCTCAGCTTCCTGATACGGGCTCCTCTGCCATGGGTGGTGCTGAGGATGAAGATAAAGCCTGTAAAGTTGTCAGCGCAGTGCTGCGCGCAGATCAAATGCTCAACAAACACTAGTTAGAAAGTCTGTCTGCTCCATCTACACTCAGTGCCCGACACATGATGCGAACTCGATAAATATTTCTGAAAGAATGAGTTATTATGATTATAACCCGTGTAGCCTTGAGCACAGACGACTGTGAGCTCCAAGGAGTCCCAGACTGTATTTTATTCTTCTAGCCGCCATCACCGTGTTCGATAAAGGAACCTGCTTACATGCATTCTCGAGGATTCAGTTTCCTCATCTATAAAGTGGGGCTATTAATATTTGCTCTACCTCGAGGTCAGAGGAGAGGACATGTGTAAGCCACGATACAGCTGTGGGTTTTGCATGTGCACGTACACACACACACATGCACACACCCACATGTGCATACGATACATGACTGTTGTCTACAGCAGAGGCAGCTTCCTGAGCCCCCGGGGAGCCCTCACTCTTCTACTCTCTTCGACAAGAGCTGAATGATACGCCCATTGAGCTGCAGGAACGCCTCATGAAATAGAGACAGGAGGAATTTTCTGAGGGCCTGGTCAGAGACAGCTATGGTTTTCTCCAGCAGGGAAGAAGTCTGGAGCTGGGCACTGGACTGGACATGAGCTAGGCAGGCGGCTGCTCTCAGTCAGCCTGGCCTGATGCCCGGGTTGGACAAGCAATGAGACACAGGTCACAGACCCTGGTGAGGGCAGAGGACAGATGGGTGTTGGCTGGTGAGAGGCAGGGCTGTCATGTGAAGACAAGGACCAGTGGGCTCCTGGTGGTTGGAGCTCAAGGGGGAACAGAAATGGCCACCTTCAGCTTAGAAAAGGCCTGTTCTTCTAGTCCAGGGCTCTGTCCAACCAGAATCGCAGTCCAGACTCTAGCTGGGTGCAGGCCCCTTTTCGTGGTGATGAGCTTGCCCCCATGACAACTGTCTGCTTGGAATTGTGAGTACAAGTCACTGTGGAGCCCCCACCTGCGCTGGCCAGGATACAGGGGACCTATTGTTCCCCCTCTGCCCTCTGGGACCCCTCTGCCCTCCGGGACCTCTCCGTGCTCTCACTGGTTCCTGTGGCTGTGTCCTTCCGCTTGCTGGCCTCCACTCCCTACACACCTGGCTATCCCCGCCCAGCAGGAAAATCAAGTTCCTGCCAGTTTCCCCTCTCTCTGCAGCTAATGGGGGCATGCCTGGTTGTATCTTGAGAAATAATGGTTGGAGGAAGCAGCAAAAGCCTGCCAGTTGCTATGGAGTGTTAACTGATGAATTAAACTCTTCGTTTTGATTTGAAGGAAATAGTCCTAGAAGAGATGCTTGCTTTAAAAAAAAATATAAAGCTGCCAACTATGAAAGGCGTTCATTCAGAGGGGTCTTTGTTGCCAAGCTGACTTGAATTCCCTGAGCCATGCATTAACACTAATCAGAATCTGGCTGCTGGAGCAAATGTGCTTTAAAGTTTTAGGGACAGAAAATGTTGTGTGTTAAGTATTGGTGAGAAAGCATTCAAATGTACCTAGATATTTATTCTTTAAAGTGCTTGCAGTACAAAAACTACCTACCTGACTGGCAACTCAAAATAAACAGTTATATTAATTACTAATGAAACGTACATGACTATTACCTAAGGTATTAGGTAACATAGGCTTTTTATGTTTGAACCATCCATCTAGATTAAAGACCATGCTGGAGCTGGTACCTTCCCATTGCAGGGGGTTGGGGGGAGCTTGCAGGTACTTAGAGCCCTGCTACTCTAAGTGGGGGTGGGGATAGGTGGCACCGGCAACATGTGAGAGTGTTAAAAATGTGAAATCTCGGGCCTCAGAATCTGCCTTTTAATAAGATGCCAAGGTGATTCACTTGCACATTAAAGTCTGAGAAGAGCTAGCTGGTCTGAATTCGTATTTCTCAAAGAGTAGCCTGTAGGCCAAATGTAAATACATCAGAGACACCTGGAGAGCTCGTTAAAAATGCAAATTCCTAAGCCTAGGGATCAGCATTTGAAACAAACTCCCTGATGGCTTTCCTGTTCAGCAAACTGTGAGACCACCCCTAGTCCTTCTGATCTTTTCATGATCCAGGAAGGACCAGTTGATGGGAGGTGTTCTGAGTCCAGTATGAAAGGATTTGGATGGATGAGATCTCTGCCGTGTAGGGGCTTCTAACAGCCGAGCAGGTGGAGAGCAAGCTATGGCATAAATAACTAGAAGGATTCTATTACTGACTAGTTTACAATGCATTTGAGTCTCTCATCCACACTGGTGGATACGTGTCTTCCCTGAGGGTGAAGGATAACAGACCTGTGGTCCTCATCCTTCCTAGCTTTTCTCCTGGAGCAGAATAGACTCCTCCTTTCAGGGACCATTCATTCTTTGGGGCTACCAAGCAGAGACCAGCCCAGGGCTCAGCTGCTTGAGCCGAGATAGGAAACTGGTGATTCATTTCATTAGCCTTTTCCTATAAATCCTCCCCTCTCCTTCTTGCGTCCACCACCCCTTCTCAGGGTCAGTAGGGTCCAGCACTCTGTAGCTCTGCCGACGTGGCTTCCCCAACACAGGTCAGGAGAGGTCAGATCAAGGCTAGGCATCTGCCAGCACTCAGCCCTTGGGGATGGCGTGAGCTTTCTTCTTTCCCTTTTGATGTCTGCATTTCAGTTCCTTCAGAAAGAGAGACACAAACCATAACACTCTCTTTTACAGATAAGAGAAAACCAGCCAGCCTCTTTTGAAATTCAATGTACAACAAGTGGAAAAGGGCCAGTGTGTGATGGGAGCCCAGGTGGGGGTCTTTCTTGACTCGGAGCATCAATAAATGTGGGCAAAGAGGCTGGCACTCAACAGCGATCCTTTAGTGGAACAGTGTCTGGCCCAGATCCTGGGAATCAAACTTTGACTCAGACGGTAAAGAATCCACCTACAATGCGGGAAACCTGGGTTCAATCACTGGGTTGGGAAGAGAATGGCTAACCACTCCAGTATTCTTGCCTGGAGAATTCCATGAACAGAGGAGCCTGGCAGGCTGTAGCCCATGGTGTCACAAAGAGTCCAACACGACTGAGCGACTTCCACTTTCACTTTTCATGGCCTTGCAGGGTGTGTGTCTGGTCGTCTAGTGCTTTCTGGTTTAGTCACCGGTATGACTCAATCCTCTCAGCCATCCAGTGGGGGTCATTAGTTATTTCCTCTCCCCTTTAAATATGAAACTAAGGTCAGGGATTAATCATGGACCCATCACACAGCTGGAAAGTGGGCGGGCTGGGTCTTGAATTTGCTTCCTCAGATTCCAAATTTGACTTTCTTTGTACCCAACTGTAAGGCCTTATTTTTCTTCTGTTCCTGAACCAACATATTATTTTAACTAGACCAGGGATTCCTTTTGGCAAGCTCTCTCCAAATTACACCAGTAAGTGCAGATGTAGCCCGTGACAGCCCCTCAGCGGGTGCGGAGGGCAAAGAAGAGCTCTTGCTTCTTTCTTTTTGTGACTTTGGTGAATTCTCAAAGGTGGAGGTGAAAAATCAATGCCAGATGGCTCTTGCGGAGAAGTTTCCATGGCCTGGTTGCCGAGGATCCACTGGGGGAGGAACGTCTTTGCAGCTGATGAATGTGGCCCCTCATGGCAGCACTGATGTGACCCGGCTCGGCTCCATGTTCAATGTTCAAGGCTGACGATTGAGTGAAACCAGAGAGAAGGTGCTGTGGTGAGAGCGGCATCCGGAAGGGTTACTTGTCCTGAGAGCCCTCTCTGGGCCCAGATGTGGATGGAGACGAGGCTCGTAGGTGATAGCACAAATAAGGCTCCTGCCTCCACAATCACTGGCCTCAACAGATAAATGCAGGCCTAAATGTAATGCCTTAGTCCAAGGATTCCAGCATGTGCCCTTTGCACCTGTCCATAGAGCATGCGCTGGGGCCCAGTGGAGGCAATGAGCCCTACGTTAACTTCCTGTGGTTGCTGTAATAAACACATGGGTGGCTTAAAACAGAAATGGATGGATGTCCCTGGTGGTCCAGTGATGAAGAGCCTGCCTTCCAATGCAGGGAGCATGGGTTCGATCCCTGGTCAGGGAGTTAAGACCCCACATGCTGCACAGCAATTAAGTTTCTCTGCATGTAGCATCTAGAGAGAGCTTGCTTGGTACAATGAACACCCAGCACAGCACCCCACCCCCCCAAAAAACAGGCAAAAAAATCCCCCACAAAAACCCCCAAAACCAGAAGTGGATTCTCTCACAGTTCTGGAGACCAGATATTCCAAAATCAAGGTATAGCAGGGCCACACTCCTTTCAGTTCCAGGAGAGAATCTGTCCCTTGCATCTTCCAGCTTCCTGTGGCTGCAGGTGAAGTTTGGCTTGTGGCCGCCTTCTACCTAGGCCTTTGCGATATGTTACCGCCTCCTCTTTCACAGGCCCCTCTGCTTCTTAGAAGGAAATGTGTGATTGCATTGAGGTCCCACCTGGATAATCAGGACATGCTCTTCTCAAAATCTTTAACTTAATCACATATTTTGCCCTATAAGGCAATCCTCACAAGATCCAGGCATTAGGCTACAGGTGTATCTTCTGTGGGAATCACCATTTGACCCAGTATAGCATCTTCTGAATTAACTCAACTTCTTTTAAAGGCTTCCCTGGTGGCACAGACTGTAAAGAATCTGCCTGCAATGAGGGAGACCCACGTTTGATCCCTGGGTTGGGAAGATCCCCTGGAGAAGGGAATGGCTACCACTCCAATATTCTTGCCTGGAGAATCCCAGCAATGGAGGAGCCTGGTGGGCTGCAGTCCATGGGGTCACAAAGTCGGACACGGCTGAGTGACTGAAACTATCTTCCTATAAGACATACCAGTTAGGATAACACTAATAGTAGCCAGGGGGGCTTACTAGGTCCCGCGTATGCCTTAGCTCAGTTATTCTTCTCAGTAACTCTGGAAGGTGGATACTTGTATTACCCAATGCAAGGGGAGAACAGATGCTCTAACGTCCATACTCCAGCTCCACCAGGTAGTTGTGGGTCGTGGCCAGTGGGGCCAGAAGGTCCTGAAGGATTCTGGGGAAAAGAAAAGAGGGCAAGAAGGTCTCTGGCTCTGAAGCCTCTTCCACCACAGCAGCCCCACCTGGGTCTGATGTAGATGTTAGGAGGCTGCAGAAGATTTCCTTTTGCTCCAAAGGGCTCAGTTCAGTTCAGTCGCTCAGTCGTGTCCTGCTCTTTGCGACCCCATGGACTGCAGCATGCCAGGCTTCCCTGTCCATCACTAACTCCCGGAGCTTGCTCAAACTCATGTCCATCAAGTCAGTGATGCCATCCAACCATCTTATTCTCTGTCATCCCCTTCTCCTCCTGCCTTCAATCTTTCCCCGCATCAGGGTCTTTTCCAATGAGTCAGTTATTTGCATCAGGTGGACAAAGTATTGGAGTTTCAGCTTCAGTCCTTCAGCTTCAGCATCAGTCCTTCCAATAAATATTCAGGACTGATTTCCTTTAGGATTGACTGGTTTGATCTCCTTGCAGTCCAAAGGACTCTCAAGAGTCTTCTCCAACACCACAGTTCAAAAGCATCAATTCGTCGGCACTCAGCTTTGTTTACAATCCAACTCTCACATCCATATACGACTACTGGAAAAACCATAGCCTTGACTAGACGGACCTTTGTCAGCAAAGTAATGTCTCTGCTTTTTAATATGCTGTCTAGGCTGAGAAAATAAAGTTTGCGAACACAGTTCTGAATTCCACTGACTTGGTATTGTTTGTGCATTGGTCCAGGTTCAGGAATCCCGCCTTTGGAGGCAGACACATCTGAGTTCTGTGTCTTTGGACAAGTTACCTAACCTGTCTGAACACCACATTTCTCATCTGTGCAGTGGAAATAGTAACAGTGTCCACCTCAAAGAGTTGGCCTGAGAACTGGATGAGCTTACAGTGCACCTATAATGCTTCAGAAGTGCTCGGTAAAGAAGAGCTGTCGTTTTCATCGTTATTGTCATTGACTTGTGCATTTCTCTACTGATCAGTTTCCTAGATATTCAATCTAGGACCTCTTGAAAGTGAAAATGACTCTCCAGAACTGGCGGGTCCAGCTGTTTTCCCTCACTAGAGCTTCTAGAGGACAGAGGTGCCTCAGGCCAGGACAACGGCATGCAGTGTCATTCCTCCTGGCTCATGCACGAGGACCCCGTCATCCACTGCTGCTGCTGCTGCTGCTGCTGCTAAGTCGCTTCAGTTGTGTCCGACCCTGTGAGACCCCATAGACGGCAGCCCACCAGGCTCCCCCGTCCCTGGGATTCTCCAGGCAAGAACACTGGAGTGGGTTGCCATTTCCTTCTCCAATGCAGGAAAGTGGAAAGTGAAAGTGAAGTTGCTCAGTCGTATCCGACCCTTAGCGACTCCATGGACTGCAGCCTACCAGGCTCTTCTGCCCATGGGATTTTCCAGGCAAGAGCACTGGAGTGGCTTGAGCCTTCTCCGCCTGTCATCCACACATATGTCCAAAGGGTCCGAGTTCCAGTCTTGGTGATGAATTCAAGGCACAGCCATTGCCTTGACAGGACAGAAGTCCCAGAAGAGGCTGTGATGGTGAAGCTTGCTGGGCCTTGGAGGGAGGTGTGGGACTTTCTCGACAGCTTTGGTAATTGAAAAGGTTTATTTGCTGACGTCTGTGGGGTTCCAGGTGATCTTGCAGCAAAGCAGCTGCTGCCTCAACGGCCAAGCACAGCTCCCTGTAAGGTGAGACGTAAGCGGCAATGGGCAGCTTACCTGCCTCTGTGAAGGGCTTACGATCGCATTTGCTTCCACTTGAATGAAACATGTGAGTTCCAGGTAGCAGGCTGATTGACACCAACCTCTTCAATGTATTAAAAAACAGCTGCTTTAAGCACAGGTTCTGATTGAATTTTAGAATGTATCATAATGAGAACTCAGCGTTTATTGACTGCATACTGCCTGCCAGGTTCTGGGCTAAAGACGTGTGTATCTGCATGTTCTCATGTTCCCCCAATGAGATAATTATCCCTTTTTACGGATGAGGCCCAGGAGGTCAAGCAGCCCCCCAAAGGTCACTTAGTTGTGAAGTGGGGGTGCACAGTGCAGACTGGGTCCATGGGAGCCTCTGGAGGCTGTGCTTTCAACTGCACCCAGGACTGCGACCTAGAACTGGAGTGCTCCAGAGAAAGAATTCACACTGCCCGCTCTTTCCTATCTTCACTTTGGACAGGATCTTCCCCTGATTGTCAAATGTCACATTCAGTAAGAGTGATAATTAAGCAAAACAAAACAAACTGCTTCCAGCGACAAAACCCACACTAACAAACAAAAATTTTGCTTTGGGGTCAGATTCTCCTCTAAATCCCAGAAACCTACAACTATTGGTTCACAAAAGGAATGAGCATGAATGCAGATCTAGACTGTTTCTCTTAAAGCACGCTGGTGTGCCAGGGTGACAGACATGCTCTCAGATGGAGGTGCCAGGGCAGGGAGAACTTTCTGCATAGTGCACTCTGAGCAGCAGAACACTTATTTTAAGAGAAGAGGCACTGCTCTGGGGTGGAGTAGGAGATGCTCCAAAAAGGCATTGGCACAAGGGTTTGCCTGGCATTGACAGGCTCCCTACAAGGGGCAATGGCAGGATTTTGAGACTGAGGAGAAAGGTAACAGAATGGAGGGGTGGGGAGAGGGGGAGTGAGTGATAACAAAAAGAGTACATCTTCACTGTGGCCCTCGGAAGGCGGGCTTGTGCCTAACAGCATCCGCAGTATCCGCCAACAGCAGAAGCAGCCGCTGACACTCATTGAACGCTTACAGTGAGTGATGTGCACTTTTATCGAATGATCTCATTTAACCTTCACAACAACTCTACAACAAAGGAATGATTATTACCCCTATTTTACAGGTGAGGCAACTAAGGCTCCGCAAGGCTAAGCAACATGCCTGAAATTGCACAGCTGGAAAGTGGCAGAAGCCAATTCAAACCCAGGCTTGTGGGATCCCAGAGCTTGTGTTCTTATATAACCTTCTTGTCTTTCATGTTGCTGGTTCCCCGCTCTCAGAAGGTGGTGCATTTTTTATGCAGTGGGGGCTGTCTCCCTGCATCGGTGGTAACTGTTGTATTAGAGTGTGATGGACTGTTCACACCCTTAAAGTTAGGTTTAAAGGATTCAAAGACACATTAGTGTGGTGATGGAGAGGGCTGGGGAGGGGCTTAGGAACCAGAAGTGGCCATGACATTTGTTAACACATAAAGCTGAAACTCCAGTCCTTTGGCCACCTCATGCGAAGAGTTGACTCATTGGAAAAGACTCTGATGCTGGGAGGGATTGGGGGCAAGAGGAGAAGGGGATGACAGAGGATGAGATGGCTGGATGGCATCACTGACTCAATGGACGTGAGTCTGAGTGAACTCCGGGAGTTGGTGATGGACAGGGAGGCCTGGCGTGCTGCGATTCATGGGGTCGCAAAGAGTCGGACATGACTGAGCGACTGATCTGATCTGACTGTAACCTCTCATCACTTCCTGTGTCAATCAGGAGAAGTAGGGTTTGGATGTGGGGGGACTGGGGCAGGTTCTGTGAGCCCTCTTCCCTCCTATCCCTGTATCACTTTCCGGGCCACATAGGGGAAGTCCCTTCCTTCTTTGCCTTCTTTAACTCCTGTGAGGGTCCCAGTGCAGCCGCAGCAGACAAGGAGGGGTCCCCCTCTGGAAACGGGACATTCATGAAAAAGGGTCATTCCACGCTCAACCTCTGGCTCACTCAGTCCCGGCACCTCAGGGAAAGGATGCAGTTTAAAGTCAGAGAACTGGGCATTCTGTGCCTTCTCAGCTGCAAGAGAGGATGGGCACATCACATCCCAGTTGACAAAAGAAAAGGGACAGTTGCTTCTCTTTCAAAGACATTTCAATGCATTTAATGGAGATAGTAGCGAGGGGTGTTAGACATTGTGTATTAGTCATTCAGTCATGTCCAACTCTTTGTGACCCCGTGGACGGTACAGGTGCCCCTGTCCATGGGATTCTCCAGGCAGGAATACTGGAATGGGTTGCCATTCCCTTCTCCGGGGGATCTTCCCAACCCAAGGACTGAACCTGAGTTTCCTACTTTGCAGGCAAACTCTCTACCATCTGAGCCACCAGTGCTCATTGTTAGAAGTTAGTCACGCTTTTAAGAAAGCAGCGTCCACTTGCTGCCCTAATCTATACCCTAAAGCGAGAGCATGTTCTTTTTCGTTTTTTAGTTAATAAGTTTTACCTTTTAGAGCAGTTTTAGATTCACAGCAAAATTAAGTGAAAGGCATAGAGAGCTCCCATGTGCACCTGACCCCACCTGCCTGTAACATTCCCCATAATCGACATCCTTCCCTGCAGCGGTGCACTCGTTACAAGCGATGAACCAACGTGGACACGTCGCACCCAGAGTCCACAACTTACATCTTGGTTGTACCTTCTATGGGTTTGGAGCATGTCCCCCTTTTTTTTTTTTTTATCTGATAGGAACAGGAAGGTATGACAGGTTCATGGTCACATGGTGGGGCAATTCATCTGATGCCAGCCCCTAAGCCTTGGTTACCCTCATACCACACCTTCTTTGCCTGAAAATATAATCAGCTCATTTCCTGGGGGGCAGATGATAAGAAAGAGAGGTGGAGAGAGTCCACAGAGATGAAACTAACAGGAATAAATTCCATGGGCTTGGGAAAAAAAAAAAACAGGAACCACCCCTCACCCCTGATGCTTCAAGGTGGGCCATTCAGTGATTCATTCTCACCCCAGAAGACAGTGCAGTGAGCCAGGAGACTGTCTGGAAATTCAAGAGCAGCAGGACGCTCTGTGAATGTCTCCGGGCCTGTTATCAGAGCATCATGCTACTCTGTGATTCCAAAGAACAAGCGAATCTTTGGAGTTAATTCAAGTCCTGGATCTGTGAGTTATCAGCTATAAGTGTAGAACTGCTATAAAAATTCTATGATGTAATGAGAATTAAGCCTGTGGCTCAGGGGTCCCCGAGTCCACACCAGGTTCAAAGATTCTGCAGGAAGATTCTTAGAGTTGAGCATATAGTACTCATGGCTAACATTAATAAGAATGAAGGGGTAAAAAGCGAAACAAGCAGAGGGAAGAGATGCCTGGGTGACGTCTGGAGGAACAAGCATCCAAGAGTCCTCTCCCAGCAGATTCACACAGAACGTGTCGAATTCCCCCAGCAACAGGTTGTGACAATATGTGTGAAGTGTTGTCTGCTAGGGAAGCTCATTAGAGACTCGGGGTTCGTATTGGGAGCTAGTCACATAGGCACCCTCTGCTCGGCACATACCCAAAATCTGAACTCCCAGAAGGAAAGCAGGTATACGATACAAACCACAGCCTAGACACTGTTATTCCAGGGGGAAGTGGGAAGCCTTCCCAAATTCAAGTTCCCATATGCCAGCCAAAGGCCAACCTTGCAAGCAGCTTTTTCTAAGGATAACAGGCTTATGTTAACTCTTTTCCACACAGCCTGCTTTGAAGTTTGGCACACAGTGGACGTTCAATACACTGCAGCTATCAATACCAGCGATGTCATGTGTTTGCACCTTTCTCTACAGGAAGGACAGCTCGTCATACCACCACAAGTGTGCTCGAGTCAAATCAGGTACTTACTTGGAAAACAAAGAACACGTGAGCACACAAGTGCACACACACCTACACACGCAAGTGTGTATCTAGGATAAAATAACTGCTTATAGAAAACCTTTTCCTCTTCAAATGTCGAATCATGATTCTTTCATCTCTGGTCTTAGTTGCCATTTACAGTTCTGATTAGTATGCTTTTCATTTCTTCAGCTGAGTCATTGATTAAAAAAAAAATGAGTTCATCAAGGCAGGACCTGGGACAGAGCCCCAGGCAGTCCACTTAAAGCCTTCCTTCAGGTTTTGGAATCAACTTTCAGGACATGATTCTGCTAAGAGAATGATCATCTATCTGGCTCATGGGTCAACATGTTAGTTATAATAATATGTGGAGAGGCTGTTAACCATTTCACCAAAATAAAACTAAGCTAGGTCTAGAGCATCCTGCTAAACCACCAGCCAAATGCCTCCTTGTAAGGAAACGAGGTTAGCTGTGTATGGATTATTCTTAGGCAGCCAGTGCTAGCTCCTAGTGATCACACCCTGTGTCCTGAAAATGTATATGCTATTTCTTCCAGCTTTCTGTTAGTTAGCTTATGTGTGCATGCTCAGTCATGTCCAACTCTTTGCGACCCCATGCACTACAGCCCGCCAGGCTCCTCTGTCAATGGAATTTTCCAGGCAAGAACACTGCAGCGGGTAGCCATTCCCTTCTCCAGGGGATACTTCCTGACCCATGGATTGAACCTGGGTCTCCTGCATTGGTAGGTGGATTCTTTACTGTCTGAGCCACTATGGAAGCCCAGTTAGTTTACAGGTATTCTCTTTTTTTCCCCCCCAGTTTGAAACAATTTGCCTCTTCTCAGACTGCACCATTTTTCCAGCATCATCATGCATCACCATGCTAGTGGTAAAGAACCCGCCTGCCAAAGCAGGAGACATAAGAGACATCGGTGTGATCTCTGGGTCAGGAAGATCCTCTGGAGAAGGAAATGGCAACCCACTCCAGTATTCTTGTCTGAAAAATGCAATGGACAGAGAGCCTGGCGGACTACTGTTCGTGGGGTTGCACAGAGTGAGATGCAACTGAAGCAACTTAGCATGCACCCTTAAGAGCACAGCGGATTCCTCAGCCTCTGGGATGTGCATTGTGTTGTGATTTAATTTCAGTTGTGCAACTCACCTGCCTTAGGCTGTATTCCTTTAGTAGATTATTGGTTCCATCAGTCCAAGTTTGAAGACAACTCACGGAGAAGATGGAAGTCAACAGAAGTTGCAACTTCTACTTTCTTTCTATCACATGCAACACTGTATTCCTCACATCCAGACCTCAACAACCTGTTCTTTTTCTCATCTTTTGTTACTTCAAACAAGAAATACCAACACTTCACTCCAGGACATCAATGATTGGGAAAAACAGTCATAAAAACCCATCCTGGGATTTCCCTGGCAGTCAAGTGGTTAAGACTCTGTGCTTCCAACTCAGGGAACTCGAGTTTGATCCCAGGTAGGGGAACTAATATGGGGTGTGGCCAAAAGATAAAAAAAAATTTTTTTTAATGAAAAAAAAAAAAAAACCCCACCCCAATTATAGGAGATTCATTACACTATTCTGTCTACATTTGTATGTGTTTTAAATTCTTCAGTATAATTTTTTCAAAAACCACTAAAAATCATTTCAATGACATCAGAAAACATAAATTATCAGTCTGGATCTTGAGTCAGAGGAGAAGGAGAGGAGGAAATGTGTTCATGGAGTAGAATATGTCGGTATAGGATCTTGGGGGAAATTATTCACTTCTCTAGAGCCTTCCAATCCTAAACCAAAAGCCCAAATACACTTTCTTCTCATACTTCCACCCTTTAGGGTGGTGGTGGCTAAGGAAGAGAATTCTGAATCCTCTTAAGCAGGAACACCCCGACGTTCACATGCATTGGTCTCATGCCTTTTCCTACAATAAGCACCTACCCCAGGCTTGCATCTAATTTGAATGGTAACTGATTAATTTCCATATGTACTTATTGCTGGTGTCTACCCTTTTCGGTGATATCTATTTTAGAACACGAGATCCCAGAAGACAGTTTCCACGTCTTTAACTCTCTTTAGAAAGCCCTGGAGCCTCACTGTGCTCCGAAAACAAGCAGATCCCTATTCTTGGACGTGCAGCTTCTGTGCCTGTTCCTCCCCTTCATGCAGTGCCCATCTGTAGTTGGGCCTCAGGTCACAGGGCTGGGTCTCTCTGTCTAGTTTCTTAGTCGCCATCCAGGTGAAAGAAAGGAGAGGCTGAGAGGATCAGAAGCAGCCTTCCCAAACAAGACCAGGAGGGCCAGGTCACAGCCAGGAGAAGTTTCTGATCCACAGAAAACAGGACACCCTGCATCAGTAAGAAACACTCAGGACCATTTTTCAAAACTAGCAGCTGGAAAGGAATTAATGCAGATCACCATTTCGTGCGCACACAGACTCATTCCGGCCTCAAAGAGCTTCACGGTCATTATTAAAGAACACATTTCAGAACATAATATTATCAGGCTATTGATGTTTGTTTCGATGTTTAATTCAGTAACAGCTCCAGTTGTGGAGAGCTTTAAATGAAACGAATGTTCTGAAGACCTGCACAAATGTTCCAATTTTCCACTGGCTTCCACAAGAGCTTTGGCAATGCCGTGGGGATGGGGGGCTCCTGATGCCAGGAGGATCTTAACAGGCGGGGAACTCAGGGGCCGGCTGCTGAGCAAGCCCCTGAGGTCTCTCCGTACAGAAAACAGAAAAGGCGGAGAGTTCCCCATGAATCCAAACAACAGCCGCTGCCTCCATCACCGCACATTAAATGATCCGGGACCGAAATTCATTACACACCTCGGGCACTCTTGCGGAACGGTACCCGTGCATCTCAGCGGCCAGCATCCCAGGAGGAATAGAAAGGCATTAAAAAAAAAAAAGTTCTCTTTTGAACATACACAGAGATAGAGAGACCACATTGGGAAACCCTGCCAGGACAACTGGACTGAAGGTTCCAACAGGTATGGCTAGTCCACACTGGCTGGCACCTCCTCCTCACCCCTGAAGCCGGTGGGCCAGCAGGACCCCAAGGGTCTGCAGAATCCAGGGACAAGCAAACCCAGAAGCCAGACTCAGAGGCTGCCCAGCTCCAGTGTCCCTTGAGCCCCGTCATCACCATTTCCTGTCCATCCACCCTTAAAACCTTGTTTGGAACCAACCCCCACCACCAACCCTGGTTAGTGCCTGCGTCTTCTTCATGTTTTCCTGTACTTGTCTTTTGCCTGGACCAGCGGTTCTCCAAGAGTGGTCTCCTGACCGGCAGCTTCAGCATCACCTGGGAGGTAGTTAAAAATGCAAATTTCTCAGACCCCCAAATCCAGACTTTCCACATCAGAAACTCTGAGGATGAAACTCAGGAAAATGTGTTTTTAAATAGGCCTCCAGATGATTCTGATGCCCATTCAAGCTTGAGAATCACTGGCTTGGACTGTCACAATGGTCTATAATGATCGCCTGCCTCCAAGCAACCCTTCAGTCTGGCCACCACGACTGCCTTCTTAAACACAGACTAATCAGCTCCAGTGCTCGTTACAGCCTGGCACATAGTAGGTGCACAATAAATCTTTATTTGCTGACACTGAACTACAGCCCCTGCTTTTAACCCTATATGGCTACTCATGGCCTGTACAAAACAACCTAGACATTCTCAGCAAGGTAGACTCATATCTGACTGTTATTTCTTATTAGTACTATTTTAATTAGTAGTTATTTGTGGAGCAGTCTACTGACAATTTGGTAAATATCCTGTATGGTGCTATTTATTCTTTTTTCCCTTTTTAATCTGTCAACCTTTAGGGGCAGAGGTGTCCTTTACAGCTGAAGAAGTTGAAGCTCCAAGAGGTGATATAACTTGCCTAAGAACATACAGACACCAGGAGAAGAGCTGGAGTTCATTCCAGGTTTGTCTCCAGGGCTCACGCCTTAAATGTATTTCCTTACAAAATCAGACCTCAATGACCGTTTTACTCTCTTTCCAAGGACATGAGCTCTCAGGCTTTGGCTTGTGCTATAAGCCTCTGTGAAGTCTCACTTGATCCTCTTTCAACAGAGGATGAACCGCTTGCTAATGACCCTTATGATCCGAGGCATTATGGTGGGTGGTTTATCGGTGACTGACAACCCTTCCGTGAGCATTTCCTAAAGTGTGGTCGTCAGATCACCTACATCAGAGTCACCTGGGGAGTAGATGCAAAATGCAGAGCCCCAGGCTGTGACCCAACCCTCTCCCTGCCCCACAGTTCTAATCCAGTGGGCTTGGAGAGGGGTCTGAAAATGGCTCTTTCCTAAGCACCTCCTCCCCTGGGGTTATTCTGCACACTGATGCTCCTGGCCCACTGCTCTGGGGCGTGAGTTCATCTTGTCCAGGCAGGTCTGTAACAAATGCCCAGGGCTACCCCTTGACAGGCCGTCAGTGAATGAATGGACAAATGAGCTCTTTTCTGTTAAAAGGATTGAAACGGGGTAGGATGTCCCATAAAACACTCACAGGAGAAAAGAAGCCTCGGCAGAGACAAGCTATCCAGATGTGGCACCAGCTGCTGGCACAGAAGAAACAAGCCCGAGTGTGAATAGAAGACACATGTTTCAAGCCACAAAAACTTGACATATCGACTCTGGCAAGGCTTGCCGACCACGTGGTGCTGATAATGTTATTAACGCTGAATGTATTTGCCTGACCTTATCAGGCCTTATAAAGAGCACAGGAGTCTAATTAAGTTCGGATGCCAGCACCTCTAACTTCTTTCTCGGTGGCTACTGAGCCCATCATTTACCCTGATGCTCCTGAAATGACTGGTCTTTAAAACCAAAGGAAGCTGGTCATTAGCATGTGTGAGGCGTTTGCAATGATTTGTGGGAAGACCAATCTGGCGCCCAGAGATGAAGGGTATTTCATTCTTCCTGGTGTCACCCCAGCCCGGTTGGTAGGGGACCCGGCCTTATCACCCCATGACACTTACCACTGGGCTCTGCCCTCCGTCTCCTTCTATTTGACATGCACATGGATGGATGGGAAGGGGACACTGATAGCCTGCTGATCAAATGGACAGGTGACATAAAGCTGGGGGGTGGGGGTGGAGCCAGGATTCGATAGGGACCTGGGAGCCGGGAGTGATTTATAGGGAGGTCTTGCACTGTCTCCATCTTTGAGACAAATATTAAAGAGAAACAAAATGATAGCAAATGCTTATGTAGTACTGTGCGCTAGAAACTGTTCTAAGTGCCTTTTTACATATTCATGCACTTAATCCTCAACACCATACAAGGTATGTTCTACTGTTATTCCCATTTTAAAGACGTGGAAACTGAGGCAGGAGCAGTTAAGTAACTTGTCCAGGGGACTTCAAACATTATTGGACTTCCTTCTTCAGTTTCACCCACCAAATCTCCCCTTTTTTTGAGGTTGCCAAGTGTATTTGAACACTCCCATTGATGGAGCATTCACTACCTCCAGAGCCATTTTTTGGGTAAACTTCAACTTTGCAGGAAGTTATTCCTTATGTTGATTGTAGTGAATCTATTTGAAGAAAAAAAAAGTGGGTAGTTGAGATATGAATATGAGGTGGCAGCCCGCCAAATAAAAGTTGCTGAAGTCACTGTGTATTATGCTAATAGAGTGTACAAATTGAAGAGGGTAACAGAGTCCTCTCTTCCCTGGGCTGGGCAGCCACACTCAGAGGGCTATATTCAGTTATGGGCAAGTCAATTAACTTGGGAGGCAGTTGCTAACCCGAGCAGTCTGGAGAATGGTGATCTGGCCAGTGAGAGAAACTGAAAACAGGACTCAGAGGATGGGATGATGGAGATAGAGACCACTGGTTTGGAGATGAGAAGGCAGGTTGGGGAAGGGGAGAGGTGAGTCTGATAGCGGTGCTAGAGTGAATTCAGGCCAAGGACAGGGCCAAAGTGAGTAAGGAGGCAGGAAGACTGATTGTTTAAAAAAGAGATGTTTAAGTTTGGGATAGTTTTAGATTCATAGAAAAACTGAATGTATAGTACAGAGTGCCCATATATACCATACCCAGTTTCCTCTATCACTGTATGGACTTTAGTTGATCAGTTCAGCTCAGTTCAGTCGCTCAGTCATGTCCGATTTTTGCAACTCCATGGACTACACAGCACACCAGGCCTCCCTGTCCATCACCAACTCCTGGAGTTTACTCAAACTCATGTCCTTTGAGTTGGTGATGCCATCCAACCATCTCATCCTCTGTTGTCCCCTTCTCCTCCCACCCCCAATTTTTCCCAGCATCATGGTCTTTTCCAATGAGTCAGTTCTTTTCATCAGGTGGTCAAAGTATTAGATTTTCAGCTTCAACATCAGTCCTTCCAATGAACACTCAGGACTCATCTCCTTTAGGATGGACTGGTTGGATCTCCTTGCAGTTTAAGGGACTCACAAGAGACTTCTCCAACACCACAGTTCAAAAGCATCAATTCTTTGATGCTCAGCTTTCTTTATAGTCCAACTCTCACATCCATACATCTACTGGAAAAACCATAGCCTTGACTAGACGGACTTTTGTTGGCAAAGTAATGTCTCTGCTTTTTAATACGCTGTCTAGGTTGATAATACATCAGTATTGATGCATTAAAGTCCATACTTCCTCCTTGCTCACCTTGGCTCTGAAGCTGTCCAGGTCATCAAAACTAAGGAAAGTGAGAAGGTGTCTCATCCAAGAGGAGCCTAAGGAGACATGACAACTAAATGTGGTGTGGATGGGATCTGGGATAGAAAAGGGACCTTTTCTTTGCCTTAGTTTTGATGACGTGGACAGCTTCAGGGTACTGGTTAGGTATTGTGTTGAATGGACATTAATTGGGATGTTCCTGATGTTTTTTTCATTGTTAGACCAGGGTTATGCATTTTTCGAAGAAAGACCACACAGGTAAAGAGCCATTTTCATCACCTGGCATCCAGGGTACACACTATTAACAGGACTTATTCCCATTGATGCTGACCTTGGTCACTTGTGTTTGTCTCTCTTCCTCTTCCTTTACATATTGCACCCTTTGGAAGAAGGACCCACACTTAAGGAGTAGGGACCTGTGCTTCACCTCCCTGATGACGGAGAATCCATGTAAATTATTTGGAATTCTTCTACATGGGAAATTTGCCTATTTATTCTCCCTCACATATATTTGGTCACGGGGAGCTCCTTCTACTGGTTCCTGGCCTCTTTAACACCCATCAGTGTTGATTTTTGACCATTTCCTTATATCCTAGCACTACCAGAAGGAGAAGGAAATGGCACCCCACTCCAGTATTCTTGCCTAGAGAATCCCACGGACAGAGGAGCTTGGTGGGCTACAGTCCACGGGTCGCAGAGAGTCGGACACAACTGAGCGACTTCACTTTCACTTTTCCACCAGATGCTCCAGGTTCATCGTCTATATTTCCTGCCCTAGTCCTAGGATCAGCCATCTCTCCAGGAAGCCCTGGTTCCTTTTGTTAAACAATGTTTTTAGAAACAAAGATCTGGGGACTCGGTGCACTCATTGCTACTGCATAGTCCGTTGCATCTAGGCTGTCAGATGACAGAGCAAGGAAGGATACTAATCCATGTATGTGTCCATATCTACAAATATTTCTATATATGACCATCTGTATCTATATTAAGCCAAACATGAGGTCACAGTGATTTCTCCAACTCTAATCCATTGCCATGTGAATCAGCCTATCCTAGGGGAGGCTGGTTTTTTTAAAACATTAATTTTTCTTTTGGCTGTGCTGGGTCTTTGTGGCTACACGGGCTTTTTTCTAGTTGCAGCGAGTAGGGGCCAGCATCTAGTTTCGGTGCTCGGGCTTCTCTTGCTGCAAAACACAGACTCTAGGTGTGTGGGCTTCACTAGCTGCTGCGTGGGGGCTCAGTAATTGCGGCTCCCGGACTCTGGAGCACCATCTCAATAGTTGTGGTGCACGGGCTTAGCTGCGCTGCAGCATGTGGAATCTTCCCAGCTCAGGGATTGAACCCATGTCTCCTGCATTGGCAGGTGATTCTTTACCCAAGACACCAGAAAACCCTGAGGAGGCTGATTTTTAAGCAGCAACAACAACAACAAAAAACATTTTGTGAGGTGGTGGGTGTATTAACTAACCCTATTATGGCAATCATTTTAATACATGTGTGTAAAAAATCATCTGATTGTATACCAAAGTTATTCAATGTTATATGTCAATTATATCTCAATAAACTAGGGAGGGAATACCATTAAAAAGACACTCCGCAAAGTTGGAGCTGATTGCTAATGGAGGTAGTGAGTACTCTGTTATTGAATATGTTCCAGCAAACAGGGCAACTACGAAGAAAGGGGAGATCTGGTGGGTGGAATTGGAAAAGTCAGTTCAACCTGACTATGTTTGAGGTCCCTTCCAGCCCAATGATTGTTGAAACAGTTGTGCCTTATAAGGAAAGGGTCTATATGGCTTCCCCTAAAGATTCATCGTCTTCTACCTATCAGGAGCTGGGCCAGGAGAAAGAGCCACTATTTAGAACACATAAAGGAACACTCTTCAACAGGTAGGAAATTTATGGCTTTTGTAAGTCAAAGAAGAGAAAACAGGCTTAAAATATAAATGAAACGCAAAAGGTTTTAAATTCACAGATGACAGAGCCAGAATGATTATGAAATGGAAGTGATGCTGGCCTGTGGGTGGGACACATGCCAGGGGATTGACATCCAAGGAGTCAATCCTGTTGCCCTTTTAAGAGTCCTGAGCGTGCATAGTCAGAGGGACAATTCTTTGTTCTAGTACCGCAGACCAGGGGCTGGTCAGGGAACACGCAGCAGTGCAGAGTTCAAGAGGAGACGAGGAATTGACCATCTTGAACACAATTCCCATGGACGGAGGAGCCTGGTGGGCTGCAGTCCATGGGGTCGCTAAGAGTAGGACACGACTGAGCGACTTCACTTTCACTTTTCACTTTCATGCATTGGAGAAGGAAATGGCAACCCACTCCAGTGTTCTTGCCTGGAGAATCCCAGGACAGGGGAACCTGGTGGGCTGCCGTCTATGGGGTGGCACAGAATCGGACACGACTGACGTGACTTAGCAGTAGCAGTAGCAAAACATGGGTTTCCCAGGAAGGAAAACTGCCACAGTTTTTGCATAAGTTAGGTACTGAACTGACACTCCACTGCAGGAAAAAGTTCTTCCTTCCTGCTAATGCCCTGTCCCTAAAGACTGTAAAACACCTCTGGAGGAAAGAAAAGAGATGACGGGATAAAGAGAGACTTCTTCTACCAAGGGTGAGTCCCATCCCCAAATGTTTTGAGCCAGTAGATCTGGAGACGGATTCAGAGATTTATTTTTAAAGTAATCTCTTTTAGGTGATGCTGATCTTGGAATTTCTGAACCATATTTGGAGCTACGCTAGTGGTCTTAACACAGGATAGTCCCAGTTCGTTTCTTGTTCTGGAAAATTATTAATATTAGGTATCTGAGCATTATATCAAAAGTGCCCCGGTTTGGGTGACAAATTATATGCTCATGCTTCTTAATACTGATATGTTTCTGAGCCACACAGGAAAGACTTGTAAATTTGCAAGGCATCCTTTTGGCCAAGCTATTTCACCCCAGCTCTGATGTGAGAGTGTATTTGCCCTTGAGAGTGAGGTCTCTCTACTGGGGATGAGGAGAGGTTCATGTTGTAGCTGGGGAGGGTTCTAGAATCTCCTGGGGTCAGGAGTATGAGGGCAGGGGAAAATAGATTAAGAAAGCTCCCTAGTGTTCTGATGCTCCTCCCCTTCCCCAGCCCCTTAAGAATCACCACTTTAAGGAAGGAGCCGGAGGATATGAAGACAGCGCTGCTTTTCTCGCCCTGAGCCTCCCTTTGGACCCCGTGCGCCCCCTCTCTTCCTCCTCCTTGTGTCTCCTAAGCCTGCATTTCCAGTGTCAATATCAAAGGGCTGTCAGTGTGCTTCGTCCTGCTGATGATGGCTCTTGAGATTAAAGAGTTAGCTCATCTTTGGTCAAAAGTAACCATGGAAATCTGAGACATTCACCATTGCCTACTGGGGACCTCTAATGGGAGCTCTCAAATTCCCTCCACACTCAGGAAAGATGGGAAAAACCACGGGTGACCCTGCAGAGCCACCGATCTGAGACAGATCCAATCACGTCTCCGCCCCCACCCCTGCCCACGCTCAGTCTGCTAACCCTCAGGGTGCCAAAACCAAGCTGCAGGGTGCAAATCTCTCCTGATGTGGGAGGCTGCAGGCTCAGTCCCGGGGTTTTCCCCCTCTCCGCGATCCATTTCCTCCTCCTTGGTGACCTCACACAGTATCAGGGCTTTAAATACCATCTCTACGCTGACAACTCCCAAATTTATCTCTCCACCCTGGACCTCTTCCCTGAACTCCAGACTCATATATCCCACTGCCTACTCGACATTGCTCTTGAATGTTTAATAGACATTTCAAATGTAACTTGTCAAAAATGGAGTTCCTGATTGGCCCCCTTAGATTCCTGCTGTCTTTCCTTTCTGTACTGCTGACTTCCAGGTGCTTGGCTCACAGCTCAAAGTCTTACTTGACTCCTCTCTCAACCTGCACCCAAGACATTAGCAAATCCTGCTGCCTCCACCTTCAATATACACGGTGTCTGGCTTATTTCTCACACTTCTGCTGCTGACCTCCACCCCAAGCCCCACCACCTTTCAGGCGAATTACTCTAAGAACTCCCCAACACTTGTCTCCGCTTTCCTCCTTTTCTTCCGTCAGTCTATTCTCAATGTGGAAATGGTTGTCCTTTAAAGAGCAGGTCACAGCACGTTACCCCTCTGTTCAAAATCCGTCTCCTAATGGTCTTCTCACTCAGAGAAAGAAGCCAAAGGCTGAGCAAGCAGTCCTCAGGGCCGATATGGTCTGCTGCTCTGGCCACATCTAGACCTAATTTTTCACCCCCTCCCCTTCCTAACTCTGTGCCAGATCCCATGACCCCTGTGTTCCTGCCTCAAGGCCATTGCACAGGCCGGACCCTTTGCCTGATGACCATGGAGTTTCCTCACCTCCTACAGGGTTGGTCTCAGTCTGGGTGAGGCTCCCTTGACACCCAGCCCCCAAACTCTACCTCTCTTTCCCAATTAATCCTTTCTCCTTAGCACTTACACCATCTAACATATTACATGGTTTGCTTATTGTCTTGTTTAACATCTCCCTCACTAGATGTAAATTCCACGAGGGCAGGGATTTTGTCTGATGGTTCACAGAAGTATCTCCAGTGTCCAGATAGTGCCTGACCCATGATAGGAGGCACTCCAAGGACACAGGTGATTGTATGAAGGAACCTCTAATCTGTAGGCATAGCATGTAAAGTAATAAGCAAAACACTACATCTTTAACAGAAAAATGATCAGAGGACACAAAAATAATTTACGAAGAGGGAATACATCTGGCTAATGAAGATATAAGAAAAAGTTCGCCTTCATTAGGAATGCTCAAAGAAATGCGTATTTAAAAAATGACATGTTATTATTCTAGTATCAAAGTAATAAAAATAAACCAAAAAATAATATCCAATGCTGATATTCATACTTATACACTGATAGAATGTAGACTTATATAAAGGTTTTGGAAAGCAATTTTGCATATATATCAGGTTAATTTAAAAAAAAATCTCTTGATTGATGACAGAGTCTATTGTAGAGAGAGTCCAAAATTCAGATAAAAGCTTATGCACAGAGATGGATGAATGGGTAAACAAAATGTGGTGCAGACACACACCTTAAAAACATGTATTTCCAGGAATATTATTCTGTCTTAAAAAGGAAGGAAATTCTGACATGTGCTATAACACGGATGAACCTTGAAGACATGCTGAGTCAAAGAAGCCAGTCATGAAAGGATAAATGTTGCATGGCTCTCCTTATAAGAAGTACCCAGAGCAGTTACATTAAAAAAATATAGAAAGCAGAATGGGTGGTTTCTAGGACGTAGGGAGAGGGCAATGGGAAGTTATTGTCCAACAGATGTAGAGTTTTAGTTTGACAAGAAGAAAAAAGTTCTATGGTTGGTTGGGGGTGATGGTAGTGCAACAGTGTCCTGCTGCTGCTGCTGCTACTAAGTCGCTTCAATTGTGTCTGACTCTGTGCGACCCCATAGAAGGCAGCCCACCAGGCTCCCCCGTCCCTGTGGATTCTCCAGGCAAGAACGCTGGAGTGGGTTGCCATTTCCTTCTCCAATGCATGAAAGTGAAAAGTGAAAGTGAAGTCTCTCAGTCTTGTCTGACTCTTAGCGACCCCATGGACTGCAGCCTACCAGGCTCCTCTGCCCATGGGATTTTCCAGGCAAGAGTACTGGAGTGGGGTGCCATTGTGAATGTCCTAATGTCACTGAATTTTACACTTAAAGATGATTAAGATGTAAGCTTTGTGTTATATGCATTTTACTGCGGTTAGAAAAAAAATCCGAATTTTTCTAATTACTGAATTAAAAAAAGAGGACTTAGTTAAGTTTCTAAAAATAGCTAAGTTCACTAATAGTTTATTTATATCCCTCAGAGAGATAGAAAGTGTAACATGTTTTTCAAAGATAAGTCTTATTATACAGTATCAATGTTTAGCTTAGAGTATATACATTTATCTATGAGAAAAATACTAAAAACACAAAACAGAATTTAAAAACTATGTATGGCTGTAGAAATCAACAAAATGCCTACTGATAGGAAAACAGCTATATAAACTGTGAAATATCTGTGTTGTGGAATATTATGCAGTTGTTAAAAATGATTTTTATAAATACTTTTATAACCTGAGAGAATTCTTGTGCTGCAATTCTGAGTCAAGAAACAAGATACCAAATTTGAAATACAATGAGAACTTAAGCTGGAAAAAAAAAAAAAACCCTATTTCATCAACGTCAAGGCACAGATTTCCCCCCACCCAATATTTTAACTCCTCTGAAAAAGGATGCATCTCACTCCTTCTGCAAAGAAGCATTGTGAAAGTGTAACTGCACAGAAAGTAATGATGTACTTCCCAGTGATGAGGAGACTAAAAGCAACATGCCAAAATGTTAACAGTAATTATGTGTATGTTTCTTTGTAACTTTTCCACATTAAAAAATCTTATAATGAGCTCATATTGCTTTTAGAATCATAGGGGGAAAAAGTACGTTAAAAATATCTCTTCCATGACTGCTGATTGCCTGACAGGATACAGCACAAGCGCCTCAGCCCCTGTGCCCTCTGGCTTCTGTCTGCCTTTCAGTGATACCTCCCTCCCACTCTTCTCCTCACAGACTCCACACGCCGACGCATTATTCCTGGATCTCTACACACCACGTGGTCTTTCATGCCTCTGCCTCCACGAAAATGCTCCTCTTCCCGCCTGAAACGCCCTCCGTGGCCCCCCTCTTCTGCTTGGTGAATTCCTATTTATTTTTCAATGACCCATCTCAAAACTCCTTTCCTCTGAAGTCCTCCTGTTAACTTCCCGCCCAGAAAGAAAATCAGTTTCCTCCTCTACGTTTCCTAAGCACTTGCTGCCTCTTCCTGCTCTGGGCCAAGATTCTGAAGAAGGCTCTACATTAATGTCCCCACTCCCCTCCTGCCCGGGGGCCACACTTGGAAAAACTGACTCAGCCCCTTTTCCCTACTGGAACTCCTCTCCCGGGTCTCTGAGCCCGCTGAGGCACCTGGTGGACACCACTTCCTCCAATCTGAGCCCATTACCACCAGGGGCGTCAGTGACATCTCAGGTTTCTGGAATGTTCTCCTCCACTGAACTTCTCCTCCCTGACCACTGGATTGTCAGTGTACTGCCAGTGTCCCCAGCCTCCCTTCTCTACACCCATGGCTCCTCCTTGGAGGTCCAGCAAGTCTGCGGACAGGCCCTAGAGCTTCAGGCATCTCCTACACTGTTATGCAGAGTTCTGTTTTGTGACAGCACCTGGGGACACAGCCACAGTATTCTTTGTCTCATAAAAGAAAAGAAGGTTACAAATGATTGCCCGACACGTTCTCCAGTGACCTCATCTACTTTTGATTTGAAGATAAAATACCACTTATATTTTTATCTCCCCTCCAAGAACTTCTGAACGATGGGTGCTGCGTGCTGTGTGCAGGAGATATTTTTGCATGGGGAGGAGGCGTTTCTCTAAAATCACAACTCAGCCTGCTCTGCCTACACACACACACACACACACACACACACACACGGAGGAGGGGATGGAGACTCAGAGACTCCTAGGGAGGGCTTGTGTCTGTGTGTAGCAGGGAGGACTGGATGGAGTTGAGGAGCCGCTGGGCAACTATGACCCCAGAGGCGGGAGCCGGCCAGGCATCCGCCCTGGCGTGTAACATGCGGACTAACTTCGTTGTACATTTCATCTAATCACAACACTGAAGTCTGGAGCTTCACTACCCATTACTGCTTGAGCAGCAAGGTCATCAGCTTCTAACTTAGAAAAATACCAGAGACAACACTGCTTAGGGCATTCAGATAGAAGTCTTTCTCCAGGACTGGTGAGTCAGCCTCCTTCAATGCTTCACAATTTCTTTAAAAATAAAAAAAAATTTAATCTAGAGTGGGGAGAAGTAGCTTTGGCAGAAATGGTCTCCAGGGCTGTTTAACTCTTGAAAATATAAAATGAATTGCGTCTCTTATGCTCACTGTCTCCCCAGAATCCCCTGCACCCCTCTCTGCTTCACCTTGGCCCCTCCCCTCGGGGGTCACCCAGGACTCCAGTGACCCGGCTGGCTGGCTCTGGACTGCCTGCTGTTCAGGATCAGGGAAGACCAGCTTGGATCCTAAGGCCAGCATTTATGCTCCCTGCTCAGAGATAGGAAAAAAGACCCTTTCTTCTGCTTGATATATTTAGTAACGACCTTAAAGAGTCTGCGAGGCTGAATGAATTGGTGCATCTCACTGCATTGGAAGCAGCTGCCACGGCGCAGACAGGAGGAGGGAGAGACTGGAGGGAAGAGGGGAAGGCAGGCGGGGGGAGCTGTTCAGAGGAAGGGAGCAGGAGGCTGGGGAGGGACGGAGGGAGAAGGGGGAGCAGTGGGAGGAAGCCAAGAGGATGCAAAGCAGTGCAGAGACAGGCTAGAGTGTGCTCAGGCCCCTGGCTGTTTCTGGGCTGGCTGGGGATTGATTCCTGCGTGACTCTGGAGGGGTCAGTGTGGGGAGTGGGGGCGGTGGGGAGTGGCGGTGGCCTGAGCCTCCGTTAAATCTGGCTAAATGGCAGCACTTGAGAGCCCCGTGAAGGAATCCAATTTGCTCACAAGCAACGTCTACAAATTTATATGTCGGCGTTTAACACAAAACGCTCCCGGACCAATCCCAGGGCGGAGAGGGATCTGGGGCCTGGCTCGCTGATTTGGCTGGCCCTCGCTCACCTCTCAGAGATCCCTGGGTGCGGAGGCAGGCAGCTCCTGTTCCTCACCTGCCTCCTGGCAGGAAGGTTCAAAAGACTTCAGACCTCCCAGCTCCTGAGTACAGAAAGAGATGTCGCTGGGGGAGGCGGGAGAATGGAGGGATGGGGGTGGGGTCCTGCAGACCTCTCTTTTTTTCCTTTTCTTCAGGGAAGAAGTAGCTGAAAGATTCAACATCACTTGGCATCAGAGAGAAGAAAGAGTATTAACCCTGTCGGTACTTTGGCCCAGGTCAGGACCCAGCCTTCTTTAAGGACATGGGGTTGTTGTCAGGCGGCACCATTTCTGTTCAGCCTGGCAGCCACATCTCCTTCACAGGGTGCTAGTGGGCCCTTTGCACAGATGACACCAAGGTGCCCTTTCCTGTAGGCCAGCACAGCCTCCCATTGAGGGGAGGGCTGGGGGGATTTCCAAGCCCTCAGCTCACCGGTAGGTAGAGGCCCTGCCTAAATGCCACCTTCTCCTCTGTGCCAAGAGCCTCTGGGAAGGACCACCAGGCAGAGCTTGTTCCTGGGCTCTGCCTCCTGGGGGCCATGAACAGCCCCAAGCCGTAAAGCCATGGAAGACAGAGCATCTTCTCCTCCCTAGGGGTGTGTTCCCCATCCCACAACCACATCTTACATCTCAGGGCTCTAAAGGGACCATGGAAGCTAAGCTCAAAGCCCCAAAGGCAGAGAGACAGGCTGAGCTGGCCTCTGAGGACTGGAAAGACTCTCCAGGGTAGGAGAGTAGCTGGCCTGGAGAGCCCACTCTCGGCTTCTAGAGCTCAGATAGCCAGGCTGCAGCAGGCTGTTCTCCTTGGGGGCCTGGCTGATTAGGAGGCTCACCAGCCTGTAGTGAGGGAATAAACAAACATCTTCAGGAGGTACTCAGTGCCTATCGTGCCTCCTCAACAGAGTTGATTAGTGATTTTGAAAATGAAGGTAAGAAAAAAGAAAACCAAATGTCTTATACATAGGGGCAATAGAGTTTTGGAGTCATCAGCCTGGCCACTGACTCCAGGCTGCTGCTGCTGCTGCTGCTGCTAAGTCACTTCAGTCGTGTCTGAGTCTGTGCGACCCCACAGACGGCAGCCCACCAGGCTCCCCTGTCCCTGAGATTCTCCAGGCAAGAACACTGGAGTGGGTTGCCATTTCCTTCTCCAATGCATGAAAGTGAAAAGTGAAAGTGAAGTCGCTCAGTTGTGTCCCACTCTTAGTGACCCCATGGACTGCAGCCTCCAGGCTCCTCTGTCAATGGGATTTTCCAGGCAAGAGTACTGGAGTGGGTTGCCATTGCCTTCTCCGACTCCAGGCTACCTGGATTCAAATCTCAGCTTTGCCTGGACCAGTACTTAGCCCGGGGCAGTTACCTGACCTGGCTGGGCTTCCTGTCTCACCTGTAATATGGGCATGATAACATAGGCACCCATCTTATGGAGCTAATGAGATGGCAAATGGGCTAGCATGTAAAGCGCTTTGAACAGCCTCTGGTACCTGGTGAGAGCTTAATACATGGTAAATATTGTTCATTTCACTAAAAGTGCTCATCCCCAAGTTGCAATTCTATCCCATGGGCAAACCAGATTCATTGCCACCCCTTCCACAAAATCCTTCCAGACTTCTCCAGTTAGAATAAACCCCTCTGCCACCAGCCGCTAGCCACGCTCTGTTCCTGCTTTGAATCCTGACTTGGTCACATTCTACTTTGTGTACCAGATATACAGATGATAATCTTCTTGACAAAAAAGACTGCGCCTTTTACGTCTCTGTTTCTTCTCAAGTCATTAGCAAGCTTCCTTCACACACCTAAAGAAGCATTTGTTGAACTGAATACAATGTAGACAAACACAGGTCAGCTCAGTCATTTTTGTTATTTGAGGTCCATGGATCATTTCAGCGAAAGGTGTGAAGTAGATGATTCCCTGAGCAAGTCAAGAATCTTTGCTGGACTTTCAGGATGTCACAGGCAAAGTATTCACTGAGCATTTCTATGCGGTTGGTATTCGCTGTCAGTTGACCGCCAAATTAGTATTGGGTCTCCTTGAATTTATGGTTACATCCTGAACAGCTGGGCTAGGGGGGCCCCTGACAGCTAAGAGGGCCCAGGTAATGGATAAAGGGGCCTCTGCACCAGCATCTTCTGTGGCAGGTTCTAGAAGTCCTTTGGCGGGCTGCTCACTGTGCCAGGGGCTGAACTGTGAAGTCTGAAATACCAGGGTTGGGGAGGAGAGCTGAGTTCCAGGAACACTGTCTGGCACCTGAGCACGGTGGGAGCTGTGATTTGCCTGCCATGGTTTCTGGGAGCAGGGCAAGGTGAATGGTCCCCCAAATCATATGCTGTCAGTTTTTTCCTCTCTCTAATGGTGGTGAGTGCAATGATGGTCTTGCTGTTAAAAAGAAAGCCAGCTACTTGCAGTCTATGCTAACTTTTCCCTGGGACAGTCTTAACGGTGACTCTCCAGGGTCCCCATCCAAATTTGAGACTGGAGAGGCTTGTGGGGGGGGGGCGACGTTAGCTCTGAGGCCCCAAGAAAAGCAAGATGTGGTTAGCAAGGCAACCAGAGAGCTGGGAGGCAGCTATGCCATATCTGGAAACGAAGCCAAGAAGAGATATGTTGGCTTCGTGGAGCTGGTTTTCGCTATCAAAACTGAAAACCTAAAATAACTCAAGAGGTTGCCTATTGGAATTGATGAGCACTTCAGGAGCGTAAATCAGAGTGGCAGGGAGCCGATACGCTGGGTCATCAGTATGGACAGCCTGACCCGGAGGCTGCGCCCCAGACAAAGGAAGGATCTCACACCAGCTGGGACTCCGCCAGCCTTTCTGGTGCCCCTGAGGAGATGGGGTAGTCCCCACAGCCTCTTCCTGTGTGTTACATCAGTGTCTGGGAGGACTGCAACCTCTGACACTGGGCCCCTGGGTAGGTGGGGAGGAGGTCAATTCCAAGGATGTAGTCCACCTGATCAAAGAACCAGTTGATGAAATAATGACCTCAGGTTGACCTCATCTGGGAGCTTGTCAGAAAAGCACACTCTGAGGCCCCACCCCAGACCTACAAAGTAAGGATCTGCATTTTAACAAGGTTCGCAGGGACTTGTTGTCTATGAAAGTTTTATTTATTTATTTATTTATGGTTGCGCTGGGTCTTCACTGCAGTGCGTGGGCTTTCTCTAGTTGCAGGGAGTGGGGGCTACTCTCTAGTTTCCGTGCGCCGGCTTCTTTCGTTGTGGGGCACAGGCTCTAGAGTGAGTGGGCTTCAGGAGTTGCAGCACATGCTCAGTAGTTGTGGCTCACGGGCTTAGCTGCCCTGTGGCATGTGGGACCTAAGTTCCCAGACCAGGGATCAAACTCACGTCCCCTGCGTTGGCAGGCCGGTTCTGAAACACTGGACCATGGAAGCCCCACCCATGAAAGTTTGAGAAGCTCTGCCTTCAGCTCCATTTCTTACTACCCTGACACCTTGGCAGGGACCCTTTACCTCCCTCCACCTCAGTGTTCTCATACAAAAAAATGGGTACATACACTCTCTTTCCTCTACATCACAAGGCTGTAATGAGGCCCCCATTAAGAACAGATGTGAAGACCCTTACAGCACTAGGAAACTCACATGGTGGTCACACACCCATCAACCTTGGCTCGCTTTCCTGCTCTCTGCTCTTCACAGGCACCAAGTTCTTCCTGCCTCAGGAATCTTTGTACAAACGGTCCCCTCTGCCTGTGACACTTGGAGCTGGTCACTTCCTCTGGGCCCTCATCATTCTTAAGAACCCACTTGTGACATTCTTGATATAGGGGTTCTTTAATCCGGTCCTTGGAAGATTAGCTCCTTTTGTCATTCAAGTTGCAGCTCAAATGTCCTCCCTTCAGATTTGCTTGTTTCATATCACTTACCATTCACTCATTTTTTTTTTAATATGTTTGCTAGTTTCCTATAAGAGCTCCATGAAGGAAAGACTCAGGTCTGACTCCTCTACCTCTTTCTTAGAACACTGGCTGGCACCGAGGAGACATTGCATACCTTTATTGAATGACTGGGCAAATGAACACTTATTTCTGGAGGTATGTGTGTGATAACCTGTGACTGAGGGCAGGGATCGGGTGCTGGGGGGATGGGACTGGTCCATGACATCCATTCAGATGCCTCAGTGGTGACTCCTGCAGAAGTCACAGGCAAAGGGTCTAAGACCCAACTGAAAGTTCCTTCAGAGAAATTCTTCTTCCAAAGCACAGTTTTTCAATGGTCAGGAAGCAGGGCTGGGCCATCCTTGTGTTCATATGGCACGTGAGTTCCGTGACAGCCAAGACGCCAGAGCAGTGGTCCGAAAAGAGTGGTCTCCTGACCAGCAGCCTCAGCCCCACCCCTGACCAACTACATCAGAAACTATGGACACAGGGTTCTGCGATCTGTTTTAATAAGCCCCGCCTCTCCCCTGAATTCCGCTGCATGCTGTCGTTTGTGGACCACTGACGTAAAGAAGTGAGAGAGGCCCCCTCAGGGTGCAAGCTCTGGCTAGGAAGCGCCTCTGGGGTTTCAGACCGACCTGGTGTTCGGTCAGGAGCCGGGGAGCCAATGGGCAATGTCATGTCACACCCTGCTGGGTATTTCACTTTTCTTCCTTCAGCCTTTACATGTCTTCCTTTGATTGCGGGGCTGAAAGCAGGAGACAGTTGGTCGACATGGAGTGATTCTTCTTTTATCAGTGTTTTTTTAGAGTGAGTCAGGCTGATTTAATTTTAATCAGCCGAGGCAGCAGCATAGTCTCAGCCCTGACTGCACTTTAGAATCACCTGGAGTGTCTTAAGATACCAATGCCTGGGTCCCACCCGAGTCCGATTAAATCACAATGACTTGGGGTGGAGCCAGGCACCAGCATTTTTTAAAAAAGCTCCCCAGATGACTCTAACTTGCAGCTAGGCTTGAAAACCATCACAGAGCCAACATGGGCGCTCCCAAGATTTCCTGATGCTAAAAATCACCAGAAAAAAGTGAAAGTGTTATCGCTCAGTCGTGTCCAACTCTTTGTGACCCTACAGACTGTAGCTTGCCAGGCTCCTCTGTCCATGGGATTCTCCCGGCAAGAATACTGGAGTGGGTAGCCATTCCCTTCTTCAGGAGAGCTTCCCCACCCAGGGATCAAACCAGAGGCACTTGTTAAAACTACCAATTTCCAAGTCCCTCCCCAGACTACCCTGCAGAGAAGCTCTGAGGGCCTGGGTGCTGTCTTTTTAACATACTGTCTGGGTGATCCTTCTGAGCAAGCTTGGGAGACACTGGTCACTTGGCCTGCGTGAGCTGTAGGGCTGATGTCTATCTAGCTTTGCAACTTAACCTCAGGAAGGTTTCTTAAACCTCTGTTGTTTCCTCACGCTTATCATGGGGGTGGGGTGGGGACAATCGTATCTATCTCAGAGGATGGCTGAGGAGTACAGGAGAAGATTGATGCAAAGTACTCAGCACAATGCCAGGCACACTGCAGGTGCCCGTGAATGCTACTTGTCCCCCTACCCCCCCACCCCCACCCCCAGTAAGGTGGGTTTGGGGAAGCTCTAGCTAGCAATGCAGTTAACTTCAATGCAATCCATTTCCGTTATGGGCAAATGTCTGGGTCCTGCCTCCTTTTAAATCAGAGATCATGTCTATCATTTGCTTCTAAGCCTCTTGAACCTCCAGTACTATATTCTATACTCCAAGAGTTCCATTCTTGCCGACTGAAGAGTGGGTTTTAATTTACCATTAGTAATGTCTGTGGAAGTTCTGGGAGCCATTCCCACAAAACATCACAATTGGGTTCTTCAGAAGACTGAGGGGATAGAGGGAGTGACCAGCTCTAAACCACACCTGAGATCATGAAGTCCAGCCTCCTCATACCATGGCTGGGAAGTAGAGGTTTTTAATTTCCAGCTACTGATGCCCACTCAGAGGGAGAGAAACCAAGGCAACTATAAACTAGGGCAGAGGCTCAAAGCAATTTGACACAAAGAAGACATGGAAAGGTAACCCTCATGAAAGCATCTGGCATTCCACCAACATTTTATAACATGTGTGTATTTAAGTGTTATGCGTGTGTGTGCACACACATAAACACACAAAATAGTAGCCTCCAGCCTACTTGTTATTCCTGGATGGAGAGTTGTTAAATAAGAATGAAGCTGTCCCTGAGCTCCGGAAAGAGCATTTCAGAGACCTTCCCAGTTAAGACAATTATTGAGGAACACATTTTTAGCTCTATCCTGTGATATCAGACAAAAGAATTCACAGAACCCTTCTGATTCTTGACAAGGTGCAGAAAATCATCAAGTGGCTGTAAGAACAAGGCATCTGGAGCCCAAGGAATTTCTGCTAAAACTTTCAAAATTAGGTGAAAGAAACATATAATTGCTCTCCCTGATGTCGTGAGGATCTGAAATGCTGAAAAAAATTCTTGGGTGACCCTATGGATGCTGCGATTATGATCACTAAAAATTTTTTTTTGCTCTGTGGTGACCTAGATGCGAAGAGTTGACTCATTGGAAAAGACTCCGATGCTGGGGGGATTGGGGGCAGGAGGAGAAGGGGACGACAGAGGATGAGATTGCTGGATGGCATCACTGACTTGATGGACGTGAGTTTGAGTGAACTCTGGGAGTTGGTGATGGACAGGGAGGCCTGGAGTGCTGCGATTCATGGGGTCGCGAAGAGTCAGACATGACTGAGCGACTGAACTGAACTGAACTGAACTGACCTAGATGGGTGAGACAGGGGGGCAGGGAGATCCAAGAAAGAGGGGATATATGTATATATATAGCTGACTCACTTTGTTGTACAGCAGAAATTAATACAACATTGCAAAGCAACTATACTCTGATAAATAAAAATAATAACAATAAATAGAAGTTCAGATTAAAAAGTTTTTCCTGATTATAAAAATATATTTCGTGCCAATTTTACAAAAATTGGAAAAAGATATGAAGTCACAAAGAAGGAAATTTAAATAATCTTTAAATCAACCACCTAGAATAACTATTAATATAATGGTGTATTTCCTTCTAGTCTTTTTCTGTTCACATTTAAATGTTTTACAAAGTGAAGACCACACTGTATCCAGTTTAACATTCTGCTTCTTTCCCTTAGTTATAATATCAAGAATATTTCCCTCATACCTTTAAATATTCTTTAAAAAGAATTTTTAATGATCACATAATATCATAATATTTCATCATGTTGGTGTTCCATAATTTTCTTAACCATTTTGGTACTAATGGATAATAAAGTTGCTTCTGTTTTTTTTTTGCTATTATAAAAAAGGTGCAATAAATAGCTTTGCACATAAATTTTTGACCGTATATTTCTGATTATTTCCCTAGGACAGAGTTATAAAGGTAGAATTACAGAGTCAACGGGTCTGCATATTTTTAAGGCTCTCAGTAGCTTTTGACAAATTTCTCTCCAGAGTACTGAACTGCCACTAGGAGTTCATGAAAATACCCACCTCACTACATCTTTACCAACACAGAGTAGTATAATCTGCCTACATTTTTGCCAGTTTTATTACTGAAAACTATTGTCAGATTTTACACTGCATCTCGAAAATTGTTAGTGAAGTTATATATTACTTTCCTATCTATTATCCATTTGCATCTCTTCTTTTGTGAATTATTGGTTACGATTATTTTAAGAATTCACATACAGAGTGAAATTCCATATATTACCTTACAGGAAATTCTCACATTTGACCACTCATGAGCTTTGTCCTAGCTTCTCACTATGGCTTTAAGTCATGTAGACTTGGACTCATAAATGGTTACTTTTACGGCCTGCCAGTGGCAAGAAAAATCAGAAACTATAATCCTATTCTTCTTTTTTTTTTTTTTAACCTTATCTGATTTCATGAAAGCCTCTGACTCACTCAAATGATAGCTACTATTCGAAGGCGCTCATCAATACAAATGTCCACCAAATTGTGTCAACATTTGTTTTCTCTGTGATGCTGTATGAGCAGAAACCTTTGATAATGTGTACATTTCCAGCCCCTTCAAGGTCATCACAAAAGTCAAACAAGGTTAGGTGTTCGTTTCAATGTTCCTTGACATTTCTTTTTCTGATGGTAAGTTATGTCACTAACCATCTTCTGGCACAAAGTTAAATCAGTCGGTGGACAGTAAATCTCCGCTGACTCTGAGGGAGAAGTAAAACCCACTCTGGTCTAATCAAATCTAATCATCAAGCTTAAAAATGCTGCTGCTGCTGCTTTAATTTCAGTAACAGATCTTCACACAACTGTCAACATCATTACCAAAACACATCAGAAAATTGGATGAAAGCACAACACGAAGACAATTACAATCCCCGTCATCAATCTCTGGCAGGTCCCCAGTTGACAATCCAGATTAGGGGTGAGCCTCCAGGGGACACCTTTTGTAAGCCAACTTCACAAGAGAGCAACATTAACCCTATAAGCGCCTCAACTGTGCAACTCCAGGCACGGGTCAACTGAAGAACGGCAAGAGTGAGTCGACATTTGAACAAAGTTTATGGCTTCGCCTGTTCTGGGTGACATAACAAAGGCGACTAATAAGAGCTGAACGATGTGGGGAGGGTGTTGTCTACAAAAAGTTTTTTCAAAACACAGTAAATGAGCAAACAACGTTTGACAAGCAAAAGCCAGGCCCACTGAGCAATGGTCGTCAATGTCAATTCTGGTTAAAAACCATGTGGGCCTTGAATTCTAGACTCCCAAGACAAACCTTATATGCCTAGTGTGGTACTGAGCATGCTCAGGAGAATAGCAGAGCAATGCTTTTGAGAATAAACACCCTCAAATGAATATGAAACATGCCCACGGGCAATGGAGGTGCCTACCACTGGGAGGGAACCCACTGTTAAGATTCCCCTCAATGACCAGGAAAGCCACAGAGTGTTAGAACTGAAAGGACCTAAGAAATCATCTCATTTACTCACACACATACTTACTGAGCATCTACATTGTGTCTGGCGCTGTGCTTATGCTCAAGAAAACAGGTTTGGAGAGGTTAAATAATTTGTCCAAGGTCAGACAGATAGTTAAAGCCAAGACATTCACTGAGAAACTAGCATTTCAATTTTTTATGACAAGTGATAGAAAAAGAGTGTTTGACAGAAATGAGTTACAGAACAAATAAATAATCCAAGACTGTCTTAGAGCCTGCCAAGAGTAGAGATTCTTCTTTCCCTCCCCTTACTGGGCTGTGATCTTTGGTTCACAAAGAGATGGAAACCGCAAGACACCAAAAGACAGAAGTCAATTCTGAAAGCTGCACTCTTCCTTTTTCTTTTCCCTATCAAAAGAAACATCAAGAATGACTGCATTTCTCCTGCCTGTGGCCTGAAAGTGGGATTCTTCAGTTGTCAGGGTGCTCCAGGACTCTGAACCTGGCAGTGACATGGGAGTGGATAAGGGTGGAGGTGTTGTTCTCCTTGTTTGACTGGACACAGCCAGGTGATCACATCAGCCTGGGAGTGACAGTGGGGAGGGTGGGTACTGTCCACTCTCCTGTTTCAACTTGGTGCCCAGAGTGTCATCTAAACATTCAGTTCAGTTCAGTTCGGTCGCTCAGTCGTGTCCGACTCTTTGCGACCCCATGAATCGAGCACGCCAGGCCTCCCTGTCCATCACTATCCCCCGGAGTTCACTCAAACTCATGTCCATCGAGTCAGTGATGCCATCCAGCCGTCTCATCCTCTGTCGTCCCCTTCTCCTCCTGCCCCCAATCCCTCCCAGCATCAGTCTTTTCCAATGAGTCAACTCTTCGCATGAGGTGGACAAAGTACTGGAGTTTCAGCTTTAGCATCATCTAAACATTATGCACATACAACTCAAACACACACATTCTTACTTTGGGAAACTTAGAGGCAAGCCTTTCCCCAAACTAAGAAAAACTTCAAAAGCTACAGAGGATGATGCCTACATAAGAGGATCTAAGGGAGCTCATGGATGTCACATGTTCTCTTGTTTTAATTCGCAGCCCATCCCTAAGCAGAGGACACTCGTCCTGCTTAAGAACAACGGATAATAACGACTGCTTCCATTTGGGCCTCCAGGTGGCGCTAGTGGTAAAGAACCTGCTTGCCATGCAGGAGACAGATGCAGGTTTGATCTCTCGGTCGGGAAGACCCTCTGGAGGAGGGCATGGCAACCCATTCCAGTATTCTTGCCTGGCGAATCCCATGGACAGAGGAGCCTGGGGAGCTACAGTTCATAGGGTCGCAAAGAGTTGGACATGACTGAAGAAACTTAGCATGCATGCATGCTTCCACCGTGAAGGGGAAAATCCTTACCTGGCCAGGCCTGGAGAATGAGTTAGGCTGGGGGCATGGCAGTGGCGGGGGGAGTTGTTGGTGTTCTCAGGTTGTATGCAGGGGATTTTCCAAAGGATCTTTAAAACAAAATCTAATTTTTAGGTTTAGAAACATGTCTCCACCGTGCAGTATGACTTTGAGCTCATGAGATAATGACATGAGCTATTTAATACAAATATCAGAATATATCCATCCAAACTGGTATTCCCTCCCGCTGCTGAGCCATCATCCAGAGACACCAGATATTTATCCCAAGGCCGCTGCCATTGTTCCAGATACTCTGGGGACTCCCTGGAGGATTTTCTTCAAGATCAATGCCACATTATTTGGAACAGACACAATGGTGGCAGAGCCTCATCCCATGAGGCTGAATTTTATTTTTGGAAACAGTCAAAAGGGCTTTTGGCATTTGTAGCCAAGTCTGGTGAATAACCAGCTGATTGAGCTGGTAATGTTGTTTGGGGTCCAAATTGAGGCATAGTTATAAGGTCACGTGTTCTTGTGCTGCAAGGAAACAGCCCCCTAAGGCCAGTTCAGAGGAGGGGGTGTCCCTCTGAACCAGGTGTAGGACCTTCCAGCGGGCCACCGAGAAGAGGACCCCACTAATTTAAGGTGGGTGAGACTTGGTGGGGGTTCTTTGGTTAAAAACGACTGAAACTGACTCAACTTATGTGGAAAGGAAACTGGTTGGCAGGCTATGGGGGAGCTGGTTGGTTCAAGGAAAAGGCGGATGGACCAGGTTAGAACAGACAACTCCAGAAGAGCTGGAACCCTCTGATAGGCTAGCTCAGATGCTGTAGCAAAAACAACTCAATTTCAAATGTTTCTTCCCTCCTTACATTGCTCTACCCCCAAATGACAGTGTCAGGGGAGAATCCAATTGGATGTGCTTAGAGCTCGTGCCCACCTCTTGGCTCTTCCTCTTGGCATCTGATGGAAGAATCTTCAGGGAGTTTGTGGCTTCTGCAGAGTGCAGGCAGTATTTCTTGATTACCATTCTCCAAAACTGCCCGCCAAAGGGGAGAAGCAATTTTCCACGAGGAAGAAAGGGAGGGTGTGTTTCGGAAGAAGGACTAAAGATGAGGCACCAAAAAAATGACAAAAAATGAACCACAGCTCAGTTTTGCTATTATTACTCCTCCTCCTGCATGTTATGTATAATACTCATCAACATTTTCTCACTTTGTAAATTAAATACATCTGCCTCATTGGTCATCTCCAGCTCCATAAGTTGACAGAATGTTTCCCCTTTATCTATCATCACCTGAAAAATACCTAGGTCTCCAGTCTGGTCCATCTTCTCTAGGCAGAGCCAGACCCTCTCTGCCCAAGAGACTCACAAGTCCAGGGCACAAGCTCAGTTTTCTCCTCTCCTGATGAAGACAGCGGGCACTCTTTCTGTCTGCATGAATGGCTGTCACCACCGCAGCTGGCAGTCACGTGAGGACACACCAGGAGGCTGGGGCTGTGGATCAGCTGGGGCACGAGTGAGACCCAGCTCAAAGGTGCACTTGCCGCTGCAAGGTGCCAAGGTCCCCCAGTGCAGACCGAATGTGCATGATGCCAAGGTGACCAGTCCCAGCCTGTGCACGCACTGCTCACAGAAGTAAGGCTGGGTGCATGCACCCAGGCCATTGTGAGCAAGCAAGGCAGGTCCCGAGGCCCTCAGGGCAGCCGCTGGCCTGCCCACCCCCGCCTGGCCTGCATTGACTGAAATAAGAGATCTCCTTGCGAACTGCCAAGAGCTCTGGGGAACTCACTGGACCTTCATGGCCCCGGCCAGTGAGGGACAGAATCACACAAAGCACCACCTCACTGCTGAGTCTCTCGAGAGGTTCTTCTGAACAGAGCACCGGAACAGAATCGCAGACACTGGCCTTGGTCTTCCAGAATGCTGTATATGGAGGTTCTGAAAACTGTCAAAGCTTCAATGTGTGGGGGAAGGGGCAGGCTCTGTGAGAGGAAGTATGAAGGGAAGACGCTGCAGTAACGTCAGCTGGGAGCACTAGTGTCTCCCCAGGCGTTGAGGTGGGGGGCGTTGAGTAGGGTGAGATGCACAGGGAGATGCTGGGCTCATGAGCAGTCTGCATCCTTACCTGGGAGAGTGAGCGTGTGTGGCTGGAGCCCGAGAACTTCAGCAAGGACCCTCACCTCTCTAAGCCTCAGTTTCCTAACGTATCAACCCTAGGCAATGCCTCCCTTTCATATTTTGACCTGTGATAATGTATGAAAACCATCCAGCTGGGTGCCCGCACATGGCAGGCACTCAATGAAGAGCAGCTCTGTATTTCTGAGATACCAGTGTTATATAGAGCAGTCCTTTCCAGACTTGGAGATTTCATGGCACAGTAAAACTTCAAAACACAGATTTGCAGCACTCACGTGGGATTGCCGATGTTTTATTTTGCCAGCTAAGGACAATGAAAAAACAACTACCATCTATGATGTCATAACCATAAAAATATTTTTAATACCAAAAAAAGCAGAAAGCATGGAATCTTAGAATTGAAAACATCAGTCCTTTAGATGAAATATTTTTGGCTTTATGAAAAAATTGCATCATCCTTATTTAGTTTCTTTTGGTACCAAGTGAAAACAACTTCCTTCCTGACCTGCCTGGCTCTGGAACCAGTGGTAGGGAGGAAAAAGCCTGAACGCTGGAGCCCAATGGGCCTCGGCTTCACGCCTGCATGACCTTTAGCAAGAGACTCGCCCCCTGAGTCTCAGTCTCCTCCTTTACAAATGGGAAACAGGACCACCTCCTTAAACGAGAATGCGTGTGAAGGGCAAAGCAGAGAGTTTGGTATAGGGCGTGTGTGCATGCTCAGTCACATCCGATTCCTTGTGACCCCATGGATTGCAGCCCACCAGGCTCCTCAGTCCATGGATTCTCCAGGCAAGAATACTGGAGTGGGTTGCCATGTCGTCCTCTGGGGGATCTTCTGCACCCAGGGATCAAACCTGCATCTCTTATGTCTCTTGCATTGGCAGGTGGGTTCTTTACCACTAGCATCATCTGGGAAGCCCCCTTGGTACATGGTACATAATAGATGCTCATTAAATGCTTTTAACCAGGGACTTCCCTGGTAGTCCAATGGTAAGAATCCACCTTGCAATGCAGGGGACAAGGATTGAATCCCTTATCAGGGAACTAAGATCTCACATGCCACGGAGAAACTAAGCTCATGCTCCACAACTAGAGAGTCTGTGGGCCACAACAAAAGACCTCAGGTGATGCAGTGAAGATCCTGAGTGCCACAACTATGACACTAATGCAGCCAAATAAACAAATAAAGAAATATTTTAAAACCATGCTAATATCAGACCCTCTTCAAATTTAAGAAGACTGGATCACTTCCAGTTTTTGAAAGTCTTAATATATTTTAAAAATGAAGGCCCCCTAAGACAGGGTTGCCAAAATCATTCACATAGCTTAAAAAATACTCATATTAGAAAAAATATTTGGAACACATCCACACACAAATACATATCTAATGCACCCAATACAAATCCACGCATCTAACATGTGTGAGAATGCGGTGGGGTTGCTGCAGCCCCTGGGCCCCTGTGACAGGCCCTGCTTAACTCCTTCCTAAGCCATGGTTCCCATGGATGACACACTCCGAGCACACACCCATTTTACTCTCTGCTCTTTCGTTCTTTCTCCCTGACTGGAGTTCACGTGGAACATTTCTCCAGACCTCCCTACCTTTAGTTCACAATTCTGAGCATGCAAATTTTCTTGGAAATCTAGCTGGTGTCTTTTTTGCATCACTGGATCTCAATAGGTTTCAAAAGGATTAAAATTGAGGGTTAGAAGGGAAGATAAATGGGTGCTGAAGTGGATGATTTAACTGAGGGATTCTAGGGCAGCCTGGAAAGGGGAAGGGGTCTGTGCCCGAGGCCCCCAGGGGCAGTGACGAAGGGGTGTCAGCACACGGCTGTGTAGGATCCTCCCAAGAGGTGTGTGTGTGTGTGTGTGTGTGCACATGCACGCGTGTGTGCACCTTCTTTCTCTATAGAAATTCAGATTTCCTGTTTCGTTGTTTATTGCTGCCTCTGTGTTGAGCAAGTCAGCTGTATGAGTGCAGGGCCACAAATGTCTTGGCTCCCTCTGTGTCTATAGTACTGAACACAGGCACTGGCACATAGTAGGTGTTTAAAGAACATTTGCTCAGTAAATGACTATTATGGTTGTCTGTGTGCTCAGCACTCTGCCCTCTTGAATCTGGGAACAGAACCCCTTCTACTTGAAGGGGTTTTCTAACCAGATGGTTTTCCTGAGCCACAGGGACCAGCACACAGCTACTCAGGACCTCCTTTTTATAACTGGAACTTTCTCTCTGGTGGTCAAGCTGGGAAGATGAAGACATCTAGGCAGGAGCTGCTGGTGGTTTTGGTTCCAGACTCAGGGAGAAAGATGCTCTGAAGTAATTAGGCTGACAGGCCAAGATGCAGAGGCCGGGATGAGAGGCAGAAGGCCATGGAGAGTGATCCTAGCCATCTTTGGACTTTGGCTCCTGTCAATCCTGACGTCCCCACCCCTGCCCCTGTGTCTGCTTTCTTGAGGATCAGATGGCCAGATTTCCTTTCCATATGCCTCCACTACATATCCTCTTTTGTTTGGGGTGAGGAAGAATAAGTTAGCCAGGGTTACTTGTTATTGCAATCAAAAGAGTTCTGACTAGCCCAGTTTGTTAAAGGCACTGACCAGGAGGCACACCCAGGTGTTTGCTGACAGGTCAGTCTCTGGAAGGTCTCATGGGCAGATGAGAGGTGGGACAGTAAGAAAGGATGATGACAATGGTGGTGGTGCTTTCCCTGAGTCAGACACAAGACCCAAAGTCTTGTGTCCACAGTTTTGTGTCCATTGTAACTGTAAGTGCTATGAAGTAGGTTATTAGGTATTCCCATCTCTGCTTTATAGAGGAGGGAACTCAATTTTCTGAGAGGTCAGGCAACTTGTTCCAAAGTCCCACAGCTGAAAAGAGAAAGAGCCAGACTTTTAAAAACTAAAATATAGTTAAGAATTTCCCTAGTGGTCCAGGGGTTGAGTATCTGCTCGCCAATGCAGGGGATGGGGGTTCAATCCCTGGTCCAGGGAGATTCCACATGCCACGCGGCAACCGGGCCCTGAGGGCAACTGGGCCCTCAGTAGCTACTGAGCCTACCTGCCCAAGAGAAGCCACTGCAACGAGAAGCCCGTGCACCGCAACTAGAGAAGAGCCCCTGCTCGCCGCAACTAGAGAATGCCCAGGCGCAGCAACAAAGATCTTACATAGCCCAAAAAAAAAAAAAAAAAAAAAAGCTTAAAGAAAAGAAATATAGCTGACTTACAATGTTGTGTTAATTTCTTCTGTACAGCAAAGTGATTAAGTTATATATACATATATATATACATTCTTTCTTAAATACTCATTTCCATTATGGTCACTGGATATTGAATATAGTTCCCTGTGCCATACAGCAGTGTCCATTCTATATATACAATTTTGCCTCTGCCAGCCCCAGACTCTCAGCCCATCCCTTCCCACCTCTCCTCCCCCTCGGCAGCCACATGTTTGTTGAGAGCGGGGCTATTAATGCAGGTTTGAAGGACCCCGCGTCTCCCTTCCATACCTTGTGCACGTTTCCCCTCTCACCTTCTCTTCTCCTTCTCCCACTGCTCCTTTCTCTCATCCTCTCTCCGTCTCTTGTCTGATGTCCTTCACTCTTTTTTTCTGCCTTCACTGATGCTTCTCTGGCTCCTTTTAATCCCATTCTTTTGACAGTATGTGAGCACATATTTTAAGACCGTGGCTTTCAACTCTTTTTCAAGTATGAAGATACCTTTTTAATGTTAAAAAAAATCTCTGTATAATAGTTGCTGTGCTTTAGCATCTATTGATAAAGTGCCCATGCATAGATGGATTCTCAGATACCTTGTAATAACTCTGAGACCTCTAGGTTGGCACCTACTACTTTAAAATATATGGAAGAATCCATATAACCATCCCTCTTATGGCTTGGTTTATTATAATATAGTAGAGGCTTATACATGCTACTATAGAGATCCTTTTTGCTCACTCTCTGCCTTCGGGCTACTAATTTCTTCTGAAATGTGGTCTTTTGGTTCCTTCTTTAATAGGTTTAATTATTTAAGGAGGCATGAACTATGATACTTACATTTTATATATCACCTCTTGATTATTCAGGAACTGATTAATTCATGGATTGCCCAAGTCATGTCTTTTTTTCTATAACCATTTGTTTTATCATTCTATTTCTTATTAGCATCTTTTAGCAAGAATGGACAGTGGGAGTGAGAAATGTCTCTGGTTTCAAACTATGAATTCTGATGCAAGACTTCACTGAAAGAATTTGAAATTCTTTCCCAAAGTACAGATTTCTTTAATTCATCAGGCATATTGACTCTCTCTGAGCTCTGTGAAGGCAGGGGTTGCTCTGGCTCACTACTAGTTTCCAGGGCTCAGCAAGGTGTCTGGCACACGGTAGCTTAATAAAAAAAAAATTGTGAAATGAATGAATAAAATCTGAGTAATATAGTAGGGGTAAATAAACTTTTTTCTAGGTGGGGTAATGATTTATAGGAAACTAAGTAAAATACAAGGTAACTTATTTTAGGACAGCATGTCTGCAGACAGCACAGTATAAAAATGTCTATATGACTGTTTTAAAAATTAACAACAGAAGATATATAGTTCTAATTTAAAAACAGAAAATGTTCCACAGTACTATCTTTTTTCATTGATGGAAGAAGGGATCTAGAGAAACACTGAGGTTTCTAAGATGAGGGTTGGTTCTATTATATTAGGCATTAAATAAACATAATCACCCTCAACACACTAAAAACTGAGCATTTAGAATGTGCCAGGTGCTGTTATAAGCAATTTTTATGTCTTATCTCATTTGTCTTCACAACCCAGGAAGTATTATTGTCTGAAAACCATCAGAAAGTTAAGAGTGTCCTTTGAAAATTTCCTTAGCTCTCTAGCTCTCTGAGCCAAGAATGAAGTTGTTCTTTTTTTATTTCCTAGTTTTAAATTAAAAATTTATTTCTCCATGATATATTCCAAAGACTGATTTTGATTTCTAGATACTTTGAGATATGTTATTTCACTAGTTTTGCCCTTTTGACATTAATGAATTGTATGGAAAGGAAACTTTTACAGTAAGATTTGCTGCATGTTTCAAAGTTTTCCTAATTTGTGGAGGCAAACAAATGCTTTGTGTGTGGGTGGGAGTTGCAGTGAGGGAAGGACAGTGTTCAGCCTCAGATCTGTTCCAAGACTCTGGTGCTGTCCAGGAATCAGGTGCTGAAATGGCTTAAACCAAGGCCTTCCTAACCCAGCTAGGTGGAACAATGAATGATGGGGGATAGAGGAATGCAGCCTTGACCATATAGCCTGGTGTATCCACAGCTTCCCAGAAAAGGGAGACAACTTGAAAAGATACTGGGAGTACTAGAATTAAGATCTCTTTTGGAGGGAGTTGGGGAAAATGGCTGGCTTCCTTCTGCCTCCTTCCATACTTTGCTTTGGCTTGGAGGGAAGAATATGGGAAACAGATTATTGATGGAAAAGTGTATGTTAAAAAAAACAAAAGCAAAATAGGGCTGCCGGCACTTGTAGTTAGTGGTGCATTTCTGTGAGGTGTTAGATAGGAACCGGGAAGAACCAGGGCTGGAGGCTCAACGATTTTGTCAGTTCCAGGGGACTTCTCGGTCAACAAACAATTATTGTGGTTTAATGAAAGGGATGGGAATACCAGACCACTTACCTGCCTCCTGAGAAATCTGTATGCAGGTCAAGAAGCAACAGTTAGAACTGGACATGGAACAACAGACTGGTTCCAAATTGAAAAAGGAGTACATCAAGGCTGTATATTGCCACCCTGCTTATTTAACTTATACGCAGAGTACATCATGTGAAATGTGGGGCTAAATGAAGTGCAAGCTGGAATCAAGATCGCCAGGAGAAACACCAATAACCTATCATATGCAGATGACACCACCCTTATGGCAGAAAGCAAAGAGGAACTAAAGAGCCTCTTGATGAAAGTGAAAGAGGAGAGTGAAAAAGCTGGCTTAAAACTCAGCATTCAGAAACTAAGATCATGGCATCCAGTCCCATCACTTCATGGCAGATAGATGGAGAAACAATGGAAACAGTGAGAGACTTTATTTTCTGGGGCTCCAAAACCACTGCAGATGGTGACTGCAGCCATGAAATTAAGATGCTTGCTCCTTGGAAGAAAAGCTATGACCAACCTAGACAGCATATTAAAAAGCAGAGACATTACTTTGCCGACAAAGCTTAGTCAAAGCTATGGTTTTTCCAGTGGTCATGTATGGATGTGAGAGTTGGACTATAAAGAAAGCTGAGCACCGAAGAATTGACACTTTTGAACTCTGGTGTTGGAGAAAACTCTTGAGAGTCCCTTAGACTTCAAGGAGATCCAACCAATCCATCCTAAAGGAAATCAGTCATGAATATTCATTAGAAGAACTGATACTGAAGCTGAAACTCCAATACTTTGGCCATCTGATGCAAAGAACTGACTCATTGGAAAAGACGGTGATGCTGGGAAAGATTAAAGGCAGGAGGAGAAGGGGACAACAGAGGATGAGATGGTTGGATGGCATCACCAACTCAATGGACATGCATTTGAGTAAACTCCGGGAGTTGGTGATGGACAGGGAGGCCTAGTGGGCTGCTGTCCATGGGGTCACAAAGAACTGGACATGACTGAGCAACTGAACTGAACTGAACTGAACCTTCTTACCTAAGACCCTCTATCCATCCCTGAGACCCCTGCCTATTCCACTTCATTCATTAACTGAACACTGAGTATGATTTAGGTCCTATAGATGCACAGATAAAAAAGAGAAAGTTCTTGCCTTTAGGAGTCTGCAATCTATGTGAGAGGGCAAATATTAAAGAGAATTCTTGATCAAAGTGTATATATAAAATGTCTACTGTTTAATTAAATACCATTATGATATTTCTTTGGCTTGAGTTTCCTCTTCAATATGATCAAGCTAGCAAAAATCCTTCAGAAACACAGCTTAACACTAATCACAGATCATCAACTGCTCTTATATATTCTTGAGACTCTTCCCTCTGTCTAGGCAACCATAGGATCTCCTTTGGGGCTAGGATGGTTATGCTCTGGTCTGCAACACAGAACCAGAGAGGGTGCTTGCTCTAGCAGAAAACGAGGCTGCCTTGGCCTAAATGTACAAATCACTGTTTTGGTATTTGATGAGAAAAGTGAGTCTTTGTTGAAGGTATGCAAGGTGTTCCCAGAACTGAAGAGGTGCAAGAGGTCCATAGGGGACCTCAGGGACAGGATCATGGCCTTGATGTCCCTGGAATCCTCTCTTCTTCTTTCTTGGTGTAACTTTTATTTCTTAGTTTCTTCCATGGGTATGGGGGATGGGGATATATCCATGGTAATTCTGGGATACAGTCTCACAAGTCATGATCCAAGAGCAAAGGTAGAGCTTTCCTTCTTAGACTCTGGATGGAAAATCTCAGATCAAGAAGCTGATTGGTGCTTCCCTGGTGGCTCAGTGGTAAAGCATCTGCCTACCAATGTAGGAGACACAGGTTAGATTCCTGATCTGGGAAGACCCCACAGGCTGTGGCGCAACTCAGCCCAAGTGCTCTAGAGCCAGGAGCTGCAACTACCGAGCTCATGTATGCTAAAACCCATGCTCCCCAAACAAGAGAAGTCACCACAATGAGAAGCCTGTGTGCTGCAACCTGAAAAAAGCCCGCACAGTAACCCAGCACAGTCATAAACAAATAAAATTATTTTAAAAAAGAAGCTGATTGGACCATCTTAGGTTACAGAGAACCCCAGACTAATAATCCCTAGTGATAGAAAAGGTACTTGGCAGCCCCAAAGGATCCTGTGATTAGAACAGTTCTCCAAAAGGAGAAGGAATGTTCTTCCCAAGAGAAACAGTAAAGACAGTGTGGAGGTTCAAAGAAAAGATGCTGCTACTCTATTCTGATGACCTTGCCCATTCAGTGCTGCTCTTCAGGGTAGGGCCCCAGGTGGACCCCTCATTAGCCTGCTCATCTTTCCACCGCCCACTCGTGGCCAGTATATAAAGTGACCACAACACTAGGGCATGTCAAAGGACACCGGGTAGTTGCCCATGACTTCCTTTAAAAAAAAATTTTATTTTTGGCTGTGCTGGGTCTTCATTGCTACGTGTGGGCTTTCTCTAGCTGCAGTGAGCTGGGGCTAGTCTCCAGTTGTGGGGTATGGGCTCATCCTTGTGGCTGCTTCTCTTGTTATGGAGCACAGGCTCAAAGGCACACAGGCTTCAGTAGTTGTGGTACACGGGCTTGATTGCCCTATGGCATGTGGAATCTTCCCGGACCAGGGATCGAACCTGTGTCCCCTGCATTGGCAGGCAGATTCTTAACCACTGAACCATCAGGAATGTCCTGCCCATGACTTCTTATGGCTGTAATTCTATAAACAATATGGAAAGATGGCTGCCGAGGGAGAATGGGTCCTTTTTGATGTGTATAGTCACACATTTCCTTGGTTGACATAACCAAGCACCAGTGACCTTACATGGTATCACTTACACTGGCAATGGACTTTGGTCTTAACTCTCCCATGCTCCTCCTTTGAGGCACAGTCCAAGGGTTTGGCCTGGCTACTTGAGAGCACGTGGCTTATTGTACTTGCTTCTCTGCCCACAAGCACACATCCCTATACTTCTCCATTTCACATGAAAGTATCCCATGTTACAGAGAAGTTTCTACTTTGCAAGAAGTAAATTAAAGCATCTCTGAAGAGCTAAGGAAGAGAATCTCTTAAATAGTACTTCTTTCAGCAGTACAAACCCTCCCAAAACTTCTTGGTAATAGAAAAATAAGCTGTGGAGATTCTAAACCTATCGACAACTCCAGACTTCTGTTTCCGTCCATATGATAGATTGCTGAAGGACCTTATCACTACAAAACATGTAGGTTCTAGATAAAACTTATTTTTAATGTATTGTTGGGCACAAACTAATGAGAAATCTCCAAAAATTACCCCATCCCACAGAAAAGTGAGCCAAACTAGATCTGTCAGCAATGAGTGGCAAATAAATGGGTTTGGGCTGACAGTATGGTGAAGATGCTGAGCCCTAGAATCCTACACTGAATCCTGAATTAACCGCTGGAGAGACCCAGAGTGTTCCTAGGTCAACTGGACTCTCAAACCCCCAGCAGAGGTAACTATAAACCCTCTCTGGTAAAAAAAAAATTTCCACTTTAGGCCTACAGAGCTCCCACATTTTAAGATCAAGTAAATATACTAAGAAGGAAAGCCACTCCAAATAATCAGACGAAAAAAACCAAATAAGAACATATTAAACTGCCAAGGACTGTAGATATCAAAATTGTCAAAACAGGATATATCTCTGTAAGAAATGTTTAATGGGACAAGCGATGAAATAAATGAGTAAGCAACAAAGCACTATGAGAAATGGCGAGGGAGATTTGAAAAAGGATATGAAGCCCCTAGATATGAAAAACAGTTTTAAAAATGAAAACTCAACAATTTAGATGCAACTGAAGGAAGAATTAGTGAACTGGACGTTATATCCAAAAAGTTACCCACCAGCATCACAGAGAGACAGGAGATGAATAATACAAAAAAAGGTTAAAAGATTTAGAGGCTAAAATGAGAAAACATGACATGTCTGAGTGGAGTCCTAGAAGGAGGGAGTAGAGAGAAGGGATTGACTTTTTAAAAGATGATGGCTGAGAACCATTAAGAGCTGATGAGAGATATGAATTCTCAGATTCAGGAAGCACGTGCTGGATTTAAAAACAAAACGAAACAAAACCCGTATCAATACACATAGTGAAACCACAAAATCTTAAAGACAAAAAAGAGGAACAAGAGACAGACCACCTACAAAGGAAAGGTCAGTAATGGGGTCTCAGCAACAAGTGACAGAGGAATAATAACTGTCAGCCTAAAACTGTTGAACGCAGAAAAATTATCTTTCAAGAATGGAGATACAAAAAACATATTTTTAGATTAAACAAAAACTGAGAGATTCTACCAGCAACTGGCATTCAGTAAGGAACAGCTATGGTGGATTCATTTCGATATTTTGGTGGATTCATTTCGATACTTGGCAAAACTAATACAATATTGTAAAGTTTAAAAATAAAATAAAATTTAAAAAAAGGAACAGCTAAAAGAGATATATTGGGAAAAAGAAAAATGATTGGAAGGTCTTTCTGAGATACAAGAAAAAAAATAAGCAAGCAAAGTAGTAAAATTGGATAAGAATAAAAAAACATTGCCTTTAGATAAAAAATAACAATAATTATAACTTATAAGGTTTGCAAAGGACAAGACTAAAGTACTATATGTATACCAGGAAAGGGTGTTCAGAGTTAAAGTGTACTAAAATAAAATCCATGTATTGTTATAGAAAGGCATTGATAATTTTAGAGTTCATTAAGTTAAAAAATGTACCATAAAATCTCAAAGGGAACCACTAGAAGGACAGAAGTAGAGGGTATAAATCTCAAATCAGTAGAGGCAGAAAATCAGATTTCAACAAGAATCTCTACCTCACAACCAATTAAAAAAACCCCCAAAACTCCTAAATCAATCAATTTTTAAAAAGCAACAAAGGAAAAGAAAGAAGCCTTCAAAACTTGAAAGTTAAAAAAATAATAAAAACAAGTTTAAACACATTAATGTTGTCATTAAATGGAACAGACTAATCTCATTGGCAACAGGTCACACATGGTTCAACGGTTGGAAAAAACATAACTTACACTTTTGTTGCATATAAGAAACATATAAAACATAAGGACTTTGGACAGTTCAAAGTATAACTATGAAAAAAGATATCCCTGGCAAATACTAGCAAAATAAAGATATAATATCAGGCTACAATAACATCAGGCCAAAAAGCACAATTCGTGATGGGTGCTGCTGTGTGCTGTGCTTAGTCGCTTGGTTGTGGCTGACTCTTTGTGACCCCATGAACTACAGCCGGCCAAGCTCCTCTGTCCTTGGGGATTCTCCAGGCAAGAATACTGGAGTAGGTTTTCATGCCCTCCTCCAAGGGATCTTCCCAATCCAGGGATCAAACCCAGGTCTCTCACATTGCAGGCAGATTCTTTACTGACTGAGCCACCAGGGAAGTCATGGGTGAGGTCTTCATAATGATAATGGCTTCTATCATCAGGAAAATATAAGAATTCTTAAGATGTTGCAATATATATGAATATCAAATCATTACATTTGATTTGTAAACCTGAAACTAATATAATGATATATGTCAATTATATCTCAATTAAAAAAAATAAAAAACTGCATCTACTAAAGTAGCCCCAACATATACATACCAACAAAGAACTACAGAAAGAAATAAACTACCATTATGATCTGAATAACACAATTAACAAACAATTTAACGGGCACATATATTGGGTTGGCCAAAAAGTTCATTTGTATGGAAAAACCTGAATGAAATTTTTGGCCAACCCAATAGAATAACAATTCCCACCTTTCACTGTCTCTGTGGCTCTCAGCAAATCTCTGGGTCTCAGTTTCCTCATCTGCAAAGTGGGGTTGACACTATCTACAGTGTTTTCATGAAATCCAAAATATCATCAACGATAAGACATTATTTTTTTATGTACCTCTAGGAAAAAAAAAACCCTGCCCATTAAATGCAAGCTGCCAATTTTAGGTCGCATCCCAATTTTAGAGATGTAAAAGTCACTAGGGGTAGGGGATTAAGAGGCAAAGACTACTATATATAAAATAAATAAGCTACAGGGATATGTTGTATAGCACAGGGAATGCAGCCAGTACTTTATAATAACTATCAACAGTATAATCTATAAAAATTTTGAATCACTGTGTTGTAGACCCAAAACTAACATAACATTGTATATCAACTATACCTCAATAAAAAATGTGAAAAAATATGTGAGTTAGACTCAATTAAATGCTACATATCATAGGGGCTGCTGTGATGGTTTAAAACGAGATGATGTAAGTAAAATACAAGACATAAGTTGCTTCCTCCCTCCGCCCCTTGACAACTTTAGTCTGCAAACAAGGGGAGCACATGTAAAAATCGGAAGCAGGGAATGTCTGCTTTTAGCTTCTTCACATCCTTGAATGTTTTGAAAAGCAACTGATTCCTCACAAGGAAAATGAAGTCATAACCACATCATTCTTGAAAGAAAATGACTCACCAGGTCAGTAGGACTGGTGAGAAGGGGTGCGTGAGGAAAAACACAAGAGAGGGAGGCAGGGATCAGATCGGACCCCCTTAGAGGAAGTGATTCTGGGAGTGCAAAGGGCACTTGTTCCAGAGAGAGGTGTGAGTTGAGTTTTGGGGAGGAGGGGGATGGGGGAGGCTAGGGAGCTGGGGGAAAAGGCCTAAGGGCTGAAAGGGTGGGGAGGAGGGTTGGTCTGGGCTCTAGCCTACTATAGGCCTGCACGTTGGGGAGTCTGGTGTGGGACCCAGGGGGCAAGGAAGACCTTCCAACCACCCTACCACTTTAAAAAAAAGACTAGAAGAGAAATTAAAGGAAAGTGACTGGAGACAGGGCATATATCCACTTTCTGAATGGATGAAAAATTCAGACTAAAAGTAGCTTTGCCGTTTTCAGCAGAGGCAGTTTTAGTGTCTTAATTATATTACTATTTTGGAGCAGCTTTTTATAAATACTCTTCAATACTCTGTGAAAATCAGTTTTTTTTGTCAGAATGCTTCAAAAAAAAAAAAGTTGAAAACAAATAAACAACAAAACCCAAATAAGCCTGAGGTTCTCTTAGACCCAGAGAGGCCTTTGCACCCTTGTTAGACAGACCTAACCTATCCTTCTTGCCACCATCCAAATGCCATCTCTGTGATTCTCATTGGGAAGGACTCTCCACCTGCTCCAACCTCCTGGAACGTTTGCATTTCCCTGGGGATACAAGTCACCTATGACTCACTGAAGTGAGTGTGTCTGTCTCCAAGGACAGTGAGATCTTTAAAAGCTCTGAATCCCTCTCTCAACTTCCAACCACTCATGCGACTGGGAGTCAAATGGTGAGGTGCAGGTTGAGTTAATGTGGTGGGTGGAGGGTCACCCAGGAACCAAGTGTGGTTTTAGGGACCTGTTCTTAGGGAACTGTCACTGAATAGAAATAATACTTTTGTTGGTGATATAGCTCTTTAAGTATGTTCTCTTATTCTTCTAAATAATATGTTTGTGGGTGGTATACTTCTCTTATTGCTGTGAAATTAGTAAAACAATACTATTAAAATGTTCATAGGTGATGGCCATTACCTCTCTGAGAAATATCACCAAGCCCCTGACCTTTGACTTCGCAGGTGCAGCAGTGGTAAAGAATCCACTTTCCAATGCAGGACACACAAGAGATTCGAGTTCAATTCCTGAGTTGGGAAGATCCCCCAGAGCCGGAAATTGCAATCCACTCCAGTATTCTTGCCTGGAGAATGCTATGGACAGAGGAGCCTGGCAGGCTACAGTCCATGGGGTTGCAAAGAGGCAGACACGACTGAGCACACACGCACCTGACCTTTACCTAATGTACTAATGTTAGTTTCCCTTTGTTGCTGTAACAACCCCCCACAAATGCAGTGGCATAAAACAATACAAACTGATTATCTGACACTTGCCTATGTTCCAACACTGGTCTGTGCTGCAATGAGAGTGTTGGCAGAACTGCATTCCCCTCAAGAAGCTCTAGGGGTAAATCTCTTTCCTTACTTTTCCCAGCTTCCAGAGGCCACTCACATTCCTTGACTCCAGGCCCCTCTCTCAAAGCCAGAAATGGTGGGTTGAGTCTCTCTCACATCGGATCACTAGGACCTCCTCTTCTGCCTTCCTTTTTTCACGTTAAGGACTGTGGTTACATTGGGCCCACTCAGATAATCCAGAATAATGTCCCTATCTCAAGGTCCTTAACTTGATCACCTCTGCAGAGTCCCTTTTGCTGTGCATGTTCATTGGTTCTGGGGTTTAAGCCGTGGGTATCTTTGGAAGGTCATTATTCTGTCTACCACACCTTCTGACACCTTACTCTGTGTGTATGTGTGGCCACTGTAACACAGTAAGGGCCTCAGTCCTCTAAGCTGTCAGGAGAGTCTGTGCTTGGAGTAGAGAGCGGAATTTTTGCCCATTGCTTCTGGCCACCCAGGACTGAGGAGAAGGAAGTTCATTTATAGCACTGAGACATCTCTGGAAAACCTGCCATGCACTGCTGAGTAACCTTTTCATAGAAGTTTTAAGAGTGGGTTTTAAAGTCCTGGCTCCTGCTCCAGCTTATGCCTTATTAGTATTCAAAATCAAGGGCAGTCCATGCTTAACCATAGCAGAAGAGCTGGCACCCTGCAATCATTCTTCCATGATACTGATGACAATGAATCTTAGGGTTAAGGGTGACCCATTTAAGAAATATATTTTTGCAGAGAAAGTTTTAGAGGAGTCTTTTTAGCAGTTTGAATCAGAGTATTGAAGTTCCTCAATCCAATTTTTAACAGCAGCAGCTTCTTTTAAAGATGTAGAATAGGACTTCCCCCCCTTCTTTATTACATCTAAATTGATAAAGTTCAGACCCTGGAACCTATGTGGCAGTCCACATAGTAGGTGTTTGAACAGCTATTGAAATCACAATCCCCCAAATCACCTTTTATTTCTAGGCTATGAATACACAGGAAAAGATTGAGATTGGAAACAATATTCATTAAGATTTAAAATGTACATATTACTCCCAGCATTTCCACTTCTTGCTATCTATCCCAGAGAAATATCTGCATATGTGTGCAAGGATGTGCAGTACAGCATTGTCTGCAATGGTCACAGATTACAGACAGCTTAAATATCACTTCAGGAGTGGCAAAACAAATGTGGTACATCCCCACAAAGTAAGTTAAAAAAATTAAGTTAGATCCACATGTTAGAACAAAGAATATTTACACACTGAAGAAAAGCAAGTTTTGAAACAAAAGTTTGATACCCTTCAAAATTATATATTTTTAAAATATATGTATGTAACAGAAATTTCCATAAGTATAAGCATCAACCTGGAAACAATTGCTATTCTGGAAGAGAACTGGGATGAGCTTGGAATAGGGATGGGAGGTTGATAAAGATGGAATTTTTCTTTATCTATATTGCATGGATTCTTTTGCAAGAAAACATATTCATGCTATCAAAATGTAAAATGTATCTTAAACTTAAAAAGAAACTGAAATAATCTAACACTTCAGGTTGTCAAAACTGATGATCAAATCTATTACATTATATTTCATAAAAGTTAAGGTTAAAATTTCAAAAGTATTTTTCCTATTTTGTTAAAAGTATGTGTGTATATATATATGTATATGTACAATATATATTTATACTTATTACATACATCTAATATACGTATATGAATACGACATCTATCTATTACATCTATCTGCACATACTATATACATCTGTTGTTGCTGTTGTTGTTCAGTCACTAAGTTGTATCCAACTCTTTGTGACCCCATGGACTGCAGAACAGCAGGCTTCCCTGTCTGTCACTTCTCAAATTTGCCCAAACTCATGTCCATTGTGGAGAAGGAAACGGCACCCCACTCCAGTACTCTTGCCTGGAAAATCCCATGGACGGAGGAGCCTGGTAAGCTGCAGTCCATGGGGTCGCTAAGAGTCGGACTCGACTGAGCGACTTCACTTTCACTTTTCACTTTCATGCATTGGAGAAGGCAATGGCAACCCACTCCAGTGTTCTTGCCTGGAGAATCCCAGGGACGGGGGAGCCTGTTGGGCTGCCATCTATGGGGTCGCACAGAGTCGGACATGACTGAAGTGACTTAGCAGTAGCAGCAGTAGCATGTCCATTGAGTCGATGACGCCACCTATAGATACCACATATATCTATAGATGCTTGTAATAAAATCCATAAATGCTGCTTTGGTTAAATCATAGATAAATATATCATTCTTTATCATTGTTCTTATTACTTATAATGGCAAAAATATCTCTCGTATTATTATGACTAATTTGGTAATTGAATCAGTTTGCCTTTTAAGTAATTCAATTAATTTTAGTAAATTTTAAAAGTCTTCTGACATAGTTACAAAATTAAGAAAAAATGAAACGCTGGTTTACAATATGTAGCATCCCTTTAAATGAAACCCTTCCGAGTGTGAGGAATGCACTAAGGTTTTATCAAGTGGATGCTCTTTGTGTATAAAAACTGATCTAAATCGTAATTTAAATTTTACAACCACTGCAATCTTTCCATTTGGGGAAAACTTCTTGGAAACTGACAGTGTAGAGGGTTTATCTCAGACCTCTGGGGATATCCCAGGAAGCAAAAGCTCCTCTGAAGGAATTGTGTAAGATTGACACCAACAGGGATTCTGTTCCAGATTGCATGAGACTGTAGATTGGGTGTTTAGTTCCACTGAGAAAAGGAGGAGCCACCGGGTTTTTTATTTACCCAGGGAACTCATCTCGAAGATCTTCAATGGTCTGTTCGTGCACCAACGTCTCCGGGGGTGATCAAATCCTCCCCTCACCCCGCAGGGAAGAGACTGTAGGCAGACCCGCAATCACGCACCTGCCGGTTAACAGATAAACCCTCCACATGCGGAGGCACTCGCCCAGCTGTGGCGGAGGAGCAGAGCCGTCCCTCTCCCTCCCCCATCCCCGCAGAACAAAGGGCGGTCACTGTCTGCTCCTCCCAGGGTCGGATGAAAGCACACGCCTTCCATCACAATTAACGTAGGACTCTGAAATACAACACAAACTCACCCGCAACATGTTCAAAATCAATGCCATCAATACTCAGAATGAGGATACCAAGAAAGCAAAACAAAACAAACCTATTCAAAGAGTAAATACTCAAAGCAACAGGGCTGGAATCAGACACGCTACAAGGTCAACAAATCCAAGCCAAGTTCAAGTACAGCGCGTCTTATAAACTGAAGAGCTGGCCATTATCCCAGGGGTTGAAACGCAGATGCCTTCAGGGGCCGGCTAATGGAAAGGTCTATACGATAATAGAGAGTGGGCCTCTCAGGAGCTGGACCCCAGGTGCCCACGTAAAGGCATTCACATTCCATTTTTTAAAGTTTCAATTCCCTCTATGTGATTCCTAAACAGCCTCTACCATCAAACAGAGAAGGAAACAGAGTTAAATACTGGTATGTGTTAGTCGCTCAGTCGTGTCTGACTCTTTCTGACCCTATGGACTGTAGCACACCAGGCTTCTCTGTCCATGGAATTCTCCAGGCAAGAATACTGGAGTTGGTAGCCATTCCCTTCCCCAGGGTATCTTCCCAAACGACCCAGGGTATCTTCCCAAATGACCCAGGGATGAACCCAGGTCTCCCACATTACAGGCAGATTCTTTACTGCCTGAGTCACCAGGGAAACTCCAAATATGGGTGTAGGGTGGATGGAACTGAATAAAAGTCAAAATCAGAAATACTGCCAAGGAGTCCACAGGGCATGAAAGGCCGAGCAATGATCCTAGCTGTCATTATCTGAAAGGGTAGTGACCACTTACTTGGTTTATATCTTCAAAGGTAATAATAGCAAGGCAAAAGTTAAAAGAAATGGCTTACTAAGCTCAAATATGATGGGTTGAGATTAATCAGAAAGATTTTTTAACATAAGTTATTCAGCTGGATTATGAAAAGTTTGCACACATTCCCTTGAAAGGCTTTAAATAAATGGAGCCTCCAAAACCCATAGGTGTGACCTTACTGGAAGGCAAGGGGTGGACCGAATGACCTCCCAAGGTTCTGATTTAAATATGTCTGTATAGTCAACTCCTGGTTATCCAGCCCAAAGAAGAAAGACAGTGACAAATCATCCTGAGCTGAAGATAATAAAAAGTTATAATTTGCCTTTGGAATGTATTTTGGTACTTAAATTAGAACGTGTCTTTCTGACGCTCTGAGAATTCACAGTGCTTCATAACAGCCACAAAGAAGGCCTGACCTAGAGCTGGGAGGCTGCCCAATTTCGCCATCCTGCCCTCTGTGCAACTTTTCTTTTTTGCTGGGGGTGCATGCATGCGTGCTAAGTTGCTTCAGTCTTGTCTGACTCTTTGCAACCCTATGGATTATAGCCCTTCAGCCACCTCTGTCCATGGGATTCTCCAGGCAAGAATACTGGAGTGGGTTGCCAGGCCCTACTCTAAGGGATCTTCCCGACCTAGGGATTGAATCTGCATTTCTTATGTGGATTCTCATTGGCAGGTGGGTTCTTTACCACTAATGCCACCTGGGAAGCCCTTTGCTAGGGGTGAGCCAATATCATCTTTTAGAACACCCAGCAATCCAAACTTTCTCAGTTAGGAGCCGCCTGGCTCAATCTTTCCCTGAATTATGGTTGATTCAGGATGGTCTGGGTTGCTTTTCTGGAGTTTGACTCCAAAGTGCTGCAGGCCCCACAGGAAGCAGCAAGCTTCCTGTGTAGATGTTTGGACATCTACTCTAAACTGCCTATGAAAGATGATCTAGCTTCTCTACCGTAGAAGACACAAAAGTAAATTTATTGAGTTCCTTGGAACAGAAAGTGAAAAAAGCTTCATTGGAAAGGAGGATGAGGGACTTCCCTGGTGGTCCAGTGGTTAAGAATCCTTCGTCCAGTGCAGGGGATGTGGGTTTGATCCCTGGTCAGGGAACTAAGATCCCACATTCTGCAGGGCAACAAAGCCCACGTGTCACACTTGGAGAGAAGCCCAAGTGCCGCACTTAAGGTCCTGCATGCCACAACTAAGACCAGACAAATAAGTATAAAGGAGGGGGGAGGGCTTCCCTGGTGGCTCAGTGGTAAAGAATCTGCCTGCCAGTGCAGGAGACACGAAGGGTTCAATCCCTAGTCCAGGAAGATACCACATACTGAGAAGCAGCTAAGCCTGTGTACCACAACTATTGAGCCCCTGTTCTAGGGTCTGGGAGCTGCAACCACTGAGCTCACATGCTGCAGCCACTGAAGCTTGCACACCCTGAAGTCCATGGTCTGCAACAAGAGAAGCCACAGGAGTCCATGCCCTGCAACTAGAGAGTAGGCCCTACTTATCACAACTACGGAGAAGCCCACACAGCAGTGAAGTCCCAGCAAAATAAAAAACAAACACATAAATAAATTTTAAAAATTATTTTAAAAAAATAAAAGAAAGAGAAGATGAAGCGAATGCCCAGCACTGGGAAAGCAAAAAGCAGGATGCTCAGGAGATGCAGTAACCATCCCCTGCACCTCAAAGGGTTGGATGGGATGGAAATCTGAGGTGGTGGCCCACCATCCAAGATGAAAGGAGAGCCTGCTCATCACAGTAACTTGTAGGGGCCCCAGAGGAGGGAAGGATGGGAAGCAGGGAAGTTGCCTCACTGTTCTTTGTCCTCTGTTGGCTCCCAGTGCCTACAGAGGGAGGCTGGTGTCACCTGGCAGGAGGCAGGACCAACCAGAACATCTCAGGAGTGCCTCACAGCCCCTCACCCAGAGACCCTGGTGCAGTGGGCACAGGCTGCAGTTGGCGGGATTTGGCCAAGAAGACTTTTTTTGGATTTAGACAGTCACTGGACAGCCACAGACCTGAACACAGACAAGCTGCCTGGCCCCAACCCTGCACAGGTAATAAGGGGATCTGGTAATAAGGGGATCATTACAACCGTTTCCGTTTTTTCTATCACATTCTGCTCTCTAGTTTTTCCTTCTGATGTCCCAGAGCTGTGCTGTTACAATGAAATAAAGTCCAGTTCCTTGGTCACAGCAGCCACATTTCAAGTGCTCAACAGTCTCATGCCCGTGGACACTATATTGGACAGAACCAACATAGAACTTCTACATCATCATAGAAAGTTCTGTTTGTCAGCCACTAATCTAGACTTCCAGGAGAACCTAGAATCTAGGAATTTCTACTCTTTTGGGGGTAGAATAAAAAAAGGAAGAAATGCACTTACAAAGTATCTTGTCTATACGTCATTACCACTGATCCTCACCATGTGTGGTAGGCGGGGGTAGATTTCAACATACCCATTTTACAGATGAGGAAGGTGGAGCTTTCCCCACTTTAAGTAATTTGCACATGGAACACAATTATTGGATGGGACAGGATTAAAACCAGGTTTTCTGGTTCCAAAGTCAACACTTTATACTGTTACATGCAACGGCTACAAATAATGTTACTTGCCATTTACTTTGTTCAGTGCGGCCATAAAAACTCCGGCTTTCCAGAATGAGGTTGACAGGCCCCTGTCGTGTTTTTATTGATTGGCTGATTTTTGAAGTGATAACTAAACTTTGTACAATGTACTTAAGCAGCTCTATAGTTACGGAGCCTTGGGGTTCAAATCCTGACTCATCCTCTTACTATTTACTTGATGGAGGGCAAGTCACTCACTGTCTCTGAACCGTAATTTCCTCTTCTTGTCTATTCACTTCATAGTGTTGTCAGGAGGATAAGACAGTGTATGTGAAAGGCTTAGCACGGTGTCTGGCACATATCTGTGCTCCATAAATAATGATTATTAATGGCAACTGGCAGAACTTACAATGAACTGTCAGGTGCAATAGCCTGTTAAAGCTTTTAACAGGACAAGGAAGCGCATTGCTATCCCCATTTTTGCAGATGATACATCTGAATCTCAGGGCACAAGGGACTCACTCAAGGTCACGCAACTAGAAAGCTGTAGATCTAGGGCATGAACACAAATCTTTTCTTGCTACACAGTGTTGCTTCTCAGGAGAGAAGGGAGCAGAGGTACCAAGGCATGGTTTAGAGGGATTTTAGCCATCCCTCTTCACCCCCATATTTCTCCCTTCTCTGAAACAGGCAATTAATGATTTCTTAATCTTGTGTAAAATGCCATGCAAAGGCAGCTTTGAGCATCCCCCTCTATCATAACTGCTACCCTCAAGCCCCTCCCATATAGAGATTCTACAGTCTCATTGGTAAAGAAGTAACACTGGTATAATTAAGGCAGTTGAAATATGAACAGAATGCCTTGAAGCACAGCATTCAAATCTTCTCTCTGGAAAGCCTGTGGATCAAATCGCTTTCTTCCAGTCTACCCTCCATCCCAATTCACTGCTACAGCAAAAGGGCAAGGATGCAGCCTACCAGACCCCAGCTGAGCCCAGCCAAGACCGATGTGAGTGAGAATGTGTGTTCTTGCCAGCCATTGGGTTCTTGGCGTTATTTGTTATCCGGCCCTATTGTAGCAAAAGCTGACTGATATATCTGTCAAACTCAAGGTAAGAGGCACTTACCCAGCCACAACGATCTCAAAGTCCCCATCACGATCCACATCAGTCACTGCCACTCCGTAGTTGAGCTGGGTGGGGTTGCTGTCATAGTCAGGAGGCAGGACTGAGTTGGTGACTGCCGTGAACATGGGTTCAGCCCCCTGGGACCCCTCAGTCAGGGGCAGAAACCACAGCAGCAGCAGGAATAGAAACACCTGGAACATCTGAAACCAGAAGTTACAAACGTTACTGATGGAAAGCGGCCCAGGAAAATCGAATCCCAGGTTGGCATGGAAGTGCCTTTCTTCCCGCTTCCTGGAGGGCTTGGCAAACCCTAGGCTACCACTTCTCCACAAGACCCATCCTGGCTATGCTCTTTCAAACTGTGAGCTGCCCCCATCACTGAGGTCACCCTTATGCTCCTCTGCCTTTTCGTTTTCTACAGCATCTATCACTGTATAACATGCCAGATGAGTTCCTCATTCATCATGTTTTATTATTTAGTGTCTGTCTCCCTCAGCTAGAACATAAGCTCCACCAGGGCAAGGTTCGTTGTCTGTTTTGTTCATGGATGCACATCAAGCCAAGGACAGTGTCTGGCACATAAGAGACACTCGACACATATTCGGGAGGGAAGGAAGGAAGGGAAGGAGAAATACACATGCATCTTTCATGCTCTGGGAGAAAGAAGAAAATAACAGATCTCAGATGATCCAGGGACAGGTAAGACCCCCTTGAGGGTCCACATCCACAACAGCAGAGAAAGTAAAGGATTATCCTTGTGTGGGACTGACCCAGAGGTAGCCCAGACAGAATCTGTGACTTGGAAGGTTCCCCTGCCAAGGTCCCTCCCTAGGGCCACTGGCCGTCGCCTCCAGACCAGGAAGCAGTCAGTTATGGAATGCATCCCAGCAGGAACTGGCGGGCAGCACATCATTCACTCGGAGAAATTAAACCATTGTGTGTGTTTTATTATAAATTAATTATGTATAATCCATTGTATAATTCATTATTATATTTCTAACATAACTCAGGGTGTTGCCAAACAGCCTGGGGCTATGGGAGCTGGCGGCAGCCACCCAGGAGACGAATGAGAATGGCCAAGGAAGTGGAAGGACTCCACCCTCTCCTTGCGTGAGCAATGAAGACACTTAGAACACTAGAGACAGCACCACCCTGAGATGCTGCCTGCAGGCTTAGAGTCAGAGCTCACAGAGTGTTCCAAAGGCTCCCCTGGGACCAAGTCCTACGAAGTCTGCCCAGGTCCAGTCCCCCAGGCAAAGCCTTCAGAGGGCGGCACACCTCTTCCTGATGGAGCTTTTCCTGCTGGCTTGTCAGTGTGTCTGGCAGCCAAGAGCAAGGCTGAGTGAGGCTGATGTCTTAATGAAGAGAGGATCTGAAGACAGACTCCCCAGATGGAGACACACACTCCTGCCAGCATAGGAGCTTTCTCCAGTTCGGAACCAAGAGATCAAAAGGAAAGGCCCAGGCACTGTCTTCAGAGCTAAATGTGATTCAGAAGCCCCTCTAATGCCTCACTGGAGAGGCTGAAGATAGACACAGGGGCAGGGCTCCAACTGCAGCGTAGAAACTAACCTCGGTGAGCCTTCCTGGGAAGGAAGTTCTTGAACCGTGTTCAGAGGGCACATGCTGGGTGTTGCACTATCAGAGTGAGGTCAGTCCCAATTACAGAGATGTCTGAACATGACAGCATCATCTACTGCGCTGTCTAATCACCAAAGACAAACACATCACTCCGAGAGACCCCATCTTGGCAAGAAGTTTGGTTGGATAAAGGAACTCATAATTGGATTAATGAGCAGCTGGGGTGGGGTGGGGTAATGAGAAGCTAAAGAGTATTTAATAACCAGTATAAACATGTTGAAATGTAGGGTGGATCTGAAGGTCACAGGGCTTTTCAAGGTATGAACTCTAGTGTAGGGGTGGCAAATGAATTTCAGCTTGACAGCCAAACTGATTGGCAGTGGCTTGAAAGAGTACTGTGAACAGCTTACAACATTTGCAATGGACATGGAAGGAAAAGCAGTACTGAGCATGCCTTCTAGAAGATCTTAAGTTCCTCCTAGCACTGTGCCTGAAATTTGGGTCACTGCCACCAGGGAGTGGTAGGTCGTATAAGGGTCCTATTAGGGTCATATAAACATCAGGTAGAGATTTTCTAATGAAGGCCATGAAGGGCAAAAATCCAGCCTCTTGATTTATCTTTTTTTGAAAAGTAAAAGCTTTAATTAAAGGAGCCATCTGAAAGAAGTAGCTACTCTGTGTTATCCATTTCCATATAAATAACCTAAACCTGGGCTTTCCAGGTGGTTCAGTGGGTAAAGAACTCAACTGCCAATGCAGGAGACATAAGAGAACCAGGTTCGATCCCTGGGTCAGGAAGATCCCCTGTAGAAGGGAATGGCAACCCACTCCAGTATTCTTGCCCGGAGAATCCTCATGGACAGAGGAGCCTGGCGGGCTACAGGCCATGAGATTGCAAAGAGTCGGACACAACTGAAGTGCCTTAGCACACACACAACCTAAAGCTAGATTGAAAAGAAATAACACACCTATGGGCTGACCTCTATTTTGCTTGATGGCCTTGAGCAAGTCATAGCCTCACTGGGTGCCAGCTTCCTTCTCCAGAATGAGGGTTTGGGAGTAGATCTCTAAAGGTCCTTTCTGGCTCTAAAATTCTATGATGGATTAATTAATTTTTTTTAGAAGCAGGCCTTTGGCAGTTTTTCTCCCCAGCTTTTTCCATAAACTTCAGACCAACCTGTGTGGTTTTCCTTTCTGAGCATATTATTAATAAATATATTTTGAGCCAAACAGCTTTTCAGCAGAGCTCTATAGCGGTTTCCTTACAGGGGCCAAGGCCAGACAGGAACTGGCCATCATTAGCGTGGAAGTGAATGCATTGAGCAGAGGCAGACCAGTGGATGGTCTCCCTAGGGGGTGGGCTGAGAGTGGAGTGGGGGGAACAGGTCCTTTATTTTTAATTTTTCTGCTATGCCAAAGGCGCTTAGTGTACCCACCAGGGCTGCTCAGCACCAGTTGAAAGTTAGAGGGTCAGCTGAGGGCCTGTTGGGGAAGAGGTATAGTGGGAAACTTAGGAAAAAGCCTGGCAAATATTCCCCCTCTATCTCAGGCCTCAGATGAAGGAAATCACTGAAATGCTCCTCTATACCCTGGCTGCTCAGTGGTCCCCAGACCAGTAGCATAAGCATCAGCTAGGAGTTTCTTAGATATGCAGAGTCATGGGCCCTACCCCAGACTTAATAAATCAAAATGTGCATTTTAACAAGATTTCAGGTGGTCTAAATGCATATTAAAGTTTGAGACACACTGCTCAACCGTAGCAGTATAATGAAATCACTTGAGGAGCTTTAAAAAATACCCATGTCTGAAAATAATTTCTTGGCTATGACACCAAAAGCACAGGCAACAGAAGAAAACAGATTAAATGGACTACATCAAATTTAAAACTTTTGTGCATCACAGGATGCTATCAATAGAGTGAAAAGGCAACCCATGGAATGGGAGAAAATATTTGCAAATCATATATGTGATAAAGGATTAATATCCAGAATATATAAAGAACTCCTGTAACTCAACAACAACAAAAGATCCCAATTCAAAAGACCTGAATAAAGATTTCTTCAAGGAAAATACACAACTGGTCAATAAGTATAAAAGAAGATGCTCAATGTCACTAATCATCAGGGAAATGCAACTCAAACCCACAATAAGATAACACAAATGGCAAGCCACTCCAGTGTTCTTGCCTGGAGAATCCCAGGCACAGGGGAGCCTGGTGGGCTGCCGTCTATGGGGTCGCACAGAGTTGGACATGACTGAAGTGACTTAGCATAGCATTGCATCCATTAGAATGGCTATAATCAAAAAACCAGAAAATAACAATTGTTGGTGAGGATGTGGAGAAATTGGGACCCATATGCATTGCTGATGGGACTGTAAAATGGTGCAGCTGCTGTGGAAAACTGCTGTGCAGCAGCAGTTCTTCAAAAAAGTCCAAAAAACAATTACCAAGTGATCTAGCAATTCCATTTCTGGGTATATACCCAAAAGAATCGAAAGAAGGGACTTGAACAGATAATTGTATACCCCAGTTTGTAACTGTATTATTCACCATAGCCACAAGCAAGTGTCCATCAATCTACATGTCCAAAGTGTGGCAAATACCTACAATGGAATATGACATGCCTTAACAAGGAAGGAAATCCTGACACATGCTACAACATGAATGAACCTAGAAGACATCATGCTGAGTGAAAGAAGCCAGTCACAAAAGACAAATACCGTATGATTCCACTTATATGAAGTACATGGAATACTCAAATTCATTGAGGCAGAAAGTAGATGGTGGTTACCAGGGGCTGGGAGGAGAGGGGAATGGGAAGTTAGTGTTTAATGGTTATGGAGTTTCAGTTTGGGAAGATGAAAAGTTCTGGAGATGGATGGGAGTGATGTTTGCATGACAACAAGAGTGTATTTAATATCGCTGAATCAAATACTTACAAATGGCCAAAACAGTAAATTTTATGTTATGTATATTTTACCATAATAAAAAAATACTTATGCCTGGGCTTCAGCCCAAGGTATTCTCACTTACTTGGCATAAGATGCAGTGGGGGCATCAGAACTTTAGAAGCTCCCTATATGGTTCTAATTTGCAAAATTTGAGAAACACAGTTCTATACCAGGGCTTTAGTACTTCTCAAACTTTCAGTTCAGTTCTCAGTTGTGTCTGACTCTTTGCAACCCCATGGACTGCAGCATGCCAGGCTTCCTTGTCCTTCACCAACTCCCAGAGCTTGCTCAAACTCATGTCCATCGAGTCAGTGATGATATCCACCCATGTGGTTCTCTTCTCCTCCTTCCTTCAATCTTTCCCAGCATTGGGGTCTTTTCTAAGGAGTCAGTTCTTTGCATCAGGTGGCCAAAATATTCAGGACTGACTTCCTTTAGGATTGACTGGTTTGATCTCCTTGCAGTCCAAGGGACTCACAAGTCTTTTCCAACACTGCAGTTCAAAAATGCATCTATTCTTTGGCACTCAGCTTTCTTTATGCTCCAACTCCCACATACATACATGACTACTGGAAAAACCATAGCTTTGACTAGACGGACCTTTGTCGGCAAAGTAATGTCTCTGCTTTTTAATATGCTGTCTAGGTTGGTCATAGCTTTTCTTCCAAGGAACAAGTGCCTTTTAATTTCATGGCTGCAGTCACCATCTGCAGTAATTTTGGAGCCCCAGAAAATAAAGTCTCTCACTATTTCCATTGTTTCCCCATATCTTTGCCATGAAATGATGGGACCAGATGCCATGATCTTAGTTTTCTGAATGTTGAGTTTTAAGCCAGCCTTTTTACTCTCCTCTTTCACCTTCCTCAAGAGGCTCTTTAGTTCCTCTTTGCTTTCTGCCATACGGGTGGTGTCATCTGCATATTTGAGGTTATTGATATTTCTCCCAGCAATCTTGATTCCAGCTTGTGCTTCATCCAGCCTGGCATTTTGCATCATGTACTCCAGATATAAGTTAAATAAGCAGGGTGACAATATACAGCCTTGATGTACTCCTTTCCCAATTTGGAACCAGTCTGTTGTTCCATGTCCAGTTCTAACTGTTGCTTCTTGACCTGCATACACATTTCTCAGGAGGCAGGTAAGGTGGTCTGGTATCCCCATCTCTTTAAGAATTTTCCATATTGTTGTGATCCACACAGTCAAAGGCTTTGGTGTAGTCAATAAAGCAGGAGTAGATGTTTTTCTGGAACTCTCTTGCTTTTTTGATGGTCCAACAGATGTCGGCAATTTGATATCTGGTTCCTCTGCCTTTTCTAAATACAGCTTGAACATCTGGAAGTTCTCAGTTCATGAACTATTGAAGCCTGGTTTGGAGAATTTTGAGCATTACTTTGCCAGCGTGTGAGATGAGTGCAACTGTGAGGCAGTTTGAACATTTTTTGGCATTGTCTTTCTTTGGGATTGGAAGAAAACTGACTTTTCCAGTCCTGTGGCCACTGCTGAGTTTTCCAAATTTGCTGGCATATTGAGTGCAGCACTTTCACAGCATCATCTTTTAGGATTTGAAATAGCTCAACTGGAATTCCACCACCTCCACAAGCTTTGTTTGTAGTGATGCTTTCCAAGGTCCACTTTTCTTCACACTCCAGGATGTCTGGTTCTAGGTGAGTGATCACACCATCATGGTTATCTGGGTTATTAAGATCTTTTTTTCTGTAGTTCTGTTTATTCTTGCCACTTCTTCTTAATATCTTCTGCTTCTGTTAGGTCTGTACAGTTTCTGTCCTTTATTGTGCCCATCTTTGCATGAAATATTCCCTTGGTATCTCTAATTTTCTTGAAGAGATCTCCAGTCTTTCCCATTCTGTTGTTTTCCTCTATTTCTTTGCATTGATCACTTAGGAAGCTCTTGGAGGAGGTCACCATTAGCCCCACCATAGACCTGCCGAGCAGACGACCCACAAACCGCAGAACAATTATACCAAAGAAATTCTCACACTGTTAAGAAAGTTCTAGGACCCACAACAGATTTCCCAACCTGGGGATCTGGCAAAGGGACTGAGAACCCCCAGCTTTGACTCTGGAGGCCAGAGGTATTGATTATAGGACTTCCACAGGATTAGGGAAACAGACTCTTGGAGGGCACAAACAAAACCCTGTGTGCACCAGGACCCAGGAGAAAGGAGCAGTGTCCCCACAAGAGGCTGAGCCAGACGTGCCTGTGTGTGTCCAGGAGTCTATGGTGGAGGCGTGGGTCAGCAGTGGCCTGCTGCGGCGTCAGGGGCACTGAATACGACAGTATACAGTGGGCACAAGTCCTTTTGAAAGAGGTCTCAAACTTTAATAGGTACTATATGAATCACCTGCGAGTCTTGATGAAATGCAGTTTCTGATTCAATTAATCTGCAGGAGGGCCCAAGAATCTATATTTTGAATAAGCTCCCACGTGATTCTGATGGTCCTGGTCCATAAACTACACATTTATGGTCCATAAGCCATACATATATACTATAGTGATTAGTTTAAGAAACTTCTCTGCTTCTAGATCTAAGACTCTGAAACCAATCCTAGGGCTGCAGGCTCATTGATCATTAGATACTCGAAGTACTAGGTGTCTTCAGCTCAAAGTCAAATTACCACAATTGATAGTGAGTGACAAAGAGAGATTCTGACTTTAATTTTGATAAAGAATTGAGAAGAAGGAAAAGGTTGGAACTGGAGTGGTGGCAGGGGCAGGGGATGTCATCAGGTCTAGTAGGCAATGCTGCTGCTGCTGCTGCTAAGTCGCTTCAGTCATGTCTGACTCTGTACAGCCCCATAGACAGCAGCCCACCAGGCTCCCCCCGTCTCTGGGATTCTCCAGGCAAGAACACTGGAGTGGGTTGCCATTGCCTTCTCCAACACATGAAACTGAAAAGTGAAAGTGAAGCTGCTCAGTCATGTCCAACTCCTATCAACCCCATGGACTGCAGCCTACCAGGCTCCTCCATCCATGGGATTTTCCAGGCAAGAGTACTGGAGTGGGTTGCCATTGCCTTCTCCCTAGTAGGCAATAGACAGTTATTATTAATGGCCAGAGCCTAGAGGAAATGGGGTATGGGCAGGAATTTGCAAGCCAAGATGAATAAGCATGCCGGTGTGTTTCCCCAAACCCAAACCATCCTGGTATAGAGCACTCGGAGGCACTTAACGTTTGTTAAACGGAAGAAGGAAGGACTGTCCAAATGATAATGCGAATCAGCAGAAACTGCTTGCAACTTGTTACACAGTTATTTTGAAACTGTTCTTTCCCCAAAGCAGTGCTTCTTAAACTGTAACATGCTTACAAATCACCTGAGGGTCATGGTAAAATGCAGATTCTGATTTGGTGGGTCTGGGGTGGGGCCTGAGATTCTGCATTCTAACAAGCCTTCAGGTGATGCCGAGGCTGCTGGTCCCAAGACTCCATTTTCAGAAGTAAGGTTCTAGACTGATGAGCTGGAACCCCAGCTGCCCAGTCAACTCACGTGGGGAGTTTTTAGAGATAGGTTGCTGCCCAGATCCTTTACCCCAGTTTCTGATATAACTGGTCTGGGGCAGGACTCGGGTGCCACATACTGTATTTTTAGAAGCTCCCCTGATTATGTTAATGGTTCTGCACCCAGATTCTCAGCCTGAACTGAGAACCACTACCCCAGATTCGTGGTCCCCAGATGGGAGTGTAAGCTGCAATTGGAGTTGAAGTGAAAAATGTTTCTGCTACCAGAATTCATCACCAGCTTGTTGAGGTCTATCAGGAAAATCTATTTAGCCAGAGAGTATCATAGGAGGAGGCAGGATATGGAGTTTGGGGAAGAAAGCAGAGCAGGATGGTACTGCTTGGAGCAGAAGGCCAGCAGGTGCAGGGTGACCCTACATTTTACATGGCTGGCTCAGAAACCTCCTGTCACACGACTGTGAACATCTCAATCTTCTAGAAGAACGTGGAGAAAAGCTAAAAATAGAATTTTAAAAAGCGGGTTGAACTGAATGTTTTTTGCTTTCTTGAATGCTGTATATCAAGCACCTTCTATGTATCTCCAGGCAGGAGTGGCGTTAAGTAGTAACTGATGTAAGTGCCATGGGAGGATCCAGGGGCAGCACAGCCCAGGGAAGGTGAGGATAAATACCAAGGGTAGAGTTTGGGCAGAGGACGCAGGGCGTGAGCACCCAGGCTGTTCCTGCAGGGGAGGCGGGAGGAGGGAGCAGAGAGGGGTCTTAACAAGGGTGAGAGGCGGTAGGACTTGTGTTTCAGGAAGTGGGAAGAATTGCTTTGTAATAATCTCTTAAAAATGTTCCATAAGCAGATGTCTTGAATAATCCTCAGTGAGATAGAGAAAAATAAATAAATAAAGAGCAGAGTCAGGGGGCTGGACTTGGACCCACCAGAAAGTAGCAGGCGACCTCGAGCATGTTCCTTCACCTTTCTGATCTCAAGTGTCCTCGTCTGTAACATGGGAATCCTATGACGTGCCGTGGGTTTAAGGGTTAAGTGAGCTAGGGAATGCCTCTCGGAGGCCAGGCTCACTGCTTCTTTTCTCACCGTTCACACAGATAGCTTTAAGGTTAGGCAGTCTTTAGACATTGGCTGCAGGTCACATGCAGCCAAACTCAGTTTTCTGCGGCCTCGGGACTTCCCTGAATTGGGTCTGAAAACTGGTAACCAAGCAACCTAGATCTCTGATGTGGGGTCAGCCAGCTGTGGGGAGAGGCTTCCAGGGCAATTTTTAGGGCAAGCAGTTTTTTTGGAATGATCGCAAGCGCCAAGGACACCGCGCTGAGCTCTTACAAAAGCAAGAGCCCCGAATGCTTCAGATGTGGGAACCAGTGGGGAGCACAGGCCCTTCCCAGAAGCTGCAGGAGAGCAGAGGCTTGAGGAAGAGAAGCAGCCGTGGAGCACTCCACCCTGCATGGGCTGGGCCACCAGGGACCCACAGAGACTCCTAAGGAGTGCCTGGGACTGAGGCTCCTCAGAGGAGAGCTTGGGGAGCTCACTGACCCACAGTGACACTTTCTGTGTGCCCCCCCACCCCCGCTGCCCTGCTCCATGAGCTGGGGACTGTGCTCCGTGCCCAGGTCCCAGGGAGAAAGCTGGTCAACATTTGCAGTACAGGGGGAGGGGTGCTGTGGAGGAAGGGGGACAAAGATATCTAGATTAGCCACGTGGAAGAGAAGAACATTTCCATGCAGGTAGGTGGGGTGGTGTAGCTGAGCGGTAAACAATGCTAAGTTAGCTGAATCAGGAGAAGCAGGACGAGATGAGAAAGAAGACATCAGATTCCTCAAAGTCTGGAGAACCAGATGTCACCCCAACCTGCCCTCCTAGCACTGCCTATTTAGAGGTCCCACACTCTGGGTCATGAGTTAGAGGGAGCACTCATTTTTCCCTCTTTGGGTTCCCATCCAGAGGACCTTCCATTGGCCAAGGGCACCGGTTCTCAACCAAGGGCAATTTGCCTCCCTTGCCCTCAGTATCTGGCTATGCCTGGACACATTTTTGGTTGCCCCAACCAGGGAAGGGGGGTGCTATTGGCACCTAGTGGGGAGAGGCCAGGGATGCGGCTGGCAGTGGATAGGATAGCCCTCTACAGCAAAGAATTATCTGGCCCAGCATGTCAGTAACGCTGAGATTGAAAGCTCCTGGACCAGTGCATCATTCCTCTTTTCCAGGGGGCCTTTCCTGCCTGCCCTTCCCACTCCCCACCACCTCAATACCCTCCTTCCTATGGGCTCTCTGCTCTTTCTACCTGTTGCTACTCTGAATGCCTACCCCTGTATCATGTCTCGTCCCTAGTGGACCGTAAGCTCCTTGAGGTCAGAAGCCATGCCTCAGGCATCATCTCTAACCTGGCCCTTAACATCTGCAAAATGCTTGAAGATTGGATGTGTATATGACTATAAACTGAGAGGTTTTGCGTTTGGAAAGCAGTGTTTAAAAAGTCAAAGAACTCTATCAGGGTCCCTAGACAAATCAGCAATAGAAGCCAGTCTATGCCTCAAAGTCTGACAGCCCTGTGAGTTCCACTGAACGTTTGGCAGCCACCACAGGACGGGAGCACCTGGTGGGCCTGGACTCCATCTCCTGAGAGGCGTGCATTCATTCGAAAAACACTTATCAGTAGCAATAGCATCCTTGCTGTCGCCATTACCTTCCAAGTACTGACTTTGTTTGCCAGGCACTGGGCATGCATTATCTCATTTCATTTCCCATTTTAGAGACCTGGAAGTCCAAGCAGTTAATAATACTCATTAAGGACCTATGGCGCCTTGTGCGTGAGGCTGGGAGACTCCACTTGTCTTCGCACTTGCAGAAACACCATTTCATTAGCCTGCTGGTCTCTCTGGCGCCTCCCAGCCTGGGTCCCCTGAGTTTTCATCTGCCTCATTCTGGACTAGGACCAAGTCTCTTTCCTGTAAGTGCAGCCTCAGGCAGCATCGGGAGCTCTCCCCAGGTAGAGGGAAGGAAGAGGAAGCCTTATATTTTCATGGTGCTAGGGAAGATGCATAGGACATAGAGGTGCAGAAGGGCTGTCTTTTGTCTTCCAGGCTGGCAAGGCAGAAGAGGGGACAGGGGACAGTGTGGAGAAATGCCAATGACTGAGGCATTAGAATGTATGCTCCGCTGGGGCAAGAACTTTACTTTGTTCTCAGCTGTTTTCTCAATGCTCGGACAGTGCTTGGCAGAGGTACACGAGACCAGGAAGTGAATAACTGAGTGAGTGACTGAATGGCAGCCCCTGCCTTTCCCTCCACTGAGGCCATCTTTCCAACATGTCTCTCCAGCAAGGTCATCCCTAACCCTTTTGCTGTACATGAGGCATCCACAGCCTTTTCCAACCTCCGCAGTTCAGTTCAGTCGCTCAGTCGTGTCCGACTCTTTGAGACCCCATGAATCGCAGCACGCCAGACCTCCCTGTCCATCACCAACTCCCGGAGTTCACCCAGACTCACATCCATCGAGTCAGTGATGCCATCCAGCCATCTCATCTTCTGTCGTCCCCTTCTCCTCCTGCCCCTAATCCCTCCCAGCAGCAGAGTCTTTTCCAATGAGTCAACTCTTCTCATGAGGTGGCCAGAGTACTGGAGTTTCAGCTTCAGCATCATTCCCTCCAAAGAAATCCCAGGGCTGATCTCCTTCAGAATGGACTGGTTGGATCTCCTTGCAGTCCAAGGGACTCTCAAGAGTCTTCTCCAACATCACAGTTCAAAAGCATCAATTCTTCGGCGCTCAGCCTTCTTCACAGTCCAACTCTCATATCCATACATGACCACAGGAAAAACCATAGCCTTGACTAGACGGACCTTTGTTGGCAAAGTAATGTCTCTGCTTTTGAATATGCTATCTAGGTTGGTCATAACTTTCCTTCCAAGGAGTAAGCGTCTTTTAATTTCATGGCTGCAGGCACCGTCTGCAGTGACCTCCTAGCTGCACCCTTTCTCAGCACCTGTCCCACCCCAGCCACACCGAGCCTCCTAGGGCTGCATGACCCTGCTCGGCCGCCATGCACACGCTGGCTCCTCTGCCTGGAATGCTTTCTTCACCTTGTCCCTCTGGCCAGTCCTTCAGTGCCTCTCTCCTAGGCCTTCCTTGGCAGCCCCAGGCAGATGCTTGCTCCTTCCACTGTGTGTTCCCATCTCACTTGGTGTAAGATCAAGTGAGAAAGACCGTTTAGTGAAAGAGATTATTTAGTGTAGTGTCCAAGGACATCAATTCTGGAGCCAGTTGGCTTGGACATAGATCCTGGCTCTGCCACATTCTGGCTGTGTGACTTTGGGCAAGTTACTTAACTTCTCTGTGCCTTTGTTTCCTCATCTGTGAAAGAGTGACAACAGCAGTGCCTACCTTCTAAGGTTACTATGAGGATTAAAGGAGATTATCCGCATAAGGGGCTGGAGCAGTGCCTGGTACGTAGCCAATGGTAGGTAGGTGTTACTATTAATACTACTCATTCCTCATATAGTACTTGTTATAAGAATTGCTATTAAAAAAATATCTCTGTTTGCTTGTGTACAGGGTCCCCTGAATTAGCCTGAAGAGTGATGATCAGCTCCGAGACTTACAAGCAGGGCAAGATGAGAGTAAGCAGGGAGCAGTTAACAAGTATTACCGCTAGTCAGCTGAAGGATAAGGGGGGCAGAACCTTGACAGTGTGGATGGAAAGACTGGGCAGCTTTGAGAGAGATTCGTGAAGCAGATTGACTCAGTGATCCAGAAGTTGTGAAAAATGAGGAGGAAGCAAGAACCAAATATGACGCCAGATTTCCAGATTGATTGTTGGGGTCTGAAAGGGTCCAGTGAACAGCATCCCACTTCCCTCCCTGTTCATATTCAGGATTAGTGAAGCGGAAGAAAGGTGGGAAGGGGAGGAGACAGGTGGGGCTCAGACAGATAGAGATTAAAAGCCACCATCATTACACATACAGCTGTTTGGAAGGCCAGGCTTTGGAGTGGGGTCCCTGGTGCTTGCCGATGTACTTGTACCCTCTTGCAGCCCTCCCTGTGGGGAGGGGCGGGCCTGAGCCTGCCTGGCTAAGCTCAGCACATGGCAGAGAGTAGCACGTGCAGGGAGGTAAGTCCAGAAAGGGCTCTCGATGCCCAGTTCTCCCAAACTGACCCATCTGAGGAGTCCTTGCTCCAGCCCTTAGGAGGGGGCAGTGGGGAAAGGAGGGAGGGCAGGAATGGTGCACTGGTCCTGGGGTTCTCAGTCTCAGCATTACTGATGTGCTGGGCCAGATAATTCTTTGCTCACGTGGAGGCAGCAGTTGGAGCCTGTAGAGCCTGCCTGTCTCAGAGTGAGGAGCGGGAGGTTTGAAGTCATGATCAGACAGGTTTAGAAATGGCATTTTAGATTTGGGGCAGCAGTGTGCAGGGCCGCTAGGCTGGCCATGTTTCCAAACAGTGAGTGAGAGTATCACAGAGGGGACTGGACATCCTGGATGACCTCCAAAGTTCTTTCCTGGGCCTAAGTGTCTATGGGTCAGGTTTTTTCCCTAAATCATTTAAAATGCATTAGTGGACCTTGCTATTTAAAAGCTTCCTCCTGGGAATGTTGCCGTGAAGCAATGATTCATTCCCTAGTCTGTCTTTGGTGGAAATCCAAATGATCATCTATTCTATCAGCTTGCTGCTACCAAGATAGATCCGCGCTGGGCTTCCCTGGAGCAGCCTGGTTGCTGGGGGGCGGGGGGCAGGGTGGGGGGGGGGCGGGGGTGAGCACCTGGAGGAGATGAAGAGGAAGAGAAACAGCCCGTCCAGGCTAAGAGCTGGTACCATGTTATGTGTGGGTCCTATGTGGGCTCCTGAGGGGGCTTCCCTGGTGGCTCAGACATTGAAGAATCTGCCTGCAATGCAGAACACCCAGGTTCGGTCCCTGGGTTGGGAAGATCCCCTGGAGGAGGAAATGGCAACCCACTCCAGCATTTTTGCCTGGAGAATTCCATGGATAGAGGGGCATGGCAAGCTATAGTCCATAGGGCTATGACTTCAACTTTCACTTTCAGACCTTGCTTGATCAGTAGGACCTTTGTGGGTTTACAGAGCCCTGGGGCAAATGCCAGCTCTGGGAAGAAGGAGCCAGAAAGAAAGCTGGACTGGAGATTCACTTTAATACTAAGGGCCAACTCTACTCCAGACTGGCCTCCTACATCCACACATTCATTAGTTCACCCACCGAGCACCTGTGGAGCCCCTCCCCCTGCCAAATGCTATGCTGCTGCTGCTGCTGCGTTGCTTCAGTCGTGTCTGACTCTGTGCGACCCCATAGACGGCAGCCCACCAGGCTCCCCCATCCCTGGGATTCTCCAGGCAAGAACACTGGAGTGGGTTGCCATTTCCTTCTCCAATGCATGAAAATGAAAAGTGAAAGTGAAGTCACTCAGTTGTGTCCGACTCTTCTTGACCCCATGGACTGCAGCCTACCAGGCTCCTCCATCCATGGGATTTTCCAGGCAAGAGTACTGGAGTGGGGTGCCATTGCCTTCTCCAAAATGCTATGCTAGGCACTAGATTTGCATTTGAGAACAAAAGACATGGTGTCTCAGCCCCCGCTGCTTGCAAGGCAGCTTTTCTCCTTCTCCGGGACTCTCCTTTCCCTGCCTGCAAAAGGCTCTTTGGATATACATAGCTTCTCAGATGACTGGTACATGATTGCCATTCCAAGAAAGTCTGTTCTTAGAGACCAGGGCACAAGGGAACATGACATCCCTGGGGCAAAGCGAGAGAAAGGGCCCTTGTGCTCACCAAGTCTCATTACATGGACTGACCTCCGGAGGCTGGCCTGCCCTGGACTTGCAGGACGCGCACCACGTTCACTGCAGGAACTGGGTGAGGTCTGTGTGTGTGTCCACCCTCCCAATTTGGCCAGGGAATGGTGTAGCTTTGGTCCTCTAAGGCAGAGGTTCCCAACCTTCTTGGTACCAGCGACAGGTTTTGCGGAAGACAGTTCTTCCATGGACAAGTGGCGGAGGGAGAGAAGGTTCAAGCAGTAATGGGAGCAATGGGGAGCCGCAGATGAAGCTTCACTCGAATGCCTGTCGTTCATCTCCAGCTGTGCAGCCCGGTTCCTAACAGGCTGCAGACTGTATCAGTCCATGGCTCCATGTTTGGAGAACCCTACTCTAAGGAGAGCCTCTAGGGACTTCCTACCTCCAATCGTGAGTGCAGGGAAGGCAAGGGCAGGGCCAGGCCTTCTGTGAGAAACACCAGCTGAGGCTGCTCCCAGGAACCCTGCAAGGCTCCTCTGTCCATCCAGGCAGGGAATCAGGTTCCTGGGCATGTTGCCTATCCCCAAGGAGGGTAGGGATGCCAATGCAAGTCTCCCGAAGTGGGGAGGCTCTCCAGGTAGATGGAGCGGCAGTAAAGGAGGGAAGAAGTCCCTGCAGTCCCTTCCTCAGTCAACAGGACCTCTTAGCTCTGCAATGACTCCCGTGACCTTGTCACTGTACTTGTTGGGTGCAAACAAAGATAAGAGTAACTGGAAACCACAGGAAGGGTCATTTTATACTCTCGGCACTCTCAATTCTTCTATGGCTAATTAAAGTAATATGTCAAAATGTCCCTTGGAAGAGATCTTTAAGAATATGTCTGTTAAGTAAACGAGGTTTTACTAATTAATGACATACCTGCCCACCCCTCCTTCAAGTTCCTTGCAGAGCTTCCCTGTGCCAAGAGGGCTGAGCAGGAAAGGGTGGCGAAGTCTTGGAGGGAGTGGGGACAAATCCAGCCCGCTTGTCAGTTGGGGAGCTCTCAGCTTCTCCTCCGGATGTTGATCAGATTTCCTGGGCTGGAACCAATTCACAGGGCCCGGGGACTGGAGTTTTTCCAAGAAGCAAACGTTTTTCTTCTTACGAAGTCAACATGATTTCTTTCAAGGAAAATTTTTATCTTCTTTTAAAGTGTCTAGGCTTTTTGAGGGGCAGATCTTTGGACTTTTCTTTGAAGATATTGATCATGATGAAATTGTCATTTGCTGAGACCATCGCCCGCCCCCCCCCCCCCCAACCCCACAGGCCCTCACACAAGAGGCCTAGGGGGCAGGGGAATGATGCACCAAACTTGTACCATGAGTCAGTGGCATAGCCAGAAATAGAGCTTTCCAAACTCCCCAGTTCTTAATAATAACAATATTAATAATAACCTCTTTAGAATTTTCTAAGTGTTTTCACAGCTCACACTGAACCTTCACAACAACTCTGGGGAGAGTCTGGGGAAGTCACTCTTAGGAGACAGCAGATCTGAGGTGCAGAGGAGCTTTGCCACTCACTTGCTGCATGATTCTGGTTGGTCTCTTCACTTCTGGACCTCAGGGTCCTCAGCGGTGAAGTGGGAGGGCTGGGTGAGAATACTGCTAAAATCCCTCCACCTCTAACATGCTCTGAGTCCATGCTGTGATGCTGTGGTCCAGGGTTTCTCCACTTGGCACTAGTGACTTTTTTAGGCCAGACAGTTCTTTGTCGGGGCCTGTCCTGTGCACTGTAAGATGGTTGACATCATCCCTGGCCTCCACCCCCTAGATGCCAACAGTACCCCCGATCCAGCCGTCACAATCAAAAATGTCTACAGACATTGCCACATGGGCACAGTAACCCCTCCGCTCACTGCCCAAGGACATCAGTAAGGTCAAGATCATGTGGTTCAGTGGAGAAAGGTCTTTTTCTCCAACCCCTTCACACCTTTCCATAGACTTTTCAAACACAACCTCCTTGTCCTTTGCTAGCTTCTCATTTCTTAAGTGCCCTCCATGGTCCGGGGGTGTCTAGTGTGATAATGAACCAATTGACTTCATGCTTTCTCCTAAGGAGAGTTCACAAGTTTATGTCCCCTAAGCAACCAGTCAGGCTCCCCAGAAATCCCTCGTAGAACCCTGGCTGGCCCAGAAGCCTGTATCTGCAGCCTGCAGGAGGCCCGGTGAGCACGGGTTTGTCAGCACTCTTAAATCACTGAGCTCCGAGGAAGCCTTCTCCTAGCACAAAGATCCTTCCTAGAATCAATAGCTCAGGGCCTTCCATCACACTCAGAATTATCCTGGGACCTGTAAAATTTCTTTTCCCCAAGTATGGCAGAACCCCCAAATGAAAGCCCCAGTGTGGGGGAAGGAAGATAGCAGCTCTGTCAAGAAGGTCTTGTCCACAGCCCAGATGTTGCTGCGAGCAGAGGCTGACGGGCAGACCTGGACGTTTGGTCTCTTTCACAGGGAAAAGGAAGACCCAGCGCAGTCCCCAGTGACCCCGTAATATTATCCCCTCCCATCTATTCTTCTTTACATCTCACCAAAGGCAGAGCCATGTTAAAGACTATCTTCCTTGATGCTCACTATCTTACCCTCATCACGGCCTGCCAGCCTTACCATTTTGCAGAGGAGGAAACTGAGGTATGCAGAGGTTAAGCAGTTTGTCCAAGGTTCCTAAACAGGAAGCGGTGAGTCACATTCTAAGCCTGCATCCTTCCCACTACTGAGCTGCCTTCCCAGCAAGAGCAGGTTATAAGGGTCAGGTTATAGCAGGTTATAGTGGGACTCATGTAAGAGGCAACTTCTTGTTTCCTCAATGTCTGACGCCGCTTCCACATTCAAACAAAAATCTAGAGATCCCATGCTATCACTGTGTTTTATGTAATTATACTCCTCTGGCTTTATCCAAGAAAAATCCAAGCCTTGGGAATGCAGGCACAACTCTTCAGACAGAGCTGGGAGCAGGCACAAATCCCTAGTCCAGGCTCTCAGAACCCTGCTTTCAAGGAAGGGACTGTGGCTCTGTGGTCCACATTATCCTACCACCCGCCTCCCCTACCTGAAGACAAAGACACAACTTGTCTGAGAGCCTGAAGGAGATGAGAAAACTCAAGCACCTTCCCTGGCAACAAGCATCCCTTGGGTGAGCCTTAGGGACAGAAGCGGATCTGCCTCTCGGAGTTCTGGCTCGGCAGCACTGGTTCCTCCTGAGGGTCACTGCCAAGTCTGCAGATACTCTGGGGGAAACTCCAAGCACAGTGCAAAGGAGCAGGGTGAGGAGAGGACACCGGAGGAGGGGGCCAGCCCGTAGGCCACTCAGCAAACCTCCTTCCCAGGGCCCAGCTCAGATGTCGACAGCCAGACTCAGAACAGAAAAAGGGCAATGGAAATGGTAGTATCTTCCAGGTCACCCAAGAAACCCTCACATGAGGATTTTGCAAAAATAGAACATCCCAGCACTCTGACCTTGAGCTGGGAGCCGCAAGGATGGGGAAATGGGCAAATACTGGTTGGAAATGCTTCGCTTCACCCAGGATCCAACTACTGGTGTGGTGTGACTATGGGACAGAGACCCTACTCCAGCATTCCTGAGCAGAAGGAAGAGCCCTAGGCTTGGGTTCCAAGATCATCTCGAGGGGCTGGGCACTTCTGATTCCTAAGTGCATGGAGAGAAACCTGGAGTTGCATTGTTTTTCCCTACATGACCGCTTGGAATAACAAGACAAGATAATGGAGGAAGGGGAAAGAATAACTAGAAATTTCTATTACCCGTACATGTACATTACAAGAGCTTTATCTATTCCTTGCCTCCTCAGTCTGTATAACAGATTCAGAGGAAATTTTCCCCAAGCTATTAGATGTATTAATTTACCAATGTCGGTTCAGTCAGCAATTATGAACACGTATTTTTCCCTGGGAAATCCCATGGACAGGAGAGGCTGGCAGGCTATATGCAGTCTGCGAGGCTGCAAAAAAGCTGGAGACAACTTAGCGACTACACAATATCAACAACTGTGCAGAACACACATCAATCTCCATAGTAAAGAGGAAGCAGGTCATGGGAGCAGAGAGAGTTCTCAGTAGCAGAGTGGAAATCCTAGGACCCAGTCCTATCTCTTCCACCAGCCATGTGACTCTGGGCAAGATGCTTGCCTTGACTGGGCTTCAGTTTTCCCATCTGTAAGTTGTGTGCTCATGGGATGGCTTTGGAGTAGGTGCTCTTCAAGGTCCCTTTCTTCTAGCTCTAATATTCTGGGGCTCTATGAATACTGAACAAGCTCAAAGACCGCACCAGCACCAAGCACAAAGGATAATTTCAGAGAGCAGGTGGGGCTGGGTACCAGCTCTATTTCCTTGGAATGCTGCACTTGTATCTATCTCCTTGCACCTGAGATCACAGGACCACCTGAAGTCCAGGAAGTACGTGGTAGAAGGGTTCCAATCAAGAAGGTGACGGTTAAAGGCCTGAGCTTGCTTAAAGCATTAAGTTACTATGGCCAGTGAAGGGCAAGAAATGAGTAAGTCAGTGGTCCTGAGCTGGGTGCCTTTGGCGCCCCCTACTGGGCACCAAGGAGCTTGCTGGGCAGCTTCCATTGCCTAAGCAGGCTGCAAGATTGAGAACAGGTCTGTCACAAGCTGTTTAATAGGCCTGCCTTCCTGGTCTGCAGTCCTGCTCGCTTAAGAATATATTTCACTTTCTAGAATTACATAGACCGTTGGCCCACACATTCATAGGGCACTACTGTGCTGTGATAGTACATGTTAACCAAACATCAAGGTGCAGAGTAATAAACATCAGGGTTCGGAATAGCAGGTGCAGCCCAGATGGAGAAAAGAGAAGAAAGAGCAACAAGCAGGTATTTCGCTGTACAAATCCCCAGTGGCGAGAAGGTCTGGGGAAATGCAGAAGAAAAATGTTGACTGTGGGCAGAGGACGGAGCTAGGTTTGGGGGTATGAATCCAGAGCCCTGCTAAAAGATCTCCAGGCTGACCGCCTACTTTTGACCTTCTCCAGAGACCATTAGTACCAAATGTAAACCAGAATATTCTATTTGTGGCCCACTGTGCCAGCATCTAGACCTTAAACTCCCTTTGTTGCCTCTTAAATGGACTTTAGGACCTGCTGCCAATAACATGTTCTTAAGTCAGATGGAGAGCAAATGCTTCCTCAAGGGCCATATTGGAACAACCGCCATATTCCCACTTTTCCATTCTCCATCTCCCCTCCCTTGTGGCTGAGAGAGAGGTACAGGGTGACTCTGAATTTGCTCCAATTCAGTCTTGGGTAGCTGCAGCCCAAGTCATCAGGGTCAAAAAAATCTCCCTCCTGTAGCGTTCTCTTCCCACTAGAGTTCTCCCCTGATTCAAGACAGCACTACAGACTTATTCCCTATCGCTGGAACCTGCTTCCTTTCCTTTTTCACCTGGCTTCACTTGGGAAGTCCTGCACCCATCCCAGAAGACACTCCAAGTGTGACTGAAGAAAATGTCTTGCCTAGAGAGCTGAAGCACCTCCTGGGACACAGAATAGCCACACTAGGTGTACCCCCATAGCACCACCAGCAGCAATATTCATTAGTCATTCCCCGAGGGAAAAAAGTGACCCTCCCACACCAACCCCAGGCACATTTCACCGCCACTCTGGTAGGCTCCTATCCAGGGCTGGGATGACTTTGGATTCTTGAGTTGGTTTCTGCAGAAACGGGACTAACCAAGACTCTCAACTACTATGCTGCGAAAAAGCGCGCTGCATTGCTGGGCATGCCCCCAAGCTCGGCCTCCTGCCCCATCAAAGCCTCCATGTGCCTCCCCCCCCCACCCCCTCCCTGGGCCGAGGAGGACCCCCGGTCCCCCTGGAATGCCTGAAGCTGGTTTGTCTAAGATTGGATGAAAGCAAGCAGACCACACCTCGGTCCAGCAAAAGCAGCTGACAGCTAAGCCGCGCGGAGCTGGCTCTCGGAGCTCTCTGCCACCCAGCGCTGTGCCCAGGAGCTCGGTTTCCCGGGGGTGAAAAGCGCTAGCTTTCCCCAGGGCTTTTCCCCACCCTGGAAGCATAGGCAGCTGGCCGAGGCCAGCAGCTTCCCCGGCCCGGAGCTGAGCCTGGTTCGCTGGGTGACTCCCCAATACCCCACGTACATCCCTCCTCACCTGCTCCGCCCCCTCCCAGCTCCACCGCCCCCTCCCCAAACAGCTGACCTCCAGGGCGCCCCCAACACTTTCTCTGCCAGCTGTGAGAGCTGTAGCCCCCACACCTCCGCTCCCACCTCTCCTCCACCTCCGGCCCGGCGCCCGCCTCTCCCCACAGCCCGCGGGAGGCTCTGCGCGCCAGTCGAGTCCTGAGCCTCTTGGCAAGTTGGAAACCAAGCCGCCGCCGCCGCCGCCGCCTTAGCGGTCTCGGTGTTCTCAGCCACCATCCCCGCCAACCCTGCGGGAGGATCGGGAGGGAGCAAAGGGCGGGAGAAACTTTCTCTGCCTGAGGGGTTGGGGTCACTGAAGCGGGTACTCACCCCGGGGTCCGCGCTCGCAGCCATCCTCGGGCTCTCTCAGCCCCGCCGCCTGGGGGCGTCGGAGAGCCGGAGCTCGCTGCCGCCTCTGCCGCCGCCGCCGCCGCTGCCTTCCAGCTCGGACCCCCGGTCCCGGGCTGGCCTCGAGCCTCCCGCCCCGACGCCGCTCGCTCGCTTTATACAACTCCACTCGAGCGCGCCGGGGCTTATGTAAAGGCTGGCGGAGACCCGCAGCCAATGGCGCTGCAGCTGGAACTGGGGGCCGGGGGTGGCGCGGCCAATCGCGGTCCGGAAAGCCCCGGGAGCCGGGTAGGGGGAGGGGCGCCTCCCCGCGCTGATTTAGGAGCCAGGATTGCGGTGGCAGCCGCCGGCAGCCGGGCCGGCCGGGCGCGGCGCGGCGGGCGCTGGGGTGGGCGGCGGCGCAGGCGGCGGCTAGGGCGGGTGCCCCCCGCGCCTCGCCGCTGCGTCGCGTAACCTTCAGGAGGCAGCCGGGCCTGGCGATGGGGGCGAGGGCGTCTGGGGGGGCGCTGGGGGCCCGGGGCCGGCGGGAAGCAGGGGTCCCCAGGGAGGAAGCGCCGGGAAGGAAGGCAGGGGGGAGGGGAGGGCAGTGAGTCCCAGGGCCCCGCGGCCACCCCTGTGCGCAGGGTCGAGGGTGGCGGCAGGGGCAGTGGCGTGCCTTCCCGATTCCCCAGATAGCGATCTGGCGTCGCCGGGCCGGGCCGGAGCGGCAGCGCGAGCAGCGCTGATGGCGAGATTTTGCGCTGCGGAGCGAACGCGGAGCCGATCTTTATCCGGCCTGGGGACGTGTCCGAGCGCCTCCCAGGGACTGCTCAGTATGGAGAGCGGAGCTTCGCGACGGCCTCAGAAGGCGGGGAGCGGGCGAGCACAGCCCCGAGATGAGGCGCGGCGGAGGCGGCCGTGGGGAGCATCTCGCCCCTCCTCCTCAGTTCTCCGCCTTCCCGCTGGCCCCGCTGGCGGTGTCCCCATCCCATCCCGCCTAGCCCCCGCCCCCACCCCCGGGCCAGGGCTGCGCCCGGCCCACCTGCTCTGGTCAAGTGCGTTCTTCCAGCTTCCCTCACCGCTTTGCTCACAGGTACTGCTTCCCCACTCATCAAACCCCAGCCCACTTGGGTGGGCAGGGTAGTCTGAGCCTCTCAGGACCGGGTGTAGTGGGGGCTAAGCTTGGGAAGAACGCCCTTGATCGGCAGTGCGCAAAGTCCTCGCGTGCGGGACTGGAAAGAGACCTGAAGTCAGGCGCCTAGAATAGAGCCTGACACCTAATAGGTGCCAGGAAGGATTTACCTAGTAAGGATTTACTGAATGCACCTTGAACCGAATATGGACTTTGGGTTTCTGAGAGCTGGGGGACCAGACTTGGGAAGAGAAAGACCTGGAAATAAGCCATCTGAGGAGGAGGGAGCTAGGACTGTTTTCTCGTCTATTGATGCCTTTATGACCATCACCCTGCCTTCTGGGCCCTTGACTCCAAATGTCAAATGTCTTCTTTCCTAGAAGGTCCCCCCAGCCCCAGACCCAGGTGTCCCCAGATTTTGAGCAGAACCTTCAGAGGCTACTTTGGGCCCTGCTTTCAGGAGGCTGTGACCCTCCTGTGGAAAGAAATAGCAAAGGATAGGCAATCTTTCTAGCTCTGAGGGTCCCGGATCTAGTTCAGTTTCTTAACTTGTTGAGGGTGGTGGGTGCTTTTGAGAATCTGATGAAAACCATTGAATCCTTTCTCTAGAAAAGCATACACATTTACACACACACACCTTAAGTATAATTTCAGGATCATTAGGGACTCTCTTGGGGCTCTGCCCAGTGTCAACATCCTGTTTCTCTAGGGGTCTAGGATAGTGGTTTATAATCACCTTCCTCTTGGGGAATCACAGAACTCTTGAATCTTTCAAGAGTATGATTAATGGAATGAGTCTGTGTCTCAGAAAAATGCTCGATCACATACATACATGTTAACATGCAATGCTAGGGCGTTCATGGATCCTTAAAAGCAGATTCGGAACCTTTGCCAAAGAGCAAATAGACTTTTGCCCCGTGGGTACCCGTGATCCCCAGTCCTCTCCACAAGGAGTGTTGGGAACTCTGTGCCCTGCTGCCTCATGCCACCACCCTATTTTGAGGGCATCTGAGTCACGTGGTGATGGCCCCGGCTCCACACTTGTCTCTGCATCTCGGTCCCCGCCACCCTTTCAGTGTAGAAATAAGTTGCAGGTTGTCATGTTCTGTCTGATCTGTGAGCCTTCCTTAGCCAGAAACTGCAACTCTGGGAGACAGCAAGTGACTGGTAATTAACCAGTTTCACTCAATCCCAAGCTTCTGAACACACCTTTGCTGGGTTTTGTTCTCACCTCTCTCTTTGCTGGTGAAGCTGTGAACAGCAGCCCCAGATGTGGAGCCTCCCCTCGCCTAAACCCACCAGATTTTGTAACCAATGCAGTAATTATCAGATATTAGCCATCCAGATGTGAATAGGCTTTGTGCACAAAACAGCTCTACCTCATGCTTTCCTGCAGCTAGCCACATAAGGGTTCAGTGGACCAGAAGTGCAGGGGAGGGACAGAGAAATGAAGGAAATGACCGAGACAGTCTCTCCAGGAAGTTCTCTAGGTGATGCATTTCGTTTCTGCACTTAAACCTGTGAAGGTTCAACCAGTGGGCCATTCTGCTCCTTTCATTTCTAATTCTACTAATGTCCTCCTTGTCTATTCAGTCATTTCATGTCTCTGTCCACTTGAAGCTTCAGCCCTGCCCTGCCTGACTCACTGTAGACATCTTGCCCTCACAAATTTCCCAGACACATCCTGCTTTCTCAGGGCACATGCACGTTTACGGACTGAATTGTGTCCCCTTCAAATTCATCTGTTGAAGACTTAACTTCCACTGTGACTGTGTTTGGAGATAGGGCCTCTAAAGAGATAGTTAAGGTTAAATGAGGTCCAAAGGGTGGGACCCTAATCCTTAGGATTGGTGGCCTTAAAAGAAAAGAAAGACACTACCCTCGGGGCATGCACAGAAGAAAGGTCATTTTAGGACACAGACCAAGGTGGCTATTTGCAAGCTAAGGAGGGAGGTCTGAGAAGAAACCAGACCTGCTGGTGCCTCAATCTGGGACTTCCAGCCTCCTACTGCAAGAAAATGAAATTCAGTTGTTTAAGCCACCTGATCTGTGGTTTATTGTTATGGCAGCCTGAGCAGACAAACACATACACACATGTCTTCAACATGCTCCTTACGCCTATCCAGCTTTTTCAGTCTCCTCCCAACACGTCGACTCTCTCTGTACTGTCCCTTTAGATTTTGCCCTTGCTTACCTGGGACACTTGCCTAAAATGTTTTCTCATCTTTTGGCACCCAAATTAAGTCTCACCTCCCACACCACCTTCCAAAAGTGCTCTGGCCTATGTTGGAGCTTTGCCTTGTCAGCCCTCCTGCAGGTCTGCAACGTCTTAGCACTCTATTGTGCACATTGTCCTGTGTTCTCTCTAATTGCTTCTTACCCAGAAAGCTTAGCCTTCCTCTCAGAATGGAAACTCCTTTAAGTCCAAAGTTTGTACCTTGTGCTCGGCTACCACATAGAACCCAGTGTGAAACTGGGCATAGAGTGAACACACAGTTTGTTGATTAATTTATTCTAATGAAACATGTTTATGTTTCAAAAACCTAGACCGACAGCATATTAAAAAGCAGAGATATTACTTTTCCAACAAAGGTCCGTCTAATCAAAGCTATTGTTTTTCCAGTAGTCATGTATGGATATGAGAGCTGGACCATAAAGAAGTCTGAGCACTGACGAATTGATGCTTTTAAACTGTGGTGTTGGAGAAGACTCTTGAGAATCCCTTGGAATGCAAGGAGATCTAACCAGTCAATCTTAAAGGAAATCAACCCTGGATATCACTGGAAGGAGTGATGCTGAAGCTGAAGCTCGAATACTTCGGCCACCTGATGCAAAAGGCTGACTCATTGGAAAAGATCCTGATGCTGGGAAAGATTGAAGGCAGGAGGAGAAGGGGATGGCAGAGGGTGAGATGGTTGGATGGCATCACCGACTTGATGGATATGAGTTTGATCAAGCTCCAGGAGATGGTGAAGGACAGGGAAGCCTGGCGTGCTGCAGTCCATGGGGTGGCAAAGAGTCAGACAAGACCGAGTGACTGAACAACAACAGCGTTTCAAAAAAAAAAAATGCTAGAAAAGTTTCACAGCACTTCGTTTTCTGAAAGCTCAAGACATCTGGGGTGTGTCTTCTCAGTCATCTTGAGAGACCATTGGAGCAGGGGCTGTCATGAACCAACTCTTTCCTCTGGTTCAGGATCAGAGGGTCACACAAGTTATAAGTTAGAGAGCTGTGCAGTCAGGGGTCCACCACAGCCTTCCCCTTTATTGTGCTCCTCTCTGCATCGTACTCTAAGCCAGCCGCTCTGACTACAAAACCACTCCACTACAGTGCGGCAAAGCCTCAAAGTGCCCAGGCTGCCTGGGTACAGATTAACATTATGAATGGTCATCTATATCCATCATCGCTCCCAGGCTCCCCCTGATCCTAAGGGGCTCTGACTTTCCTCACTAAACTTTTCTAGAATTTCATAACACCCTCTGTTATTTAGTCTCTCTTTCCCAGGTCTACCGTCTCTACCTGGAGAAGTTTGCCTGTAGCATGTGCTGCCATTTTAAGCTGCTCTGAGCTAGTTCTCTGGCCTTCTGGAAGTCCATCACGGTTTGTGGTTTGTCTTCAGGAGCTCCGTCATCTTCACCCCTACTTGCTTCCCTTCAAACGTTGCTTCTGTACCTCTGCCATGTATATACCACTGTTAACACAAGTCTGTCTGAAACTCACCAGCCACCAATAAACATGTAGTCCTTAGACAAAACGGACCACAACCCAATATGGCTTGGTTTAAGGAGGGGTCATTTCCTCACACTCCCTTAAATCTCTCACTTCTTTCCTGGTTCATGGTTTCTCTTCTGCTACTGGTGCTGCTTTCCCAGCCCCTCCCAACGCATTCATTTCTTTGGGGACAATCGAGCCTAAAATACCATTCCACAGTCCCCTACCTGCAATTCCGAATTTCCAAATCTCTGAAAATCAAAACATGGGTTTTGGGGTTTTTCGGTTTTCCACGGGTTTGATGCCGAATTTCATCTGGCAACAAAACCGGACAAACTGATGAGAAGCCGTTTTATCTTCACACCCACTTAGTATGATCATTCATATATTTTACTGCAGAAATAGCAATGTGGCTGATTATAAGATGCTGCCCACAACCTCACGGGGCGTGGCGTGTTCAGCATATTTGGTAACTTTCTGAATTCTCAAGCACCTGTGGCTTCAACAGATAAGATCTGTTGGAACAGGAGCATGTTTAAGAGCTGAGGTTCCCTGGCCTTTCCTCACCATCTGGAGAGTGAGAAGACAGCCAAGTGGATCCGTGAGGGTTACAGGGAAACCAGGGCTAGCAACTCTTCCCATTAGGAGACAGAATCCCTGTTTGGAAACTGCAGGGTCCATTACTTGGTGGTGATTACTCCACCCTGATTTAATTAACCAGGGTTTGTTGAGAGCTCCCCTCCATCACCCCCTATCTCTGCACGTCTTGGTTCTTCCCCAATTTGTTCTAAAACTCCACCCTCATCTTGACACCAAATTCCACTGAAGATAGAATGGACTTCTCACAGGTTCAGCTTCAGAGTCCAGAGCTATTGTTATGACCTGCCAGATGCAAAGGTAAAATAAGGATAATAAAACTCGTTATAGGCTTTCATAAGGAACACAGGAGATAATGTATGCACAGCACTCAGCAGAGGGCCTGTGCGTAGTGAGCGCTCCATAAACGATGCTCCTGTCATCCTTCTCTTCTCTTTCCTCCAATCTCTGTGCCCAACCTGTCACTTCCACCTGCCTGTCCTTCCTTTGAAATGCCACTCGCTTTCATCTCTCTCACTTCACTCCCAGACCTTTAGCATCTTGCATTTGTATTCCTATAATGGCAGATCTGTAGGTCTTCCTAACCTTCATTTTCTTCTCACCCAAGCTATAGTAAGAGTTTCATTTGTGTAGCACTTCACAGAAGCAAAAAAAGGTGGTGCTAGTGGAAAAGAACCCGCCCGTCAATGCAGGAGTCACAAAAGATATGGATGTGATCTCTGGGTCAGGAAGATCCCCTGGAGGGCGGGCATGGCAACTCACGCCAGTATTCATGCTTGGAGAACCCCCATGGACAGAGGAGCCTGGTGGGCTAGAGTCCATGGGGTTGCAAAGAGTCAGACGTGACTGAGCACATGCACAACATCTACCCCTGAGGTAGACACGTAAGCAAAGGCTCGGAGAGGTGAAGTGGTTGCCCAACATGGCACAGCTAATGAAAGGCAGAGCTGGGATGCGAATTTAAATCTCTTGAGCATGGCCCACTGTCCACAGAGTCAAGTAAGTAATTGCTTCTTTCATGGTGTTATTCTTAGAATAAAGACCTGGTTTTATATTTCCTGTAAACATCTCTAGGTTCTGGCCCACAAGAGGCTTTCGACCATAATCAGCTGATTTCTTTCCTCTAAGGCTCCACAGCACTACATGGCCACTCTCAGCTCAGCCCTGCCTCATCGGTAGCAGGGTGCACGCTGCTTCTGCGCCACTCTGCTCCCATCTCAGAGCCAGGGCCCCAGGCCTGACCCAGGGCTGACCACACGGCAGATGAAGGCTGACCAGAGCAAAGCCCACATTCCACGCTCTGGCGAGCAATGAGAAAATCAGGAGGAATTAGGGTTGTTTAAGTGTAGCTCAGATCAGTAGAGAATAAAAGCAACTCCAGGCTCATTGCAAGAGGAAGGAATTGAGATTTCATGAAAAGAAGGCTTCTTCTCTGCGAGAGTTGTGAGATGTTAGAACGAGATTCCTGCAGAGGTTGTAGAAACTGCTCCCCTGGAGGTCTTTAAGAGCTGGAACACAATTCGCTTTCCAGCGAGAGGTGGATATGACAGCTGCGAGGGTAGGGCTGGGCCCCAGGCTGCCAGAGGAGGGTTTAGGACGTCTCTCTTGGGACGCAGGCAAGAGCTCAAAGCCACGACGAGTGGCTGGGCCAGGGAGGGGAGGGCAGGCTCCGTGGAGGCCAGGTCAGAAGGTCAGGCAGCAGGAACTGCAGTAACAGGAGGTAGAGATCTGAGGGAGAGCCCACAGGCTGTTTGTTGTCTGATCTGCCGAATTACTGCCTGCTGGCTGGGGCTGGTGAGCAGGGCAGCCTGCGGGGAACTGGCTCCCCCTGGACCTTGAGGGACCCACTGGACCCCACAGGGGCAAAGATCATGGGTTCTATCTAAGTAAAGCAGGGTGCAGAGGCTGGCCCACCAAAATATTAAATACAAATAAAACTGTGCTCTTTTACTGTGCTTCTTAAACAGGGCTGTTTGGGGAGTATTTCAGAACCACAAATTACCCCAGATAAAAGCACCTCATCGTCCTGGACTATCCATTTTTGCTAGAAGATGTACTAAGGGGCAGGGACAAGAGGAAGAAAGGTAGGTAATTTCACCGGTAAGAAATTGAAAATATACTTTTCCTTTTTGATACATTTGGGTATATCATGGAGTCCAATGCAAAACTACATGCACATTTTATACAAAAGACCTTTCAGGCTTTTGGTAGGGTGAGGTCCCCGAGCCCTGGGGTAGGGCGTGTGATAACCCTGGCCTCTGCTTTTACAGTTTCTCAGTAGAACAGTTTGACCGGGGCTGCTCTAGTATTTGCAGTGTCTCAGACACTATCTCATCAGGATATTCAACAAGCATTTAAGCACTTTCTGGGGGCCAGGCATTATGCCCTTTACGACAAAGAAGTGGGTGTTTATATTTTATTTGTAGTGGACTTGAGGAAACAGGAAAGACAGAATGATCCCTCCCCACCCCCCAACAATTCTGCAGTAAAGCAGGGCTGGGAATGTGGCTGCTCCTTTGGGGCGGCCATGCCTGTCCCACGTGCCTGAGCCTTCCCTGGGACTCTCATTCCTCCTCACACCCATTCCCTGCCATTAAACAGTTGCACAGCGCTCACCACCACGTGCCCCCTCCTAAGAGCCTTCCAGGCAGGCAAGGGTCTGACACATTGCTCACGCATTTACAGATGAGGACATTAGCACAGAGTCACCAGTGTCCCCAGGTCACAGGCAGAGCATACAATTTCCAGGGTGGGTTGGAGGAGTTCAGGCTCAGTGTGTAGCCCAGGGGGGTCTGGGATGTGATCAGTTCCCCATGTGGCACAGGATGGATGGGCCACCAGCAAGCATTTATCCAGAGCTTGTTAGGTGTGGGCTCTGGGTTAGGCCAGGGAAGGAACAAAGATGAATAAGAGCTTCTCTGCCTTCAAGGAGCTTATAGTACACAGGGGACTGCTGCCCAATTGGTGCAGAAAGAGACAGGGAACAGGAACTGTGCCTGGAGACATGCCCCTCCTCCTGTATCCTGCAAGGTCCGCCTTCTGCCTGGGAACTGTGGGCAGGAGATAGTTCCCTGGCTTGGTCACTAGCACCTTCTCTCCCCATCTCCAGGTAGAGTTCGCCCCTCTCTCTGCTTCCTCATGGTCCTCTGGTAACTCATCTTTCTCTGACAGATACTCCTCTTTCTCTGCAGTCCCCAGCAGTTACCACAACCAAAGCCACTTCGGCCTGTGTGTTCATAAGCTGGTCTGCCTAGACAGTGCTTTACAAATAATAGTTCACACTGAGGCTGTGCTTACACGCGTTGGGCATTGTTCATGTGCTCTGATTGTTTTAATCATCCTAACACGTCTGTGATTCTATTACTAGGCCCATTTTATAGATGAAAAGCCGAGGATAAGTAAACAGCAAGTTTTACTGGGACTGTCACTCAAGCACACTTTAGATAGCCTCTAGCCACTCCACACACAATACCTCCCTTGGGCCTCACAGTGACACTGTGCGGTAGGTAGATGGGGAAATTTGAGGCCCAGAAGGATCAACGCATTGCCAATCTTGATGGCTCTGTAGGAAGAGACTAGAATTGAGGTCTTAACCAGGTTTTTATCTCATTTTGTTGCTGAAATCAGAAAATATTCCTTGTGCATTTCCAGTAACTGTGTACCCCACAAGTTTTTGGAGGATTGTGTCTTGCACTTTTGTATTGGGTGAAAATAAGAAAGTCATGACCAGGCATTGGTGCAGCTAGAAAGGCTTGAAATACTGCCACCTGGTGGCTTTCTCAGTGGTGGCGGCTGAATCTGGGCCCATGGCCGGTGAGCCATGACCTTGGACGTCCATGATAAGAAGTTGGAACTTACTGACCACTATGGATGCCAGGTGCTCTGCTAGGCCCTTTCAATGGCGCCTCTCGTTTATTCCTCACATTAACTGTGTGAGGTTAGCCCTATTATCATCCCCATTACAAAGATGAGGAAGCTGAGGCTCAGAGGTTAGTTAAGTCATCTGCTCAAGGTCACACTGCTGGTAAATCTTAAAGCTGAGATTCAAGGTCCCATTTGTCTGCCCCCCAGGAGCCATGCCTACCTACTCACTCCTTACCCTGCCTCCCTATGCCTATGCCTTCAGGCCACTGCCACCTCTCTTATCTCAACCCACAGCCCTGGCTCCTTGGGCTGCAGCTACTCTGACCTTGTCTGTTTTTTGAGCTCGTCCTCACACAGGGCATTTGCACTTGTGTGCCTGTTTGCCTGAAATGCTCTCTCAGGTTTACCCATCACAGGCTACTCATCATACAGGTCTGGGCTTATAGAAGTCACCTTCTGGAAGATGCTATTCCAGCCACCCAGCCGAGGTGCCCCTACTCAAGCCCAGTTCCTCAATGTTTCATTGACTTACTGCCTTGCCTTCTTAGGGCTTCGTGCCACTGAGATTATCCTATTTTTCGGTTCAAGTGCCCGTTTGTGTCTATATCTGCCACCAAGAATGTCAGTTCTGCAGTGGCAGGAACCACTGCATCCCCAGTGCCTAGTGTGGTGCTTGGGAAGTAATTGCTCCATAAATATTCACTGGATGAATGATTGGAAGGAAGCAGGGGAGAGAATGGTCTTTTATGCATTTCACACAGAGGTTTTCTTATCCCTCCTATGGCTTTCTGTCATCCTTGCCCCTTCTTTTATTGAATCCCTGCCCCATGCAACCAGGACCAGAAGCGAACTGAGGCTGGAGCTAGGACTTGGCTTAATTTGACAGATAGGTGGTAAAATATTAGATGCAGTAAAAATAAGATGGCTTGCTTTTCTAGTCCTCAGCATTTGATATAGTTAAAGTGTCTGTATTTTTTTTTTGGTAGTAGTTGTTGTTAATTCTTGTTAATTAGCTTGCACCTTATAGATATTGCTCTTGGTCATTTAAAAAGAGGCTTAATTGTTCATTCAGGCCTGGAACCTATTCTGTTTTCCAACTTTATTACTTCCTCCACCACATTCACAACGTGGAAAGGTAGATTAGCATCTCGGGATTATAAACTGCCGGCTCTCACTCACCCACACTTGGATGTGCTCCAGAAAACAGACTCCAGTTTGTGAACTTGAATTTAGACTCCTGCATTTGCCCAGATCCAGGCCCAGTTCTCAGGGTCCATCAAAAACATGAGTGGAGTACAAGGGCTTATACAGATGAGCTTATGGCCAGAGGCATGAGGGACCTCAGAAAGGAAAAACCAGGTGGATCAGAGCTTCACATTACATCAGAGTTTCACTGATATAATTTCAGAGAATGAGGAGAGCCACAATTCCAATTAAGTGAAACCCGGAGGATTGAGCTCTGAGTTGACAGCCCTGCGATGGTGACTGGGGACAGGGCGATGCTGGGGGTGGGTATGGACTAGGAGAGGGCAGACTGACCCTCCTCTGGGCCTGCCTGTGTCTCTGTGTACATCCTTCCTTCATCTGGAAGAGTAAAACAGAGCTTTTTATTCTGTTTATTCTGAGAGCCGGGCTTTCAGATCCTGCAGCTCTGATGTTCTAGGTGCTTCGTGGGGTGGAGTGGGGCAGAAGAAAGGACTGGAGGAAAGGAAGCTGATGTTGATTGAACTCCTGTTGTACATCGGGCACCAAACGGGGCACGGTGACACCAGCAACCCCATGAGGATGGTAACTGTTTTGTGGATGAAAAGGAAAAAAAGAAGAGGTTGAGTGAAATGCCCCAAACCACGTAGCTGGAAGGTGATGGGGCTTTGCCACAAGGCATCTGGCACTTACAAACTGTCTCCACCCAATCCTCCAGGACATCTAATTCCTAGAAGTAGCACTTGTCTCCTAAGGAGCTCTGCTCTGGTCTGCATGGTGACCGGGGAAAGGCAGAGTGCAGCTGCCATTGCCGGCTTTCTGGGTTTATTTCAATACTGTTCTCCAGCTCTTAATTAGGCAGCTCAGGGGTGAAAAGCTAACGTGGATGTAAGTAATGAGCAGGAGACCTGGTGTCACAGGCCGACCCCGGATGCAGGACAGAGTGATTCTGTAATTATGCCAGCCAGTGTTTACCAAGGGTCTCTTGTGTGTCGGGTCTGAAAACAACAGTCACAGCAACAACAATAAAAACAGCACTACCAACAGTAACAACAGCCGCAGCAGCAGTAGCAGCAGCAGCAGCGGAGGGCTCATGATGCACAGGCAGGGTAATGTACTTAGCAGCACGTTTGCTGTGAGAGGAGTAAGTGAACTCCTCTTTTTTTCCTTTTCGGCTACACGACTTGACAAGCAGGATGGAACGTGTGCCCCCTGAGAAATGAAACAAGTACCCCAACCCTGGACCATCAGAATTGTTATCTTCCTGTTTCTAGATGGTGTGGAAGGTGTTAAGTCACCGGGAAGGCTGTGAATATGTGTTTTCTGAACGAAACACGGGGCACGTGCTCTGATGTACTGATTAGTGATGGAGCAGGCTCTGAAAACTCCAGGGGCAGTTGGTATCAGCACAATCACCTACCTCTCAGTGGCCCCTCTGTTCCGTGTCCCCCGCACCATTCTCTGGCCCCAACGCCTCCCTCACAGGCTCATCGCTCTGGCCTCCTTGCCCCACAGTACCTTATGCTCCAAAACTATGACTGCTTTAAACATACAGCCAACGTTTTCAGGCTAAACATTTCCCTGTCGTTGGAGGAGGGGAACTGGAATAAGAAGATTGATGTAATTTACGCTAAGTTGTGAGTGACTACCAATCTGCCCATTACTGGCTGGTGAACATCTTTTAAAGAGAACCTGGTTATTCACCAGACAGCTCTCCCTGACAGGATTCTAGCTGTGTGACACTATAGGTTCTTCAGGGGCAGGCTAGTGGGGAGAGAGATCGCCCTCCCTAAGGGACTATTTCCTGAGAGGAGATAGGGGCTTTATCCCCTCTTTCTGACTTCAGACCGCGTGCATCGACACAGGGAGAGCTCTTGGAAAACCCTAAAGGCACAGCACCTGTATTATCGGCATGCCTCACCTTTTGAGACCCTTTCTTCAATGAGAAACCATTTTAATAAGGCTGTAATTTCGTTACAGAATTTTATAATTAAATATCCTTAAAAGAAATGAGGTTGCAGGTCCCTATCTCTCAATTTATCACAGACTTAATGCCCCACATTACACAGTGTTTAATCAAGAATGTATCCCCACTGTAACTCTCTGCAGGCCTTAGAGATATGAAGTGCTCTGAATTTATCACGAAGGTTGCTCTCTGTTCTTGAGATGTTATTTTGTTTACCAAGTGGCAAAATAAATGGTGGTTTCGTAGTCAGAAATAACAGGCTCTCCTTCATTTCTGCCTTCATCCCAGTCCCACGGGCTTCTCTCATCCTCAGAGGTAAATCCATCCGACAGCTCTCCAGAGGAAAGGTTTTCAGAATTGGCAGCTTCTTTTAAGGAGCAAGCGTTCTCCCCCTGCTGGTTGAGGGCAGCCAGTACACGAGTATGCTGCAAAATCACAACATTTTTTTGGACGTCCTTCAAAATAAAATATGAACACTTACTGTGTTCATATTACATGCAGCGCTAAGGGATATTAAGATGAGAAGCACCCTGGCTTCCCTGGTAGTCCAGGGATTAAGAATCCTCCTTGCAATGCAGGGGACACGAGTTTGATCCCTGGACAGGGAAGATCCCACATGCCATGGGGCAGCTAAGCCCGTGCGCCACTACTGAGGCTGTATTCCAGCGCCCTTGAGCTGAAACTTCTGAGCCCACATGCTGCAACTACTGAAGCCCACATGCCCTCGAGCCATGCTTTGCAACAGGAGAAGCCACCACAATGAGAAGCCTGCATATGGCAACTAGAGAGTAGACGCTGCTAGCCACAACTAGAGAAAGCCCACGTGCAGCAACGAAGGCCCAGTACTGCCAAAATAAATAAATATTTTTTTAAAACGGAGAAGGATGAGGCCCTTGTTCTCAAAGAGCTTGGAGTCTGGGCAGAGAGACAAAATGTGCATATATACCTAACACAGAAAACGTGTTAGCATCTGTTAATTGCAGGGTCATAGAGAAGGGAGAAATTACTCTGTCCACAGATATAAAGGAGGCTTCATGGTGGTGTTAGCATTTTGCTTGCATCCTGAAAAAGCACTGGGATTTCAGAAAGTGAGAGGGAGAGAAGGTCAACGTATGGAGTCCTAGAAGTTAGGCGTGAAAGATACCCAAAGAATCGTGGACTATGATCCTCTCGTTTTATGAGAGGAAAAAGGAGCTCAGAGAGTCCAGATGTCCCGGATATAAGAGGTGGAACAGAGACTGGAACCCATATCATTTCATTCCAACTCCAAGCTCGCCAAGCATTCCAGGCTGAGAGAGGAATGAAAGCCGGGTGAGGAAGTGCCAGCCACATCAGGGGATGGAGAACGGAGCTGGGTCTCAGTCACAAGAAATTCAGTCTCATTTACTGAGGAAGTGAAATGGTCTGGCTAATTTCATTTCCTAATTAAATGGAAGTTCAATAGAAAGGCTGTATTGTTAGAAATGTTGCTTTTTGAAAATTTCCTAAAGTTTTTCTTTCACTTTTCTGCCTTAGCAAGTAAAGTCAGCAAATCATCCACTGATAATCCTGGGTCTTGCAGGATCTCACAATGCTTTAGATGTAGACAGCATACAGGATTATAGATATAGATCCTTGGAGGATTTTTAAAAAATATTTAGCAGCAATGTATTTGCCTGTCATTTGTCTCTTTATCATTAAACATAGTATTTAGATTTCTTTATCAGAAAACATCTGATTGGGTGAGTGTCCTGGCTTACTTTGCTCTGGATCATAGAGGTTTTGCTACGTTATTTAAGGTGATTCCTGCTGATCCTCCTATGCAGCTCTGTCCTCACCCTTGCAGGGCTGTGCCAGGCAGCAGGGTTTCCGAGAGGAGTTGCACAGACTTCCCATGCTTGCTTTGGAAAGGAGCAGCAGGACATTCCATTGATAATACTGCCTGGCTCATGCCCAAACTCTCCCCACTGGTAACTCCTGGAAAAGTATGAGCAATGGCCTTATCTAAATGGGGGCCCTGTGGGATTTGGCTCCAGCCTGGGTTGGTCACCAGCCTCCCAGATGCCTCTCAATGATCCCCACCTCTTGATATTCATGCCCTGTGTAGCACCCTCCTACATAACACCAGGATTGATCTGCGTAACCACTAAAATACAGCATAATTGATAGCATGTCACTTCCTGGTTAGGTTACAAAAAGGCATTGCAGTTTTCATCTTGATGACCCTCTTTTTCTCTTAATTTGCTTGCTCTGGAGGAAGCCAGATGCCACGGCATGAGCATCACTAGGGAGAGGTCCATGAACTGAGACCTCCAGCCAACAGCCATGTGAGTGAGTCTGGGGGCAGAGACTCCAACTGCAGTCAAGCCTTCAGAGGACTGCCGCCCTGGCCAACAACTTTTTTTTTAATTAATTTATTTTTAATTGAAGGATAATTGCTTTGCAATATTGCTTTGGTTTTTGCCATGCAACAACATGAATTAGCCATAGAAAGTTATGACCAACCTACTGCTGCTGCTAAGTCGCTTCAGTCGTGTCCGACTCTGCGACCCTATAGATGGCAGCCCACCAGGCTCCCCCGTCCCTGGGATTCTCCAGGCAAGAACACTGGAGTGGGTTGCCATTTCCTTCTCCTATGACCAACCTAGATAGCATATTAAAAAGCAGACACATTACTTTGCCAACAAAGGTCCGTCTAGTCAAGGCTATGGTTTTTCCAGTGGTCATGTATGGATGTGAGAGTTGGACTGAGAAGAAAGCTGAGCGCCAAAGAATTGATGCTTTTGAACTGTGGTGTTGGAGAAGACTCTTGAGAGTCCCTTGGACTGCAAGGAGATCCAACCAGTCCATTCTAAAGGATATCAGTCCTGGGTGTTCATTGGAAGGACTCATGTTAAAGCTGAAACTCCAATACTTTGGCAAACTCATGCAAAGAGTTGACTCATTGGAAAAGACCCTGATGCTGGGAGGGATTGGGGGCAGGAGGAGAAGGGGACGACAGGGGATGAGATGTTTGGATGGCATCACTGACTTGATGGACATGAGTTTGGGTAAACTCCAGGAGTTGGTGATGGACAGGGAGGCCTGGTGTGCTGCGATTCATGGGATCGCAAAGAGTCAGACACGACTGAGCGACTGAACTGAATTGAACTGATACATATGTCCCTTCCCTCTTGAACCTCCCTCCCACCTCCTACCCTTTCTCACCCATCTAGATGGTTATAGAACCCTGGTTTGAGTTCCCTGATTCATATAGCAGATTCCCATGGGCTATCTGTTTTACATATGGTAGTGTACATGCTTCCTTGCTACTCTCTCCGTTCATCTCACCCTCTCCTTCTTCTCCCCCGCCCGTGTCCATAAGTCTGTTCTCTATGTCTTCATATCCTTGCTGCCCTGAAAAATGTTCATCAGTACCATCTTTCTAGATTCCACATATATATGTTAATATATGATATTTGCTGTTTTCTTTCTGACTTACTTCATTCTGTATAATAAGTTCTAGGTTCATCCACCTTGTTAGAATGCACTCAAATGCATTCTTTTTTATGGCTGAGTGTGGCCTACATCTTGACTGCACCTTATGAGCGAGCCTGAGCCAACTGCCCAGATTTCTGACCCTTCAAAATTGTGTGAGATAATAAATATAATAAATATTCGTTACAGAAGTTTAGGCTAATTTGGTACTCAGCAATAGATAGAGACTTCCCTGGGATGGGGGCTCTTAGGCATTGATCTTTCCCTGAACCCCATCTGGGTAGCCAGAGGTACTTGTGACATCCTGGAATCTTAAATCCAGAAGGAACCTCAGAGATTAGTTGTTTAGTTCCCTCCTTTTACAGATGGAAGAGAGGCCAGCGTTGAAGAGGCTTTGTGTGGAGCCTTCAAGGCTAAAACTCAAAGGTCTTCTGTTTAGGGGTCCTCCTTTTCTTTCCATATTCCATTCCTGGCACCTAGTCAGACTTCCTGTTCACTGTTTCATTCACCAAATATTTGCTATGTGCTAGGTCTGTGTTAGGCCCTGGGATATAGTGGAGACTCTGGGTTTATGTCAAAAGTCATCATTTGAGTAACGCATAATTATTGTAATGGATGTGTGTTGAATGACCGAATAAGGCTGGATCCAGTCAGGAGACCCATGTGCTCGTCTGCACTTTGCCAGGAATGTCCTGGGTCTTCACTGTCACTCTTTGTAAAAGACGGTTTCTGGCTGGTGTGCAATATGGAGTCTTAGATTAACACACAGAACCTTAGAATTTTAGAACTAGAAAGGATTTTGGCAGGTGAGTGATGCTGAAGTTTTCAAGTGATAGTGGACTCCTTTGAAAATCAGAAGAATCTAGGGGCCCCTTTAACCTCATGTGTAAAACACTCTGCATGTAAAATTTGGGGAATTCCTAGAACATTTGAAGCTCATCCATGGACTTCCTAGGGATCCATAGACCAAGGACCTCTGATCTGATCTAATCTCCTGCCATTTTCGGTGAGAAAACTGAGACCCAGAGAAGGGAAGTAACTTGCCCCACATCACCCAGCAATTCAGTAGCAAAGTCTGTACTTGAACCAGGTGTCCTGAAACCTTGTCCAGCTTTCCTCTGCCATAGACCCCCGACTTACAGGAAGCACACAGGGAGTGAGGAAACCAATTCCAGCCTCTAAAACACAGACCTTCAGGAAACCACACACATGCACATATTTATTTTCTGTTAGTATCTCTTGGGGACAGACAGAGTGGCTTAAATAGCCAACTCTGTCTCTAGCACTAGACTAAAATGCATCAGTGGGTCCTTCCTAAAATTCGGCAATTGGAAATCCTTAGAGAGGGGACTGACAGCCCCAGGGAGTGTCTAGGATGGAGGAGTGTGGAGGAAAGTCTGGTGATGTGGGTAGATAGCAGCGGAAGCCCTAGGGACAGTCAGCTTCCCTTGACCCACCAGCTGATCCCAGGCACTCGGGGGCACCTCTGTGGAGTGGACCATCCACATTTAGACGGGAACTGGTTTCTCACGATCATGTAGAAGAGCTGCTTCTCATAATATTGAGGAGAGGGGCTCTGGTGCCAGTCTGCCTGGGTGCAGAGTCATGTCTGGCTACTTTATCTGTGCTGTCTTGTCCACTAGCTAACTTCTATTTCTGATCTGTAAAATGCAGACCACAATTGCCTTAATACCACAGGCTTGTTGTGACACTCAAATGAGTTAATTTTTGTAAAGTGCTTAGAACAGAGCCTGACCTATAAGAAGGGCCAGGTAAATGTATGATCATTAAGGGCGTAAAATCCATACTTCTTTGGGCATCAGTTTTCCTCTGCTGGGTCCTTCAGAACAGAGAGCACTAAACTTAAAAAAAGTTACATTTAAAAAATCAACTTTATTGAAGTATAAATTGTCTACAATAAATACACCTGTTGTAGGTGTACATTTAGATGGGTTTCTATATTTGTGCATTTACCATCATGATCAGGATACAGTGTCTCCATCAACCCCAAGGCTTCCTTGTCCCTCATCCTAGTCAGCCCCCTCCCCCAGCCCCAGATCACTGTGAGCTTAACCACCAAAGAATATGATGGCACATTTCTATCAGTGAGTGGGTATCGAGCTGCCAAAATGTATTTATGTTTCCCAATGTATAGATGTGTTTACTAATATATTATATGTGTCCTGTTGTTAATCTGTATCATGCACACTAGAAAAGCTTAGTTTCTGTGTTATTTTTAGATTTCAAAAATAGGAGGAATTATTACAAAAGTAGATAAAATATGAATAATTAGTGAATCTGAGTCAAGGAAATATGACAGTTTTTTTATACACCTCTTGAAATTGTTCTATAAATTTGATATTATAACTCAACATACATAGCAGTAAACACAGGTATTGTGGTGTCCTGGGAGCACTGCTCTTTCTCAGAAGCTCCAGGAGGTTCACTAAGCCTGCCCAATCCCAGGCCCCACACAGCTGGAAGGGGGTCAAAATTCCAAGGGGTGGCTTTTTGCATCTGCCTGGCACCTAGTGAAGGGGCCAGGGCTCCTCAGGGTCATAGGACCTTGGCAGGAGAGTGTCCCCCAGCTGGCTGAGGCCACAGTGGCCTTTTGGGTAAAACGAGCTGTGTTTGAATCTGGGAAACAAAGAGCTGGCTTAAATTGGCAGGGCCAACGTGTGTGCAAAAATTCTTGTATCCATAAATCTCTGTATACGTATGAGGGCTCAAAGCATCCACATCCTTTAGGAATGAGGCAGCTGAAAAGTGAATAAACATAAATATGATAGAAATGTAATATAAAGCATCGGCTAATTACTAGACCACCTGAGATGCTACTATTATTACACAAATACTACTTTTACTGCTGCTGTTACTGCTGCTACTAGGATGACTGCTAGCTAGGATGGCCATCCACCCTTGTGAGGCTGTCCCAGTTTAAGCACTGAAAGCCCTCTATCCCAGGAAGCCCCTGAGTTCCGGGCAAACTAAGGTGGTTGTTCACCTGAGAGTCTGTTACTAGTTTTCTGATTGCCACAGTCCCTTTAACCATCACCGTGTTAATCTACTCAGGCTGCACTAAGGAAATTCCATAGATGGAGAGGCTTAGACAACAGAAATTTATTTCTATTAGTTCTGGAGGCTAGGAAGTCCAAGATCAAGGTTCTGGCTGACTCGGTTTCTGGTGAGAGCTCTTTTCCTGGCTTGTAAAGGGCCACCTTGTAGCTGTGTTCTCACCTGGCCTTTCTCCTGTGCGTGCATGGTAAGAAGGGGAGCTCTCTGGAATGTCCTTTTATAAGGACATCAAACCCGTCAGGCTGGAGTCCCACTCTTATGACCTCATTTAACCTTAATTTCTTCTGTAAAGGCTCTATCTCCAAATGCAGTCACAGTGAGTTTAGGGCTTCAACACAGGCATTTTGGCGGAGACCATCCACCATCCAGTCTGACCATTACCCTCACAGCTATAACTCTGTAGGCCGGTCCCTTCCGCTCTTGGCTTTGGCCATGCCTGCCCCTTCTTGGGACAGCTCCTCACTCCAGGCATTCCCCTGCCTTTACCTCCTTCCTTTGCTACTCCTGAAAAATGCTCTGTCTTTGAACATGCTTTTCCTTGTCTGCTTGCCTTGGCCAAGGGAAATCTGGCTTTTGTAGGAGTTGGATCTGTGAGCCCAGAAGAGGAACTTCCTAGAACCATCTCATAGCAGCAGCCTATCCCCCTTTATACACACTCACAGCCTCCCTGTTCTTGAGATCGTCATGACACTGGCCATCTGAGCAGTAGGCAACCCACTGGCTGCGTGAAGGGCTGAATGGGAGGGGGGCTCACGCAGGTTAATGAGGCTCAGGCTGCTGGTCCTCCTGGAGGTCGCCGTCACCCCGAGTTGTGCCCCTGAGCCCTGTGCTGGCCTCTTCCTGTCGCCGGGACATCATTAGAAATGTTAATTATTAATTATCACTAAAAGCTCTTTTTGCTGCATTGCTGTTCTCCATCACTCTCTCTAGCTCTCTTTCCTCCCGTTTCGCTCAGTAACTGGATCCTGGTTCCTGGGTCTCCTGTCATTTTAAAATCTTTTTTCTAAGAGCCTCTCACCTGCAGGCTGCAGAGTTGGGGTGTCTGGGGGCAGGGGCACCCCAGAAAAGGCAGCTGGACACATCCTTTTGCTGTATCATTCTAGTCAGAGCACCCACTTCCTTCTCTCAAAGCACTGAGGATTCAAGGACATAGAAACTGGGCAGAACATGGGCAAGAACTGGGTTCTGATGTTGTGACGTGTGTTTAGTGAAGCCAAGAAACTCTCATTCTTTCCACTTTCTCTATACTTCAACTCAGGTGCTAAGGCCCAGTTTTCCTGAAACACTGAGGGAGACACTTAAAAAGATGTAATTTGAAGGAATCCCTGGAAGGATCACTCCACCAGCAATGTCTCCAGCATCCTGTTCTGGGGCCACACTTGTACTTTTGGGCAGGCAGCTGCGTGAAGGGAGGAACACTGGGGGACTCAGAGTTGCCGCTACCTGCTCTGAGGGCTTGAGTCAGCTCTTTGCATCTCAGGCCACAAAGGTCAGTGAAAAGAATAGCGTTTTGGAGTCAGCAGACTTGGGTTTGTATCCCTGCTCTGCTTGTGCTTGCTGTGAGGCCTTGGACAAGTTACATGACCTCTCTGAGCCTCATTGTTAAAACATGGCGATCGTCTCTCCCTCGCTGAGTTATTGGTGAATTTAATGAGATCATGACCTCTAGCTGCGAGCCTGACATACTGAGGGGCTTAATAAATGTTCATGTCTTATGTATAAAAAAGAGATGAACATTCCTGCCCTGCTTATGTGACAGAGCTGGGAGGATTGAATTTCTGAGCATTTGCTCTGTGCCAGTCACTATTCTATAAATGCTTTATACATATTAATTCATTTACTCCTGACAACAGCTCCATGACACGGACACTATTATTATTCTTAGTTATGAAGGAGGTAAGTCAGGTTAAGAAAAGCTAAGTAACTTACCTGAGGTCATGTGCTAGTAAGTAAAAAAGCTTGGAAGTTTTTAGGTGTTTAGGGACTAGAACTGTGTTGTCCAATTATAATGCTGCCATTTGCCAGATACGGTTATCTGGGCTCTTGCTATGTGGCTAGTCTGAACTGAGATGTACTTTGACTGTAAATTATAACCCCAATTTCAAAGACAATAAGACAAGAGAAAGACAATGTAAGACAGTCCATTAATAATTTTTATATTGATTATATGTTAAAATGGTAGAATTTTAGATATATATAATCTAATAATAGATTATTAAAATTATCTTTACTGGATGCTTTTTCCCATTTTCAGTGTGATTACTAGACAATTCTAAATGCCATAGTGGCTCACATTGTATTTCTCTGGGGCTGTGTGGCCTAAGACCCGCACTCATAGCCACCCACTGTATGTCTCCAACCGTGAATATGCGAAATACTGAAGTGCTAGATTCTGACTAATTGAATAGACACCACCTGGTCCTCAGTGCAGGTTCATAGGATTTTGTCAATATCAGGAGTCCCTTTATTAAGGTGTGGGCACCTCTGAGAGAAGGGGTCCTCCACCCCTCACCCCTGACACACTCCAGTCCAGGAGCAGTCTAGCAGACTGAGTCTTTGATCTTGAGTCTTTACTCACCTCCTTACTGCCCAATCTGGAGGGAGCAGTAAAGAAAAGAGCTTATCCAAGGCCAGTTTTGCTTCTCGGTTCTCCTGGTGTGGGGTGGAGATTCACACCTAGTTCCACAACATCCCAACCAGCTGCTTAGAGACCCCAGTTGTGGGAGTGGGAGGAAGACAGGCTTGGCTGGTGCCCTTCTCCTTGAGCTCACCTCTGACCTAATGCCTGTGGGTTTTCTGGCCAGTCCTTATGTGTGTAGCTCCAGGGACAGGGAACCCAGGGCTCCTGTCTGCCCACCAGTGGAAGCTTTTATTTTTCAGAAAACTCTTCTTTTTATTGATCCTCCCTTTACATGATGCTTCAATTCCATAAATAGCTCCTGGTTCTGTTTTCTGGAATTGTACTTCTCAGTATTCCAGAAAATATGGCATGGAGCTCAGTGCCCCCTAAGACCCATTGAATCAAAATCTTCAAGGGGTAGGACTCAGGAATTTGCATCTCTGTCTGTCTGTCTCTTTCTCTCTTCCCACCTTTTCTCCCTTTCTCTCTATTTCTACTCCATCTTCCGCTTCCTCTCCCTTCTCCTTCTCTATCCCTCTTTTTTTCTCTTGTGCACACAAACCCATACACACACGGTGTTGTGAGAACCAGACTCACAAGCAGGGACTCTCACCTTGGTATCACAGTGTCCAAGGATGTGACCTCTTGTAACATATGCTGCCAGTAATTTCTCCTAAAAATATAGTAGGGGAAATTTCGCAAATTATTGACTTCTTAAATTGAATTGTGCAGATTCAAGATTACTCCTGTAATAGTGTTGCCTTTACTCCTGGCTTTCTGGACACTTTCTTGGTTAGAGGAGAGGAATGTGGTGTTATGAACATTCACATGACTCCTTGGAGAGTTAAGAACCATTACTGGCTTCATTTTACCAATGAGGAAACTGAGAAGAGAGGTTAGGTCACTTGCTTGAGGTCACCCAGCTGACAAACGAACAAACCAGAACAAGATCTTGAACAGGTAGGTAGGTCTGTCTATTTCCATAGCCTCTAACTGTCCCATGACTACTGCCCCATGAGGGCTGGGGAGACTCTATAATCCTTGTCCAGGAACCGAAGTCAGTGGATCCTGCCACTTCTCCATGAGTGATTCTTAGAATTATAGAATGCAGGGAACAAGGCAAAGTGAAGGAATAGGTTATCCCTCCTGGGACTTGGGACTGTGGCCCCAGCTGTCATTGTGAGGTGTCACTGAGCCATGCTGGACCCTGTCGAGAATGCTTTTCCCTCACGGAGGATAGCCTGGAACCAAAGCCAGCTGCAAGGCCCACTCTGCCAACTTGCATGCCAAAATGTTACCCAATTCTTGGCTTTTAACATTTCAGCTCAAGGAAAGGCCATACTTGCCAGTGAGAAGTAGATGAGAGTCCAAGAGACCAAGAGCATCTTGGCACATGGTGGATTTATTTATTCCTTGCCCTACTCAAGCTCCATCCCAGCAGGATGCCCCAGTCAGCACCTTCAGACCGATTGGTCTGTTAAACACACTCTTTTCTGGGGGATGAGGAAACAGGAAGAGAAGCTGAGACATTTTCTTGACCACTGGACTCCTGCTGGAGGTTGACAAATCATCACAACTAATGAACTTTGTTGTGACAATGACAAGGTATTGTTAAGTTCTCTACTTTCCTGCAAGAATTGGGGGAGCTGAAAATGAGGATCTGCCAGGGGAATGTGTTGGGCATGTGAACTTTTTATCTGTCCCGTGGGTCCCAGCAGACAAATAGTGTTGGGAATGGTGAGTCCAGAGGTGTCCACCGAGGAAGTCCATAGCTTCCACGTAACAACCTGTCACTTGTCGGAAACAGCACTCTCATGCCCCTTTCTGGATCCATGATTTCAGTTCCCTCAAACCTTCTTGATGGACATGACTTTCAGCTCCAGCACCATCTGGCTGCCGATCTCAGGAAGTGCTCCAGTTTCTCAGTGTTCTTCTTACCCTGTAATGCCCAGGGTTGAGTATTGTGCTCCAGACAGGACTGACCAATTCTGAGCACATCGCGGTCGTGTTATGATTTACACCAGAGACACTGTACTTCCCTTGATGTAGCCAAGATTGCGTACCCTTTGTGGCTCGTGTATCAACTGCATAACACAGTTGGACCAGGCTGAGCTAGTGGCCAATTTACAGAATAACAAACAAATGGGTCATTTTCTCATGGACGGCTGCCAAGCCAGGTCTACCCCATCCGGTACTTGTGCAATTAATTTTTAAGCTAAATGCAGGACTTTGCATTTCTCTCTTCTCATTCTATCATGTTGGTTTTAGCCCCATGTTCCTTCCTGTTGAGGTCATTTCTTATTTCCATTCTGACATCTGTAGCGGTAACTAGTTGAGGTCATTTCTTATTTCCCTTCTGTCATCTTAAGTGGTAACTATGCTTTCTAGCTTTGCGCCTGCTGCAAACTTGATTAGAACACCTTGTACATTGTCTTCTGAGTCACAGGTAACAATGCCAGTGAGGTCAGCGCCAAGGACAGAGCTCTATGGCAGGCCACTAGAGACCTCCGTGGGGTTGACACAGAAAAACTAATCAACATTCTTGACTGTGGTTGCTCATCCAGCTATGACTCCACTTCCTGTCCTCTGACCCAATTCTCATTTCCCCATCACATCCTCAAGGGCACCAGGCAAAGCATTTGTCAAATGCCATGCTGAAATCAAGATGCATTGGGTTCATATCATCGCCTTGATCTGCTCTGTGAACAATTGGAATTACTGCTGACATGTGATGGACAAGATCTGGGGGGTGGAAAAGAAAAATAAGTGTATGAATGACTGAGAATATGAGGATTCACTGTGGAAAATATGGAGAAGCCCCTTTAAAGTCGAAGGGTTAGTACATTCACCTCTCCTACTATCGAGTATCATCTTGCTCTTGTAAATGTTCACACTGCTTTGTTATAGTAGTCTATCATATATGGTAGTAATTACATGTATTTTTATCTCCCCCATGAACCTCTGAATTTTTTTCCTTTTGCTCAAGCCATTTTTATATCTCTTGTTACCAAATGTTTTCAAAAGTACATGCCTTAGGTCAGGGTCCGTGTTTTCGTCATTGAATAAGAATGTATGAAAAGCACCCAGCCCAGAGCTCCACCCAAGGTAGGCACTCAAAACATATGAGTTCCTTTTGTGTGTCCACAGCACATAGCTCAGGGCCTTACACTCAGTGAGTACTCAATAAATGTGTGGATGGATGCACACCTGCCTGAGTAGCTATCTCATATCTTCCTGGTATTCACACTGACAGAGTGACAGACTAATCAGTGCATGTCTGATTCATATCAACCAGAGCAACTTGACAAGAGGCTGATTGTTAAACCAGAGTGCAGCATATTATTTTACTCTGAGAACTACTGTCTGATCCCACCTGGACGGAAGAGGTCCACGCGTGGCTGGAGGATGTTGACCAAATAGGCTTATTAAGTGTTTGTGTTAGGGGGCGGGAGTGGGACAGAGAACCCAGAGAGCGCAAGGGCAAGGACTGGTGATGATCGCAGACAGCATCTGTGAGAGAGGTCAGGGCTCCAGGAGAAGTAAAGCTCAGTCGGTTATCAGGTTTAAGGGGCAGGATGAAGCTGGGCTTGAGAGACAAGCCAAGAGGGCAGATGCCAAGTAAGTGCTAGGAAAATCAAAGAGAAAAAGTGGGCATGCTCTGAGAGGGTCCAGGGCTTTTATGGCAAATGGGCCTGGTAAGCCCAGAGCTCTCTGTGATTGGAGCCAGCTGCATGGGGTCTGGGATGTTTTGGCCTGGTTGAAAGATCCAGATCTGGGCAGGCTGCTATGATGGTTAAATGTATCAGCATACACATTTTTTCTTGCTCTGTACTGGAGAAACACTTGTACATATACATTGCTCAAGTGCTCCCTTTTAAACACTCAGGAAGTCCTGGGTTCACATCCTAGCTCTGCCTCCTGTAGCTGTGTGATCTTCAGCCACTTGGTTTCTCTAAGCCTCAGTTTCCAAACCTGCAAACTGGGTATAATAATAATGTCTACCGTATGGTACTGTTGGGAAGTTAAATTTAGCATATCTAAAATGCCTGGCAGATAACCTGTAGTAAACTGAAGTTATCAGTACTGTGACACTGGGCAAAATGCTCCTAAGTCCTCTGAGCCTCATTTTCATCATGAACATAAAAGTTGTAAGAACTGTGAGGATGTGAAATGGAAGCTGTTTTTAAATGTGTGATATATTTGATAAATGTAAAAATTCTTATTACTTACAGGATGCTTAGATAGCTTGCTGCTGCTAAGTTGCTTCAGTCGTGTCTGACTCGGTGCGACCCCATAGACAGCAGCCCACCAGGCTCCCCCCGTCCCTGGGATTCTCCAGGCAAGAACACTGGAGTGGGTTGCCATTTCCTTCTCCAATGCATGAAAGCGAAAAGTGAAAGTGAATTTGCTGAGTCGTGTCCGACTCCTAGCAACCCCATGGACTATAGCCCACCAGGCCCCTCCATCCATGGGATTTTCCAGGCAAGAGTACTGGAGTGGGTTGCCATTGCCTTAGAAAAGACTTATTCCTTATATCTACCAAACCCAAGGATGTGTCATGAGTCAGGGATCCAGGGACAGTCTTCAGAGAGGACTATGATGCCTTCAAAACTGTTTGCAAAATGTGAGCATCCTCAGACAACGTGTCCTGCAGGGGAGAGAGCCCTTGGCTTTAATTGTATTTTCAAAGGGGTCTATAGTCTCCAAACAGTTAAGAAATACTGCCCTGGGAACATGAAACTTTGGGAAAACTATAGTTTCTCAATATTGCTGTTAACTCTAGATGTGTGGAGTTCCTTAGAGTGTGGAGAGAGAATCGAGTCAGCACTGTGGACAGCTGGAACAATTTCAGATATGGGTCTCTTTCCTTGTATCTCTCTCTAGCACCCAAGGAACCCAAGGTCTTACTTTGTCAGACCTGCTTGTTTCTAGAAGCACTGCACCATGAGCCTGAGCTAGCTATTCATTACATCTAAATAGTCCTGCCTATTTACAAAGGCCTCTCATGCCGATCCCAGAGTAATTCCAAACAAGCCAACGAGGTCATTTAGAATCATGACCCTCATGTTGTCAGTGGTGAAAGGGTTCAGGGATGCTCAGGAGAGTGGCCAACAGATTAGAGTGAAATTAGCACTGTGAGCAGTCAGGACGAGAGTCAGAGGATATGAATTATACACCAAGTTCTGCCTCTATGTGACTGATGGGACAGTTAATTCAAGGTCTCTGTTCAGCTACTACAGAGCACAGAGTGGTGAAGAGACAGAGCACAGTGGGGGTTAAGCCCTTTGTCAGATGATGTAGCTGGTCCTGGCCACCTCCTTTTCTAAGAGACAAGGAAATTGAGCCATGAGGAGGGGAAGTGAAAGACCTGCCTGTCACACAGCTAGTAAAGTGGGTGGTCCATCCATCCATCACGCACTCAGTCGTGTCCGACTCTTTGCAACCCCATGCACTGTAGTCCGCCAGGCCCCTCTTTCCATAGGATTTTCCAGGCAAGAATACTGGGGTGGGTTGCCATTTTGTTCTCTAAGGATCTTCCTGTCCCTGGGATTGAACCTGGGTCTCCTGACTTGCAGGCAGATTCTTTACTGTGTAAGCCATCAAGGAAGCCAAAGTGGTGGTGCCAGGATTCAAATCTAGTAAGTCTGGTTCCATAATCCATTCCCTTAAACACTGCACCATATTCTCTCTCTAAGAGGAAAGCATCTCTGGCCCTGCCTCATTCGTGCATCTATCCATGTCAGGGTCATTGCTGGGAGGAGTGCCTGGGCCTAGGCAGAATTTATGAATTCCTGGTTTGAATGTTGTATCTGGCCTCAGTTTCCTCACTTGTGAAGTAAGGCCTGTTTATGCCCTACTCTCTTACAGAATTATTTTATGCATCAAATGATCCTGGCCTTTGTACATGCAAAGGCTTTGTAAACACTGAGCATTACCTAATAAAAGACGTCACCATCAGCATTATTGTTTGAATGGCTCTGAGTGTCCCAGCTGCCTGGGGTGACGGCAGCCTGTGATTCTGCTGGAGCTGGTGGCTGGAGACCTCTCCACCTGATCCTCTAAGGCCCAGTCTCCTCCCTCGCTACAACCCCATTTTCCCTCAGAGGAAATCAGAGGAGGCATTTTGTCCTCTAGCTCAGAACTCAACCCAAATCCCAGGAGGAGAAGACGTGCCAAGGCACTGATCTGTTTTGCCAATGCTTTCTCCCAGGTGCCCTGGCCAGCTCCCAGTGCTGGCAATGAACCATTGCCAACCTCCACTAGCCACTTGCTGCAGCTATAATCTCTTTGTTCTCATTTGCACTCTACCCCATGATACCCATGTGGGTCATAAGTAGGTGTTGTGTTCCACTTCTGAGAAGACCAAACTCCAGGTCCCGGGACATGGGGCACAGGGCAAAGGAGTGAAAAAGAAAGAAGAATGGGGGGGGGGGGTCTATGTCATGTTTCTATAGTCTTTCCTTGCCCAGTTCCCACTGTTTACAGCAGCAGTTTCAATCGAGCATCTGCCTGTTTGGCCAACAGTTCTAATGGCAACATCAAGGAAGAGGGCCTCCCATATGCCCTTTCTCTCTCTCTGAGCTGGAAGGATTCTTGAGGGGGCAGTGGTTCCTGGTTGGTTGAGGTTTAAAGGATGGGAGAGGGAGTAGTTTCAGGGCAGGTGTGGCTACAGAAGCAAGGAAACTGATGTTGGGGCAGTAGCTCTAGGAGTCAGGCTGGGGGAGGGCATCTGATGGGGGAGGTGAAGGGTGGAATTGCTGGGCTCAGTGTTTGCTGGATGGGTCCAGCTGCAGAGATGTGGGGTATCCAGGCAGCGCCAAGAGGACTGGTGAGGGTGGGAGGGGCTCCCTTGATGCAAAGACAGCTCTGGGAATGGGACTGCACCACATAGGTGTCCCTGAGCTCCTTGTTATACAGTCAGGGAGACTGAGTCCCAAATAGGTGAAGTGATTTGACCAAGGTCTCATGCAAAATTGCAGAGCTAAAACTACAACTGGGGTTCAAGTTTGACCTGGAAGTAACTCCCAATACTGATGCTTATTAATTGTGTGACCTTGAACACCTTACTTAACCTTCCAAGCCTCGATTTTCCCCATCAGTAAAGTGGGATGATAGTGTCGACCCTGCAGGGCTGTTTTGAGGCCTAAATGAGATCATCCTTGTCTTTTCTGCTGCACACACGTCCAGGCTGGGCAAACTTGACATCTGAGGGGTCCAGAGGCTTAAAGTATTCATAATCTGGGTCATTTTGAATTTTGGTGAGTATCTGGGTAACAGATACAACAAGGAATACAGATGGGTCAGAAATGTAACAGGGAAATGTGGACCTTCCCATTCACTGGTTCTGCTATCCTCCTCGCCTTTTGCTGCTTCTCTCTGGTCACCACTTTGAGGATGTTCTTTCTTGCATCTCCTTCTATGATGACTCTTAACCATAGGGCTGCCCAGGTGGCATTAGTGGTAAAGAACCCGCCTGCCAATGCAGGAGACTTAGAAGATATGGGTTCAATCCCTGGGTCGGGAAGATCCCCTGGAGTAGGAATTGCAGCTCATTTCAATATTTTTGCCTGGAAAAATCCCTTGGACAGAGGAGCCTGGTGGATTACATACCATAGGGTCTCAAAGAGTTGGACATGACTGAAATGACTTAGCATGCACTTAGCCATCAAAAGAAGTACGTTCATCATTATTTTGTTTTTAATGATTTTGTTTCTTAAAATGAATCAATTATTCTTGATTTTAGAGTCACAGCTCTCTCCTTGTCAATTTAACTCAGTGCTCATCCAGTAAGTATTTATTGAGCATATAGTGTAGTGGTTATCATGTTCACCTCGCATGCGAAAAGTCCTTGGTTCAAAACCGGGTGGAAACATCTTTCCTTTTGGGCTTCCCTGATAGCTCAGTTGGTAAAGGATCTGCCTGCAATGTGGGAGACCTGAATTCAGTCCCTGGGTTGGGATGATCCCCTGGAGAAGGGAAAGTCTACCCTCTCCAGTATTCTGGCCTGGAGAATTCCATGAACTGGGGTTGCAAAGAGTCGGACACAGCTGAGCAACTTTCACTTTTTTTTTTTTTTCCAATTTCATTATACCAGGAGCTGGGGTTATAGCAGTGAAAAAAATAGTTTAAATTCCCTGCTCACATAGAACTTATTTCTACAAGGGTGATTGCCTACCTCCACCCACACTAATCACTTGATGTATTTTGTTTCTATTTTTACCACTTTTCTTCCTTGACTGATTTTTTGTGTGTGTGTGTGACTCTGTGGTCTTCCATAAAGAACAGTGCCCACCATGACTGCCATCCGTTACCTGGTATAGCCAGACTTGGTTATAAAACAACACAAAAAGGGAAACAGACTAAGCAACAAAGCAGGTAACCTCCTCCACAAGTCCTACCATGCTGTCTTCCAGGCCTGGAAGACCATTTCAGTTCAGCTAAATGAGCTGTCCACACGGCTCTCTCTTCCATTGTTCTGGAGAATTGGTGGGAGCAGGCTTCTTGCGCTCCAGGGTAACCCAGTGCTGGGCACATACAGTAGAGGCTCAGGAAGATTTGCTGAAGAAATGTGGGTAGATGGGCAGATGGGTGAGGATGGGACCAGGTACTCTAGGCCTCTGCTTTGGTCAGGATGTCTGGCGAGTAGGTCTAGAACAGACCTAATCCTCCACATGGGTGGATGAGGCATGAGCCCTTTTCCTCTTGTGGAGTCTCTCCTCCTAGGAAACCTAGCTGTTAGCCTTCCCCGCAGCTGCTGAGTTTTACAAAGTCCCGGGGAGTGTCTGTGGGTAAGGGTAGGTCCTGCCTACCCCGAGATGCACTGCTCAAGAGCAAAGACAGAACAAGGGAAAGGAAGACTGTTGCTTGCACAGTAAGTGCCTATATAATCTGCTCAGGGAGGGGAACTGGGGTCTTATCCCTCTGAGCAGGAGATTAAAGGCCTGAACTTGTGATTGTTGCTCGGCTGGGGACCTCTGCCATTCACCCACAGGGAGCCGGGAGAGCGCAGAGAGCACAGCTGCCGCTGGAGAAAGTCAGCGTGGGGGACCGCCAGTGGCAGGCTGTTGAAAACAAATGGGGCAAAGAAACGGTTCTGATGCTATCGATCGGAGCTGATGTTTGCACAATAGCCGGAAATGACTTACTTGCCTGCAAAACCAATAGGGAAACTGAAGTCAGTGAGCCTAGGATAGACCTGATTGAACCCTGCCCTTCTCCCCTCCCTCCCGGAAATACCCACACATCAATCAATGCACCAGAACATCATGGGAAACCTTGGCATGAGAGATGCAGGATTGGAACTCTCCCACCACCCCTGCTCAGTCCTCGCCACTCTTATCCTCGAATGGCCACCAGCGTTAACATCTTCCTCAGCGTCCCGCTGGGCTGGCTGCTACCACACCACATCTGACCTCTGATCCCTTCTTGCCACTGTCATCAAGGCTTCCGCTGTGTGTAGGTTGAAATGTGACTGAGCACCGTCCCATCCTAGGTCAGGTGAGACAGTGCTGGAGCTTTTATTGTTATCCTTGCCGGTTACATAAAAGGAACTCCTAGTAAATTACCAAAACAAACCAGGAAAAGAAAGTACAAAGGAAAAGAAAGTGAAAATGGATGAGTTTGCAGAGCAGGGACTTTTCAACCCAAGGTGACTCTAGACCAGCCCAGTGAGCACAGGGTTGAAAATGCAGGCCTCTTTTCTTTTCCTTTTCTCCTCTTTTCTCTTGTCCTCTCCTCTTTTCCCTTCCCTTACTATGTCTTCTCTTCTCTTTCTTTTCTCCCTCCTTTCCTCCCTTTCTTTTTTCCCTTCTTACAGTCTTTCCTTCTTTTTTTTTTTTTTTTTTATCTCCACCCTGTGTTAGTCCAGGTCTTCCAAGAAGCAGATGTCAAGATGGGATTAAAGGGGGATCAGTTCTATTGGGAGCACTACCTGTGGGAAAGAACATGGGGAGGGATTTGAAAGAAAGTTTGGAAGAAGCAATGCAAGTCTGACCTGGAGTGCAGAGGGGAAGGTTGGGCAGAAGCAAGCTCGACTGCCCTGCCACCTAGGGAAGGTTCAGCAAGGCTGTCGGGACATCCTCGAGTCTGGGTTGGCCACTGGAGGAGTCTGATGTCTCTAGAAGAGGCCTGCCATTACATCCGTGCTGTGGTCTGTCACGGACTGGGAGCAGCTGTGGAAAGCAGGGTCTTGCTGTGAACTGGGCAGTGGGTTTCAGAGCCTAACCCTGGGAGACTTGGTCAATCCTGCCTCTGTAGCTAGAGGTCTGCTTTGGCACATACTCATAGCCCCATGACTCTGCAGTTTGGCATGCCTAAAGCCAAGTCACAGCCTGATTCTACACTTCAATGGACTCTTTCTCTAGGCTTCCTCTGGTATCCACACGGCGTCCTTCCTCTACAGGGCTTCTCCACTAGACCCTCCCTGGCTATTCCAGCTGGAACTGCAACTTTCCATCCAACACCCCCTTGCCTCGTTCCCTGCTTCGTTTTTCCCCCAAGTTGTTACTGATGTCTAGCCTCCCATACTTTCTTCTCCTTTGTTGTGTTTATTTTCTCTCATCCCTACAAGAACGTTTCATGAGGGCAGGGAATTTTGCCTATCTTTTTCAGTGTTGTAGCCTTAAGATCAAAACAGTGTCTGGTACTTAATAAATATTTGAATGAATGAATGGATGCAAGAATGGCTACTCTTCAGAGTAAACTCTGGGCTCAGTGTCTCCAGCAGCTGGGTGGACACAGGAAAAGGGCTGTCTTCTTTAGAGCCTGGGGTCTGCACATCACTTTCCAGGGTGGATAGAAAGGCACTGTGCGTCAGGGATGAGCATGGCGGTGAACACTGGACAAACGCAGGTACTGGTCCCAGTGCCATCATCTACCAGCTGCATGACCTTGAGCAAGGCACTTAACCTCTCTGAGCTGTAGCTCCTTCTTGGGTGAAATGAGGACAATGGCCTACCACTGTTAGGATGGTTTTAAGGCTGAGAAGGTTCTGATTACATCCAAGCAGGGCTTGAAAAAGATTTTTCTGTTTAAAAGTCAGCACTCCCCAGTGGTTTGTCAACAAACTCTTCCTTCAGTTGAGGAAGGATTTCAGCTCAGCCCACTTCCCCAAGCCCTTTGAGGCTGTTTCCCATGCTCTCACCCTCGGTCACTTCCCTCTCCCCAAAAGGAGGTAAAGTTTGGGAATTCCTGGGTCTCCATCATACAAATAGCTACCATTTTCTATGAGGCAATTGTTTTGCATACAGTATGACATGACTTAATTAATTAGAACTCTTTGATGACAGGGACCGCATATCTGTTCCCTGCTGTGCCCCCCAGGTCTGGCACTGAGTAGGTACTCAGTGAATATTTGTTAAATGATCACACCAACTGGATGGTTACTATTATTATCCCTACTATACAAATGTGGAGACTGAGGCTCACTCGTGGCCACAGAGCAAGTAAGTGGTAGAGCCAGGACTTAAACCCAGGCATGTGTGATCTCCAAATCTGAGAGTTTTCAGTTCTATGGTGCTGCCTGAAGAAGATGGTTCTTTTACATAATCCCCCGGGGAAGAGCCCAGGTTGCAGGCACAGACTCATGATGGCCTCAGGACTCCTCCAGCCCCCTGTTTATAGGGAGTCTTAGGGCATTCGTGTTTATAAGAAGTGTCAGCACTGGGGGACAGCGTGGCCTCATGAGCATCGTGCTCCAACCCATTGAATTTCATTGCCAACATGTCATTTTCCAGGTTGAATGAATCATCCTTGCCTGGCAGGTAGACCTCTCTTCAGATTTTTTTAGCTTCTTTTGAATTCTTGACAATGTTGAGTCATTCCTTGGCAGGACATTGCCAATGTTGTGGCAGTTGGGACAGTTGATGTGGGCCACATGGCTTAGTTAACTAACCTATAGGTTTTCTTTCAACACAGCACAGAGTTTAACCCTCTTCTAGGCAGTCTAGAAAGAGGGGTGGTGGTTCTTTAATCTGGCAGAATGCTTTCCAAGTCTCGAGGGTGGGAGGAGGTAGTTGGAAGACAGAGGGGGGTATGTTTGCATATTTGCAAATGATAAAGTTTTTTAACAATTCAAGCTGGGTGGTTTGTGCTTGAAATAAGACTCAAGCATGCACACAAATACACAAACACTCTGTGACGAAAAACTTTATTGTACAAACAGCTGTGTTTGCTTGTAAATGAGACAATTAAAACAGTATTACATGTACATAAGGTGTTCCATAGTGAGGGTCAGCTCTGAGAATCAGGGGGAAAGTTGCTATGATGGGATACAGTGTTTGGGAGGTACTTCAAAGGCTGTTCTTTCTCAGAGTTCCCCTACCTTGTCCTACTTTGACGGCTGTGATTTTTCATCATTGGTCACTTGTAGAGGGTGTGGCACTGGGCCTCCCAATAAAGACAAAGTGTATAAATAAGTGATGAGACAGCAATGACTTATTAACACACTGGTGCACAATAATACATCAGTCATTTTAGATGTCAAGCCAGCCGGTTGATAACCTGGAAAAGCTGGGAGAATACAGGTAAGAAGAAGGTAAATTTGGTTGTGCCTGCCCAATGTCTTTTTCCTAGATCTGGATTTTTATTAACATTTGGGAAACCGTCCCACCTTTAATCTTTATCCATGGAATTTCAGTGGGCAGGTGACCTAGGCTTAACCAGTCAGAGCAATGCACTTGACCACTGTAACTGGTTCAAAAACAGGCATGTAAGTTGAATCAAGCCAATAGGAGGCCCATCCTAGACTTGTACTAGAGCTATTGGGACAGAGTTATATTCTTGGGGGTTATAAGCTACCCTCAATGGTGTAATAGGATTGCAGCATCTGGATGGGAGTGGAGGACATAATAATATAAAGAGAGGCTATCTGAGAATAAAGACAGAGCAAAGTAGAATGGAGAGAATGATACTTTCCTCAGGACTTCATTAGAGGTCCTGGATGACATCATGCCTGAAGCCAGTTTACTCTTCAACTTTTTAAGTTACATGATGCAACAAACTGAAAAACTCATTGCCTCTAACTCCCCTACTTTCTTGCCTAAGTTGGTCACCCAAATTGAATCTTTACTGATATATTTTGCTTGTTTGCTGTTCTTTCTCTTCCACCATACTGCAGGTTTCCCCCCAAAGCAGGGATTGTTGTCTTACTCATCTTTGTACCTTCAGTGTCTAGCAGAGTAGAACTTCAGTACTGAACTGTAGCAGACAAAGGAAGGAGGTGCCAAGATAGTGCACTTTGAGCAAGCTGGTTCTGAACAAGAAGATGGTCTATTCTGCGAGGCAGGCTGAAGACATGTGTCTCTTCTCTGCAAAGACATGTGTCATTGTGCAAGGGGATTGGAGGAAAATATACAAATGACACATGAAGAAGAGAATGGAAGTTGATCCAAGAAAGATCCACAATGATTGTCAACAAGGAGTGGGTGGGTGCTAACGTTACCATCCAGAGATGAAATGAGGAATCGAAAGGGGGTTGGAAAGCCAGAAAAAGCAAAAATTCACACACAGAAGTCAAAGCTGGCAAATAAGGGGGTGGTGACTAGATGAATTTTCGAGACAGGAGTCAATATCCATGGTTTGTCTTTTGATATAGAAGGTAGCTGGGTCTCCCTGATGAGTCAGATGGTAAAGAACCTGCCTGCAATGCAGGAGAGGTGGGTTTGAACCATGAGTCAAGAAGATCCCCTGGAGAAGAGAATGGGTACCTACTCCAGTATTCTTGCTGAGAATTCCACGGACAGAGGACCCTGGTGGGCTACAGTCCATGGGGTCACAGAGTCAGACACGACTGAACAACCAACATGCACACATAGAGGTCAGCTTCATTCAAAGTGGGCAAAGGGGAATGGGTAGGGATGAAACTGCTTTCAAGCTCAAGTCCATTCGCCTAACACACAATGAGGTCAAATAATACCAGAACATGGGAGTTTGGAGCAGAGAAAGCTTTACTGCAGAGCCCAGCAAGGCTCATGCCTTAAAAATCCCAAATCCTCCAAAAGCTTTCAATGAAGCCCTTTTCTGGGAAAAGTGAGGGAAGGGCATGGTTAATGGTTGCAAACTTCCTCTGGTGTCACATCACATCCTTTTTTCTTGAGGTCAGGTCACAGTCAAGTCACCATGTTTCTGTAAACCTCCACTGAAAGAAATGTAATTCTCTGTTCTGACAAGAAAGGACCAGGTCTAAAGGTTTAGGAGCATTTGTCCAGCACACAGTCTGGATCCTCTTACCAGTGCCCAGGCCCAGGTGAAGAGGCGATCTCAGCTGGTGGCAGGTGCCCTCAGGGCCAGGTCCCCACACCCTGCCCAGTCATCATCACTGAGGGAGCCAGGCGCCCAGAACCCAGCTGGCTCTCAGGTTCCTCAGGCAGCCCAAACAGGGGCCTGGTCCCTTGGACCACCATTCGTGGAGACTTCTGCTGCCATTAGGTCTTGAGATGGGGATGGGGGAGAGGTTTGCTGCTTCAGGGCCTAGGCCCGACCAGTGGGCGGCCATGGCGAGGGCTCCTCAAGCTGTCCCCGGCCCTCAGCTCACCCACCAGCAGAGGTCAGAGGGCCTGGAGAGCCCCGAGGAGAAGGCTGCGATCCCCTCTCACCACAGTCGCTGCTCCCAGACCACTGCTAGGCTAACTGTCGGCAGAGCGGGACCTCTAATCCCAAGTGCTAACGGTCCCGCACTTGCCTTGGCCCTGTTACAAGAACACCGGGTGCCTTCTGGGAAACCTGGACCCAGAACAGGTAACAGAGACAACATTCCCCATTTCTTCAGAAATACTTTAATCTGGTGACAGAAGTTGTGGGTGCCTCTCTTCCAACTCTGCCTTTTACAGAGATGAATTAATTAGGGTGGGAGAGGCTAGGATGGGCTTTAGAGGCACTTCGGCATATCTTGGATTATCTCATAATTACGCAAAGCCCCAGACAGCAGCCCCTGTCCAGCTGCCCTCTCTTCCAAAGCAAGTCCAACTGGTCGTCTTTCTTATCCACCAACCAGAAGACACCGTGTCACCTTGCAAAGGAGTGCAGGACTCTGGATACCCAAACACTGCTGAGCCAGGAGCCAGCTTACTCTTTCATTGTCAGACTCCTTGAACCTGTTCTCAGGTCTCCGTCTCTGGATGCAGTGCTCCAGAACAAGGGCTGGGAAGGTGTCCCCATGGTTGAGGTAAGCTGGACACTGAGCAAGTCTGAACCTTTAGTGCTGCTGGAACAGGGACCAGCAGTCCATGACCAGCAGTCCATGACTGTCCCGTTTAGAAGTCTTAACTACATTCCCTGCTGCTGCTACTGCTGCTAAGCTGCTTCAGTCGTGTCTCACTCTGTGCGACCCCATAGACGGCAGCCCACCAGGCTCCCCTGTCCCTGGGATTCTCCAGGCAAGAACACTGGAGTGGGTTGCCATTTCCTTCTCCAATGCATGAATGTGAAAAGTGAAAGTGAAGTCACTCAGTGGTGTCCGACTCCTAGCGACCCCATGGACTGCAGCCCACCAGACCCCTCCGTCCATGGGATTTTCCAGGCAAAAGTACTGAAGTGGGGTGCCATCACCTTCTCTGAACTACATTCCCTAGGAAAGGCTTTTCAGTCTCCTTCCTTCTCTGTCCTGTGACTCCCCCAAATCCTTACTCTGGCACCAATCAGAAGCTGTGTAGCACATGGTATGTCAGCAAAGTCTTCCTTTCCTACTTGCAACTCTTGGGTCCTGACACCTTGGTGCCACCATGGGGAAAGGCTATGTGACAGATTCAAAGGGTGTCATTGATGAGCCAGGAGACCTAGGTTCTAATTACAGCATTTTCAGACCTTCAATCCTTGGCCTCGGGAAAGAGTCTTCTTTCTGAGCTTCAGTGGCTTGTTGATTACATGATTCTGGAAACTGATAAAGCGAATCTCTCTCTCTGAGCTGAGAAAGCTGAGCACTTGGCCTCCGTGTCTGGAACTTGCCTTGTGGGCTGCTTCCACCTTTTTGGGCTGACCCCTGCTCCAACCCCTGCTCTGTATATGCACCCTCTTGGCCACACCTTCCTGTAGATGCCTGGAGTTTTTAGTTGGGAAATCCAAAGTTGGCAATAATATTAGAAGAGATCAAAATATTGGGCCACCAGGGACCAATAGGGGTTTCAATAAATGAAACTTCAGCATTTAAAAGATTCAAGTCCAATTCCCTCCGAAAAGTTCCTGAAAATAAAGATTATCCACTTAAACACCCAAAGATAGCATTTACGAAAAAGGCACTTTGCTGGGAAATCAATCTCAATGTTGCCTCTCACAATTCCAAATCCCTTATGCTCTATTAAGAAGTGGCCCTTTAACCTCTCCTTGAGTCTCTCTTTACCGGCACCCTCCCCAAGTCAACCCAACCCACTGCTGCTTGGGGCTTGTCTTCTTCTCTGTAATGACAATTATGGGAAAACTGGAGGGTTAAGTGATGGTACTACCACCCTGCACTAAGCATGGTTATCAGGAAGGAAACTGGTTATTTGGTTCCCATCTGTGAAAGATTACAGATGGGAGGAAAGATAGAAGAATGCAAAACCTCTAGCTCATATCCCAAACTCTGGGATCTTCTCTCACATTTCTTATGCAGGGAGTGGGCGTTTAGAACCCTTTGCTTACCACTCATCCACATGCCTCTGAGTTCCCACCACTCAACCACATGCCTCTGAGTTCCCACCCTTCACCACATACCAAAAGGGAAGCAAAACTTTCTTACTGTCTGGATTAATTTGGGGGGTAAGGTAGCTTAGAAGTTGGGAAAATATCAAGAGATAAAGTGAGCAATGATATTCCTTTCTTATCTTTGATCAGTTTTTTTTATTTCCATTATAGCAGCATCTGAAAAATAGACGTACGTGAGAGGCATAGTATTTATTCATTCTATGGCTTTTTCTCGGTTGTCATGCAGGACTTGGGGTTCCCTGAGAATAATTCTGGGGCTCTACTAAGATCTCTTGCCTGCAGATTGGAAGTGGCTATTCTAGAACAACAATAAGAAAGGATTGACAGCGTATACCGAGGGGCTCATACATGTCTGTCACTATGCTAAGTGCTAAGTGCTTTACGCACATTCCATTTCATTCTCATGTCAACCTTATAAAATAGTTACTTATAGTCTTCAATTTTATAGATGAGGGAACATAGACTTAGAGAGGTAAAATAATTCACTCATACAGATAAGCCCACACGGATAGCAAGTGGCAGAGTCAGGATTTAGATTCACATGTTTCTGATTTCAAATCCACATGCTTAATCACAGAAGTAGAATTTGGCATATACTGTTTATATTCTTTATAACTGGCTACTTTGAGTTTAGCTTTTTGTATGTTCTGTAGATCCTGGCACATAGAGAAAGCTAAATAAATGCTTTATAATTAATTGATTGGTGGTGAGGGTTTAAAATTTTTTTTTCTTTCCTATATTTTACTACTTCTTTCCAAATAGTGACATTTTAACCTCTATTGAAGGAAGATTTTGGATGGCCTTGATTGTAAAAGCCAAGTATCATTGTAAGTTTTGGATTCCAAATCAAGAATTAATAGACAGATGTCAGAGAATGAACTGAACTTGGATACCTGACTTTTTTTCAGTACTTTTCAAAAATATTAATGTATTTATTTTAATTGGAGGATAATTACTTTACAATATTGAGATGGTTTTTGCCATACATCAACATAAATCAGCTACAGGGATATCTGACTCTCGATGTAATTAGGCAGTTTGATGAAGATTATTTTGTTTACAAACCATGAGTCATCAGTCCTATTTCCCAGGGCATTCAGCTAAGTTTCATCTTTATCATCATCTCTGCCATTAATATCACCATAAACATTATCGCTAGTGTATATTAACAGAGCTCATTATTCTTACAAGAAACTTTTCTATATTCTGGGGATAGATATATAGAGGCATAATATAGGTCCTATCCTTGAGGAGCTTCTAATCCAATGGGGAAATCAAGGAAAATGTCAGTGTGAAGGTATAAGTAGCCTGGGCCTTCAGGAGAGAGTTTAGAGGAAAGAAGGAGCAGAGTTTGGACTTGGAGAATTCTAGACAAAGGGAACAACAAAGGCAGAGAGATGTTGGAGTGCAGTTTTTGAAAAAAAAAAAAAAATCCATGTTTAAAGAAATGTAAGAAGTAGAATTAAGGTAGTTTAAAAGTGGTAACCTACGTGGAATATGCTTTATGTGGTGTGAGGTAGGGATCTGACTTTGTTTTTCTCCACATAAATTGTTAATTGCCCCAAGGCAATTTAATTAATCACCAATTCTTTCCTCAATAATTCAAAATAACATCTTATTCTTATAACAAATTCCCTTAAATTCTTGGGCCTCATTCTGGATTCTGTTCCATTTCATTGTCCTTTTTCTCTATACCTGAACCAGTAGCACACTATTTATGTCTTGACATCTGGTAGGACAAACCCCTGTCTTTTTTCTTCTTTGAAACAGTTATGGCTATTCTTGCACCATGACTTCTCTGTATGGATTCTTGTTTAGAACTTGCTAAATAAATTTCCTGAGAAATCACAGGGGGCATAAAGGGAATGCCAAGAGGCATAGAGGGAGTGTAATGGGCCATGAGGTTGGTAAAGTAGTTTGGAGGTCAAATAATGGAGGCTTAGATTGTCAAGCCAAGACATACAGGGCCCACAGCACTTCTGGGCATTTCTAAAGAAGCTGAGCTAACTTCTGGCATCCTGGTCCCTTCCCTAAGAGCCTTATCTGCCAAGTTTTGCACATAGATTGCCATAGACTAGCCAGAATACCCATGTTCCCAGAGACCATACTATGGGCTGGAGAGAGATCCCGGCCTGTGTTAGAAGGCCAAAGAAAGGCTTGTTCATTTCGCTTATTCAGAACTCAGAAGTGACCTGAATCTGAAACCTGGAGGCAGCTCCTTTCTCTCCATCCTCGTCTTTTCACTGCCTCTGCCCCTTTCCACACGCAGCCCTCCCTGGCTGCCATCTGTCACAGTTACAGATGATTGGACAAGGATAAGGAGAGAGAGTCAGCCGCCCATTGTGTCTTCCCCCGAGAACTAATGTCAGCCCTGGATCAGAAATCACGGGAAGCAACCCTGGCCTTTGGGTGAGGGGAGGGAGGATGAGAGCCCTTCGGACAAGCCTCTGAGGACGGGATGCCCTCTCATCCATCCCATTCCATTAGCTGCAAGACAGAGACATGTGCACAGGGAAGTGCCTTTCTTCTGCTTGCCTCTTCCGTTTCTCTTCTTTGTTTTTGTTTATTTCCTCATCCAACAAGTATTTATTGAATACTTGTTATGTGTCAAGTCCTAGGTAAACAATGTGAACAAAGCTGACTTGGTTTTTGTTCTCATGGAGCTTATAGTCTGGTGGGGCTGACAACCAGCAACTAACAAGCACACAGATACTTCTTTTCTCCTCTGTCCTTCTCTCCTCCATGCACAGGTCTCCCCCTGGAAGCCTCTTTCCAGAAGTGGGTAGAGAAGGGTGGGGGTGATATATCTGCATAAAAAGACTCTAAGTGTACCAGCCTGGTGCCAGTAGAGTGGGAGCAAAATGAATGATCGCTATGTATAAGAGGCAGTCTAGAAAGGTCTTAAAAATCTTACCTGGGTTCCCATTTTTTCTGACCCCATCAACCACTTCCTATCTCTGCTTTTGAGGGTCAGATAAGTGTCTCATGCCTGAATAACATCCCTCACTGAATGACATGAACTATAGGAGGATGGAGGAGTTTTCCTGTTCTATGCCGGGGGAGGGGGGGTGGCGGAGAATGGTGAATACATTCTACACCCAAAGGTGATGGGGAGGAGGACAGAATATTCAGACAGAGATGCTGGCTTACCAGAGGCAATCTGCAAAACACATCCTCCCCAGAGGGGTTCCTGGTGTTGGTGAACATGATGTGATGTGGATGATTGACATTCTGGGCCAGTTCTGCAGCCAGGCTAATACAAGAGCAAGGAATACATGAAAAAGGGAAAGAGCAGTGATGTGGCCTTGAACACAAAGCATGGGCAATCTCATGGAGAAGATGGAGGGGGAAGGAGCAAGGTAGATCCATGACGAGGAGTGCCAGAGAGTTGCTAATCAGGAGGGAAATTATTAAGAACTTGGGGCTGCTCTCCAGAAATCCAAAGATGGAAACCTTTAATACTTTAATAGAGGTGCATGGAATTTGTTGAAAAACAAGCAGCAAACTGTAAGTGTAGCCTTGGGAAAGTCATGGGGCATCAGTATACATTTATAAATACATAAGCTGTGATGGGGAAGATGGGTTGGGATGCTGAAAGTGGAATTTAATGATTTCTAATGGTTTTTCCACCTTTAACAACATGTGATTCTGTTTTATCTCCATTGTGCTTATGTGCCTAGAAATGTGTAGAGGAGAGGTGCTTTTTTTTTTTTTTAATTTACTTTGTAGGGGTGTCTATAGGCTCTTTGAGAACAATAGGTATCTTTCTAGGAACTTGCATAAAGTTGTATTGGACGAATGAAGAATGAATGAATGAGGCAAAAAATAAAACATATGAAAAGTTCCACCTTACCAGGGAACCTACTACTAGGTTTGAGGGGCCAGGTAATACACCTGAAATAGTTAAAGTCTGCTAGGCAATCCATTCAACTTCTAGTCTGACTCTACTCCCCACTTCTAGGGTACTGCAGACAGCTCCATGGTGCTGAAGGTAAGACTATAATGAGGTGAATGCACTTTCTAGATCAGGGTTCACTGACTCATTCACCCCACAAACATATACTGAAGGCCTATTTTGTTCAGGCAGCATCTAGGTACAATAGGGAAGAAGAAATCTTTGAATATTTTAAAGTTGAAGATAATCTTAGGGGAAACAATGAAAACTATTACAACATAGGTTCCCAAGAAAAAGAGGAAAGAAAACACAAAAAAAGACAGTTTCAGTTTATAAAGTTGAATTCAAAAAGACTAGCAGACTTTCCATAATAGAGACCATTTATTGAGTGCCTACTATGAACCATACATACTTTCTTTTGAAATACCTTTGTAAGACAGGAGCCCAAAGAGGGTATGGGTCCCAAGTCACATGGCTTCTAAATAGGAGCAGGATCAAGACCCATACCTGTTTTCCTCCAAAGCTTGTGGTCTTTCTAAATTCTCATGACTCCCTCTGTTAGGCCACTATGGAGGAAGGAACATTTCAATCTGCATGCATACAGCTTACTCGAGCTTATGAGGGAAAGGCCAGCTCCTCTGCTCCTCTTCCTCCTCTAAGGATCTCCTTGCCATCTTGACCCTGGAACAGCACCAATTGGTGGTGAGAGGGAGCAGAGAGTTCCCAGAATTATTTGAGATGTGTGAGGTGTATTGGATGGAGATCTTTCAATAGGATAATAGTTTCTCAACTCAAATAAGCTTAATCAAAAAGGTAGGTAGTTAACTCACAAGATGAAGAAATTTAGATATAGGCATAGATCCAACTTCAGATACACTGACTCAGTGGTGAGGAGGGGAGAGGAAGAGGAAGGGATGTTTACTGCATGATGTCATCATGACTCTGCCCCTTCCTCCAGCCCTCTTTCTCCACTTTGCTTTTTTCTGAAGACAGGCTCTCATTTGATGACAAGATGGCTGCCAGGAGCCCCCAGATCATACCCTCTCTGATTTGCAGCACCAGCAGTAAAGTACCTTCTCTCTCCCAGGGCAGATTCAGATTGGCTCTGCTTGGGTCATGTGCACATGATCTTGTTGATAGCCTGAGTCTCATGGCTTCACCTGTTGAGAGTAGGAGGGCAAACAGGGCAAGAGAATGATGGCTCAAAAGATGTCATTTGAAGTGAGGGAGCACCTTCCTAAAGAACCAGAAGAAGAATGATGGGGAATCAGACTGGACAATAAAAATATCAAGTAGAAACACACGGCCCTAGGCAGTTAGGTCAGGGGCTCTTATCTCCTGAGTGGGATGTGGGGAGGCTGTGGGAAGTAGGCTCAGGAAAGGAGAACAGCCCTACTCAATTAGCTCTTTGGGACAAAAAGCAACTCTGGTTCTAAAAAAAAAAACCAAAAAACAAAAACCTCTGTTTTCACTTGCAGAGCTCGTCTTTATAAGGCAGAAGATAAAGCCTATCCACAAAAATAATAACCGCAATCTTTATTAAATTCTCTGCAGTTTACCAAAATCTATCTTATAATCTCCTCAGAGCCTCATAGCAACTCTGGTAGGCAGTAAGGACACGTGTTATTTCCCTATTTTACAGGCAAGGAAACTGAGACTCTGTGATGCTAAGTGAATCTGTCCAAGGTCACTCAGTTAAGTTGCAGAGCTGTGACTGTCAACCAGCTCCCCAGCATACAGAATTAATTAAAGTCCTTTGGAAAAAAACGAAACAAAACTCCATGAACAAGATTGGTAAGGGATGAGGAGAAATCTCATTGGCCAGGCAAAAAGCTGCAGAGGGAACAGATCTGCCAGTTGGAAAGGCAAAAACAGGAAGCTTAGTCCGATCACCCAAGAAAAGAAGAAAGAAATAGCCAGAATTTATAGGTGTGAGAAGAGAAAAATCAAATAAAGGAATGAGATGGAACCTGCAAAACACATAAAAGGAAACAGAAAAACATTCTTTAAAATACTCTAGGAACAAGAGGAAGATAAGGGCGAATGTTTCTTCCTAATAGATGATGAGCGAAAGCTGATAATAGATGACACCAGAAATGCATAGGTTTTTAATGCTTTATTCCTCGGGTAGCTGCAACAGACTGCATACAGACTAGAAGGCTAAGAAAAAACAATTGGGGAGTAAAAACTGAAGGGAAAGAGCCCACGTGTACCCAAAGATCTGGGATCACGACGACAAGCAACTTAGAACATCAAAGCTCAAGGGTCATTTGGCCCCACCCCTCACTTTACAAACAATACAACCGAAAATCAGTGACTGGGAGTGGTCTGCCCAAGGTTGAATGTTGAAGCTGAAACTCCAGTAATTTGGCCACCTGACGCGGAGAGCTGACTCATTTGAAAAGACCCTGATGCTGGGAAAGATTGAGGGCTGGAGGAGAAGGGGACGACAGAGGATGAGATGGTTGGATGGCATCATGGACTCAATGGACATGGGTTTGGGTGGACTCTGGGAGTTGGTGATGGACAAGGAGGCCTGGCATGCTGTGATTCATGGGGTCGCAAAGAGTCGGACACAACTGAGCGACTGAACTGAACTGAACTGAACTGCCCAAGGTTACCCAGTTGGTATTAGAAGAGCCAGACTCTGGCTCTTGGTTCACTGGAATTTTCTAGCACTCTTGGGATATGGAGAGAAGGGGAGGGACAGTGACAGACAAACCAAGACATAGAATCTAGTATGAAAATTAGACAAATGCACAAGTAACCTTGATTGAAGGAAAGTGAAAGGCAGGACTTGGGTGGGGGGTGGGGGGTCAAAGATACAAGGTGAGGAGGAAGCTGCCTTGACATCAGGGTTCAAGTCTGGCTATTGCTCTGGCCCCCAGTCTTCTGGAGGGTCCCTGGTTCACTGACTGGTGCTCAGATGTTCACTGTCTTGCTTTGTCTCTTGCATCAGCTTTCTATGGCTACAATAATGCTAACAAACTATCCAAGTATTCAGAGGCTTCAAACAGTAAGCATGTGTTTAGCTCTTTATGGATTAATGACTGAGACTGGGCTCAGCAGGAAGGTTTTCTTAATATTTTTAAATTTTAAACAATATTTATTTATTTTTGGCTGTGCTGGATCCTTAGTGCTACATGGGCCTTTCTCTAGTTGTGGCAAGTGAGGGCGTCTCTTGTTGCAGAGCACGGGCTTTAGGGTGTATAGGCTTCAGCAGTTGTGGCGCATGAGCTCAGTGGTTGCAGCTCCCAGACCCTAGAACACAGGCACAATGGTTGTGGCTCACAAGCTTTGTTGCTCCATGACATGTGGGATCTTCCCGGACCAGGGATCAAACCCTTGTCTCCTGCATTGGAAGGCAGATTCTTGACCACTGAGCCACCAGGGGAGCCCCTGGAAGGTTTTCTTATTCTGAATTCTTCCACATTTGTGGGGTGGTTGGCTTGTTATTTTGGCTGATCTAGGATGGCAGTGACAGGATGGCTTGGATGACTGTGATGAATGAAGTGACTCAGCTCTCTGTCAAGTGTCCACATAGAGTATGCCAAGTCCAGACACATTCTCATGGCATGGCAGAGTCACACGTCCACAAGCCTGATCACCCAAGGAATGGAAACACACAGCCAATTATCAAGTTTCTGTTTGCAAACATTTGCTAACATTTTGTTGGCCAAAGCAAATTACATGGCCAAGTCCAGAGTCAGAGTGGGCAGAACTGCAAAATTAAGGGGTAGAGGGTATAATTCAGCATGGCCATTAACTGGAGCTATTAGCACAATCAACCTACCACCAGGCCTCCGTTCTCGGGTCTTTGCTCTGTTGCCTTATTTTACTTCTCACCATTTTGGTCCTGCTAAGTGAGCTGCTTCTCTGGCTCTCAATTCTGATGGCTGAGAGTTCTCCGCTGCCCAGGTAGGCTTTGAGATGTCTTCCATATGGGCTGTTTGCTTTTCCTAGGATAGTGATGGAGACACTGCATGCCAGAATCTGCCTGCTGCTGCCAGTCTCAGAAGTAACACCCTCTAAAAAAATCTTTCACTGGGAACCCCTAAACCCCTCAACCCAGCTGATGGGTATTCATCAGCTGCTGTTACCTCCAAACCTCCCTTGCCCATGGACACATGTCAAGGAGAAGCCAGGTAGGTCCTCTGCAGCCTTAACACTCTGTTCATCCCACCCTGGACTCTTTCCTCTCAGAGGATGTTATGGGCTGAATTCTCATGCCCTCAAACTCATGTGTTGAAGTCCTAACCTCCCAGTACCTCACAATATGACCGGAATTGGAGACAGAGCCTTTAAACAAGTGGCTAAGTTAAAATGAAGTCATTAATCTAAAATGACTTGGGTCCTTGTAAAAAGGGATTAAGACACAGACATACCAGATGGAGGAAAGCCCATAACAGGGCATAGGGAGAAGATGGCCATTTACAAGCCAAAGAGAGAACCCTCAGAAAAAAAACCAACCCTGCCAACACCTTGTTCTTAGACTTCTGGCTCCAAGACTGAGAAAATATGTAGATTTCCATTGTTTAAGCCACCGAGTTTGTTATTGTAGTCCAAATAAACTAATATGGAGACAGGAATTCAGTCTTGGATGTTTGACTAAAGACACCAGGATGCTTGGGGCTTCCCAGGTGGCAATAGTGGTAAAGGATCTGCCTGCCAACGCAGGAGACACACGATGTGGGTTTGATCCCTGGGTCAGGAAGATCCCCAGGAGTAGGAAATGCAGTCCACTTCAGTATTCTTGCCTGGAAATTCCATGGGCTCCTGAGCCTGGCAGACTACAGTCCATGGGGTCGAAAGAGTCGGACATGACCGAGAGGCTGAGCACACACACCAGGATGCTGGGAGACAGCCCTCCCTTGCTACTCCCAACTACTATGGTAGCTCCAGGCCCCAAGACAGGGAAGCACTCAGTGGAAACACCATTCCGTGGGAGACTGCCTCCTGGTTTTCTTTCTGAAGACGCTGCATGTCCTGACTGCCTGACTTGATGAGCCCCTGATCAGAGCCTATGGCTGCACCACAGCTGACCTCAGATATCCCCAGCCAAGGCTACAGTTTCCTTGGTTCTGACCCCTCTGCCTTCTCCTACCTGGCCCTGCACTCACTTCTGTCCCTCCTTTCCTCATCCGCATCAGACCAGTCCAAGCAGCTCTTCATGGGATCCTATTGTTGGGAGATCAGATCTGGGTTTCAGAAATCTAGAATGTCAAAGCACATTCTCTTTCTTCTACCACCCTCAGTTGGAGAGGGAAATGGCAACCCACTCCAGTTTTCTTGCCTGAAGAATCCTGTGGACAGTAGAGCCTGGTGGGCTGTGGTCCGTAGGGTCACAGAGAGTTGGACACGACTGGAGTAACTTACCAGGCAGCAGGCAGGCATCACCCTCAATAATATATATTTCCATATTTTTTTCAGAAAGAAAAATATTCTTGCCCCTATAATTTGAGGAAGGAGGGAAATAGGACTCATTCTAAGTTTAATAAGAGAATAAGGACTTGTGTTATATTCTGAGGCAGGAGCATAGCCTGTCAAAGAGAGCTTTGATTGGATATTGAGACATGGTTTATTTTTTAATTAATTAACTTTATTTTAATTGAAGGATAATTACTCTACAATATTGTGATGTTTTTTGCCATATATCAGTATGAACCGGCCATAGGTAAACTCATGTCCCCTCCATCCTGAACCCTCTTCCCATCTCCCCCATCACTTTCACCTAGGTTGTCCCAAAGCACTGGCTTTGGGTGCCCTTCTTCATGTATCGAACTTGCACTGGTCATCTATTTTACATATGGTAATGTATATGTTTCAATGCTATTCTCTCAAATCATCCCACCCTCTCATTCTCCCACTGAGACCAAAAGTCTGTTCTTTACATCTCTGTCTCCTTTGCTGCCCTGCACGCAGGATTGTTGGTACCATCTTTCTAAATGCCATATATATGTGTTAATACACAGTATTTGTTTTTCTCTTTCTGACTTACTTTACTCTGTATAATAGGCTCTAGGTTCACCTACCTCATTAGAATGGACTCAAATGTGTTCCTTTTTATAGCTGAGTAATATTCCATTGTGTATATGTACCATGACTTCCTTATCCATTGAGCCACAGTTTAGATGGCAAGGGATAGGCTGGCAGCTGAGAGAGACCCAGGTCACCACAACAATGGCAGGGAGGACAGAGCCCCAGACTGACAGTCAGATGACTCAGTTCTGAATCTGCTTCTGTCAGTCAAGCCTTGTGCTTATTGAGTATGAGGCTGTGTGCCACTCTGCCAGGTGCTGGGAGTACAGACTTGAATATGGCAGACCCAGATCTTGCCCTCCTGGGTGTCTCCACTCTTTTTCATCTTGACACTGGACGGTTTGTTCACACTGGAGCCTCAATTTCCCCTCTCTAAAACAAGAACTCTAGACTGTGATTCCTCCTGTTCTTTCCCGCTTGAACATCCCTTAAGGGCTGTTCCTTGGATTTGAGATGTTGAGGACTGAAATCTCTAAAAATGGGAAGGGAGGGATGAACCCAGAAACATTCCTAAGAATAAATCGGTTCTTTGGCTATGGGGAAGGAGTGAAACCGAAGGGGCAAAGATGTCTGAGGTTTTTAACCTGAAGGTGTTATCCACAAAGAAAATGGAAGTTGGGAAAAGAACGAAGATGATTGCTGGCCCAAATTAGACTATTTTCTGTATTTTTATTTAGACAGGCAAATATATCAAAGCTTCGTTTTTTTCTCCAAGGAGGGAAGAATAAACTACAAGAATGAAAAGGTGTGTGGGGGAGGTGGGGGAAGTACCCAGTGACTCTCTATTCATATGGATGAACAAGATCCGGAGGTCCTAGTAGAAAATACGCAGACTCCAAACCAGAAATCAGCACTGCTGAAGGAAGCAATCACAGTTTGGTGGCTCAGTGACAGATGGGAATTGAACATAAAGGGGTCTTTCTCTATGTGCACTGGAGGGCCGCAGGCCTGGAGAGGAAAATTGCCAGGCCGCTGCTCCATCCCTAGGGAATTGTGAGACTGAAGTTACATCCTTCTAAACAACACACTTTTTTTTTTTTTCATCTTCCGAGTGAGCTGAGTGCTTGGTAAACCAGCCAAATCATAGTGCCTACTGTTTAGTCAACTCAATAAGCCTTATTGTAGTCCCTTTCATGTTCCAGGCAACAAGCTAGGTGCCAAGGATGCAGAAATGCATAAGTGAAGCTTCCTGTTTAAAAAATTAGAGGTAAGTAGGGAGGCAGACACATGACTGAGCCTATTGCAAGCATCCTGTGACTTGCGCTTAAAACACCATTGTTAGCAAAGTGCTGGTGATGAATTCTGACGGCTCAGCTCTGGGAAGGCCTCATGGAGGAGGTGATATTTGAGCTGGGCCTGATTTACAACCTGCACTGGATGAAGTGAGCTAAATGTTGGGACTTACGGAGGCATCATCTTCAACCTTTGGCAGGAGAAAGGTTGAGGGTGGATTGGGGAGTGGAGAATGCTCTAGACCAAGGATGTAGTAAATTTGGAGGTGGCTCAAGGGTGAGGGGGGGATGGGGGAGGACTCTGGATATATAAGCACCTGTATGGAGCATAATCAGATACATTGATTTAATTCAAAACTAAGTGGGGTTTCCAGGCAGAGGATGGGAGAAGCTATTGTGGGGAGAGGTGGGGAGAGTCAGTGACGGGGGAGGTGAGGCAAGAGGCAGTTACAAGCCAGCAGGAGGATGTGGGAGGTTTTAGACAATACTGCTCTTTCAGAAGGGTGAAGCAGGCCAGTGCCGCAAAGGCGTGGAAGGCTCCAGAGCCAGAGGGACAGTGAGCTGATGAGCTGCTTGGTCAGTGAAGCAAGGAAAGAAGCTGGGATGGCAGCTGAAAAGATCCATGAGGTCAGAAAAGGAGGGAGGCGACCAGCAGCCTGGATCTTAGTTCTTACTGACGCTGCCCTGCCTGAGCCTGGGGCTGGAGGTGAGGGGGTGCAGGCTTGCCAGGACCCGCGTAGAGGGGCTGTGGGCCAGCTCTAGGCCTCTGAGCAGCATGAGGAGTGATTAGACTGTAGACGCACAGCTGAGCTTCTGAGGCAATGCGGCCGACCAGATGCAGACTGCTTACCTGGCAGGTATTGCAGACAGGGAACAGGTGCAAGCCCAGCCTCCGTACGGTTCCTGGCTTCCTCCCTTACAGCCTGTCTTCTCTTTCCTCCTCTCCTCCCTTATTCCTCCCTCTCATCCTCCCCATCACCTCCCTTCCTTTCAACAAAAATTTATTAAGCATTTATTACATTTGCACTAAGCTTTTTTCTGCATGGAGGCTTAGCGATCCTTTTAAAGAGGAACCCCCCAGACTCAGTTATACTTACACTAGCCTGGCTCCCAGCCCAGAGTCTCTGCAAGACCCTGCCTGTACCCTGCATAGCGGGGCAGGGCAAACCCTGTTGGCTGCTCTATTCTTCTGCCCACTCCCTCAGTTGACAGCATGCCAGAGGGGATTCTAGGTAGGGCTCTCAAGTTCTTGGGGAAAATCTTCTCCACAAACATGTTATCTTCTCAGCCATAATTATCTCCCTAATACCAATCTTACCTTTTTTCTCCCAGGCTCTTTACTTTCTGGCCTTCTCACATAGTTCTCAGAGAAAGCTGGAGGGTTCACCTGGGAGGCTTATTAATAATAATAACAGTTATAATAAAGTCAGGCATTAAGTTAAACAAGTAATTATATTTAATCTTTACAGCAAGTTGGTAAGGGAGATATCATTCCCCCCATTTTTCAGACGAGCACACCAAGGCTCAGAGAGGTTAAGTTAACTTGTTCAAGGTCACACAGCTACTCAGTGGTAGAGTTCATATTCCATTCCAGGTTGACCTGATTCTGAACCTATGCTAAGAAATCCCACTTTAGGCCTACCCCTTTAATCTGTAAACAAAGCCTCATAGGCTTTGTGTCTCACCTGGGATGAGAGAGCACCCCTGGCCCCTTTCCTTAAGACCCAGCTCCCCTCCCTTGTGAGTCAGGCATCTTTAGTTCCGGCACCGTCCACACCCTGGTGCATCCGGCGTATCGGTACCATCTACACGGGGTTGGGGGTGGGGTGGTCATTTCACCACTAGTTTTTCAGAGCGAGGGGAACAAAGGTAATTTGGCAGCAAAAGGACAGAGCTCAGACACATAGAACACCCGGGGACAAGGGCAAGGGAGGGAGTTGGTTCCATTTTTCAATCCTGGTGACTTTATTGGCAGGACAAGGTAACCAAGCGTTGCCAAAGCTAGTTCATCAAGCTCCCGCACTTTCCTCTCCGGCAGGAGCTGAAGCTTCCATCCTGATCTGAGCTGGTTGGCATCCCAGGGGCAGCTGCTGGCTCCTGTCTTGAGGCTACGGCCTCCTCTCCCTCTAAAGCTCTCGATTTCCTTGTTTGATAATTGGAGATGATGATAACTACAGTATGCACAGCCATCTAACACTCAGGATGCATTTTCCCAGGCATCATCTCGTCTCCACCTCGGTAACAAGGCCCTGTTCCAGGAGTGCTTTGTGACCCCCGAAGGGCCTTGTGCCTGTGTGCTTAGTCACTTAGTTGTGTCCGACTCTTTGTGACTCCGTGGACTGTAGCCCACCAGGCTCCTCTGTCCATGGGGATTCTCCAGGCAAGAGTACTGGAATGGGTTGCCATGCCCTCCTCCAGAGGATCTTCCCAACCCAGGGATCGAACCCAGGTCTCCCACATTGCAGGCAGATTCTTTACCATCTGAAACACCAAGATATTCCAAGAATATTGGAATAGGTAGCCTATCCCTTCTCCAGGGGTTCTTCCTGACTCATGAATCAAACAGGGGTTTCCTGCGTTGCAGGTGGATTCTTTACCAGCTGAGCTAACAGGGGAGCCCGAAAGGTGTAGGCTACATTCTGAAATGCTGTTCCCCATCTCTTTGCCTGGATTCAAGTCTTCCTCTATCTCCTTAGCCAGGTTTGAATCCCATATCTTAGCTCCTGCCCCAAAGTACATAGAGCCTATTATGTGGGAGGGAAATGGTATGACCTGTGTTTAAGATACAGAGAGACTTAGGCCTAAAGAGATTGTGTCTTGAGTGAGGGTACACAGCTATTAGAGAAGCCAAGAGGCAAGCCTGGGGTGCTCCCTCCATGTCTGCAGGCCTCTTCCCCTGGGGGGTGGGTAACATTTAACTGGGCCACAAAAGGATTTTGATGGTGAGGTTGTGTGTGTGAAAGGCATGAAGGTGGGACAGTGCATGGCCAGCACACATGGAGGACAGACAGGGCGAGGGCTATGGGGAGGTCCACTCTGAGGGTCTTTCCTACCATATTAATGACTTTGAACCTCATTACAGATATGGCCAATGGGGAGCCACTGGAATTTGAAAGTGGGGAGTAGAATCATCTGATCTGGGCTTTCAGGTAGATAGAATTTCTGGGGGAAATAGCCGACACTCCAAGAACACAGCTGGCACCAGTCCCTAGAGAATCAGATGAAAGACCTACCGTTGAATCTAGTGGTTTTGTCCATGAGAATATCACTGTAGCTAGGATCAGTCTGAGACTTCTTGGTCAATGGGGATGTGGTTGTTCCCTGGGCTGGGGGCGGGAAGCTTAGGGGCTGTCTCACGCAATAAGGGAGAAGATGGGTTCTCTGGGTTCCCATCAGTTGAAAGACCAGGTGTTAGGACTTCAGGAAAGAGTCATAGGGGTGAGAGAAATTACGTTCAGGCAAAAGGTCCCATGGGGCAGGCACCCATGGATTTGGGGACAGGGTCTGAGGCTCTGGGGCAGTGCTGAATGGACTCTATGGAACCTCCCCTGGAAGCCTAGGGCCTGGTATCCTGTGACCTTCTGAGGAACAGGAGGAGGAGCTCTGTCTTTCACCATGAGATCCCTTGTAGGAGAATTCTCAACAGATCCCAGGGTTCTAGCCCCTTGGAAGAGGATGTGGCTGAGTCTCTCAGGCCAGGATGACGTGCCTGGGCTTAGGCTCCTGGGTTTCAGTTAGACAGTTACCCAAATGCAGGCAGCTTCCTGGCTGGGGAGCTGGAGGCAGTTTTGGATTCTCTCTAAAAGTTACCCCATACCTCCTCCCCACCCCGCCTCCAATCACTGCCTCCTGGCTCACTCCCTCTGGCCACAACCGCTGCTTTCCTTCCTGTTCCCCTTCCTTCAGGGGTGTTCACACAGTCTCCCCTACCTGTCCCTTTTCTCTCATTACTCCTACTTGTTTGTGATCATCTGGGTCTTGGCTTAGACCTGCTTTTTCATGGGAAATTGTTTGACTCTCCAGACTGGCGCTAGGCCCCCTGCCTGGATCTCATGGCACTTTGTATGTCCGTATCATAGCACCTTCTCACAGTCTGCAGTTTACAGGTTTATGTATATGATGTTTGTGTGGTTTTATATCATGCCTCTCTCCTCTGCTTCTGGACTACAGGCTTCCTGAGGGCAGCTGCTGGGCCTGGTGTGCTCTCTACTATCCTCTGTGCCTGGCACATACGGGCACTCAGAAGTGTGGTGCTCTCTGGGGTCGGCGCCCCCTGCCATTGCACTAAGTCAGCTACGAGACTGCACTGCCTCATCGTATTTACTAGCCTTGGACCTGGGAGTCTGATGGGGCCAGGGGCTCAGGCATCAGTGGGTCAGCAGGGCTACCACAGCCCCTAATGAAGTGTGAAGATCCCTCAGAAGGGCTTTGGGCCCAGTTCAGAGCATTCTAGGTGCGGTTACGCAATCACTTAAGAGACTAATTCTTCTTAAGCACATTTCTGCCACAGTTGCTCTCCAATCAACCAAAATCTCTTTTTTTGCCAATTTTCTCCTATAACATCATCCAATAAGAATGCTTTAAGATCCTGCTGTGATTATTATCAAGATTATTGAGAAGTTCAGAGTTTTCCAAACAACTATAGAGCCTTCCTTGTATTCGATACAAAGATCTATGAGGTCGGAAGGGCAAGTATTTCATCCCCATTTGACAGGAGGGGAAAATGAGACTCAGACAGTGATGTGACTTGCCCTGGTCACAGGTTCATATCAGAGAGCAGGGCTGGAACCTTGGTCTTCTGACTCCTGGGACAGAGCCCACGATGCTTTCCTTGGAGGTAGTCATCATCGGGACATACCTCTCCCAGTCCTCGGGCTCCCAGCTCAATTCCTCTTTGAATCCAGAGCAGCTGTTGTTTGACAGAAGAGAGAAAGGAGAGGGATATTGTATTTGCAATTTTTTTGTCCACCCAAATGAAACTAACATCTTGTGTGTCAGGCACAATGCTGCCGCTGCCATCCTTGTATTTCTTCCTGTCTGCATTTTGTTTCTCCTTCAACAATCCCGTGAGGTAGGGGAAATGCTGGGAAACCATTTTGCAGAGGAGAAAATTGAGGATCAGAGACAGTGCGTAACTTATCCAAGGTCACACTATCCATAGCACAGCTAGGATTCAGTTCCCTGTCCGTTGGACTCCAAAGCCCATGGGCTTTCCACACCCTCACTTTGCATCTCCAAAAAAGACGGGGTGCAGATGTTGCGTGCCAGTGGTCTTTTACCAGAGGCAGGAGTCAGCTGCTCTGAGAGATGTGACTTGACCCTTCGGATCCCCTCGACAGATTTGCAGATGAACTGAATGAGGAGGATCTTTGCCTAGCTGTTACCTGTCTCTTCCTATACAGGGCAGGCTGTACCCAGAGACCAGAAAGTTTATTTAGAATCTTAAGAGTGTCTGCCCCTCAAAGAGATAGGAGCAAGCAATGGGGCATTTGTCAAAGGGAAAAAAGGAGAGAAGAACAAGGAGAAGTCAGTGGGAAGGAGGAAGAGGAAACCGGAGTCAAGGAGGTGGTGGACAACAGAGAGAGACAGAATGACTAAGGAAGAGGGATGGGTGCCCTGGGGAGGGGTTGGGAACAGGACTGAATTGGTGAGCTGCAATTTGTGAAGTTTACAGATAAATCTTAGTCCTTTCAGCAAAGCTTATCTGTAATGGGCTCGGCTCGCTGAGGCCCCGTCTCCTGTAGACATAAATCATTTTCTAATTTATAACATGAATAATTGATTTTGCCTCTGTAGCCTCAACAATAAATCTCCCGATCACACATGCATAAGAAAATAATAATAATGAAAGCGATCAGGATATGCTGCCATCGATTAACTGTGAGAGGGGCCACTTGACTCACAATTCATGTTTTAAGTATTCCAGGTGGCACCAGGCCCACAAGCCACTTCTGACCTTTGCCCCTGGGTTCTACCTGTCACTAGCAGGGAGTGAAAGAAGTGGGAGAGGGCCAGGAGGGGAGGGAAGGCCAGGTCTGGCCATGACTGACCATAGACAGGATCAAGTCAAGCGTTTCCTCAATGGCTATTCATTTACCAGCAACATACTGAATATCTGTTATCCAGACAGTCCTGGGCAGGTGTTGTTCAGGGTGAAGCAAGACCTGGTATTTGGCTTCAAGGAGGTTATAATCGGGTTAAAGGGCAAAGCACAGAACATAATTTGGTGTTCAGGAGGGACTGAATTCAGGGAAAAGAGTTCTGTTGTGATCATCTCCAAGCCAGGAACCCTGGAGTCCTCCACAAGTATCTGGCTCCCTCTTCCTCCCCAGTGGGCCCTGGAATCCATCTGCTCCCCGCCTTTCCCCACTACAGCCTCAGTCAGGGCTCTGCCATCTTTCTCCTGGCATCACAGTGACCTCCTCAATGGCTGCCCTCCATCCCCTTGCCCCCTGCCTCCATCCATTCTCCTGTAGCTAGAGCCATCCTTAACATGATGGGTGGGCTTCCCACAGGCCCTCCACCCCCAGCCTCTCCAGCCTCGTCTACCAGGACTCTTTCCTCTCTGAGCTCACACTAGAGTCATCTTGTAAAAAACCTCCAGGGGTGGCGTGTTCCTCTTTGTAGCCTCAGACCTTTTCCCTGGGTGCCCTCTGGAGTGCTCTTTTGCTCCCCACTCCTGCACCTCCTCTCCCACCCTTTAGGTCCCTACTGAAATATCACCCTCGCCTCAGCCTGGGTACGAGGTCCCCGATGAGCACCCCTGCCTTCATCCCTGGCACATCTCCTTCATGTCACCTGTGACATTGGAAACTTGTTCAATATGTTTCTTTTCTGTTGGTGATCAAGTTCATGAGACCAAGATCCACATTTTCTCTGTTTGCCACCATTTCCTCAGGATGTAGACTAGTTCGTGGCACATAGGAGGCACTTCAGTAAAAGCTTGTTAAATGAATAAATGATATTTCTGCCTCTAGCCTATTTCCTCTCTGGATCATCCTAAATAGAATAATTTTTTGTGTGTGAGCATTATGGCCAGATTTTTCTGTTCAGGAATTCTCACCCATTGCCAGCGCCTGTGTGTGACGTCCAAATATCCCAGCCTGGCCCTGATGGCAGCAGCCTGTCCTCCTTGGTCACTCCAGCTTCCCGTCTCATGAGTCCTCTCAGTGGGCTCTCTGTTCACCTCCTGAAATACACTCATCCTTCATGACTTGGCTCAGTTGCCAACACTAGTTAGGCACTTGTTTCTTTGCTTAAAAGCTTCACTTTGCTACTGGATGGGAGGGGAGGAATCGAGTTTTAAGTGGAAGAGAGATGTGGGCAGATCTGGGTTTGGGGTTGATTGTTCCAAAAGGTTCACAGGGGATGGATCTAGGCAGAGGGGACGGAAGGGAGGCAAGCCTTTCACTCTGATCCTGACCCTAGCCCAGCACCTCAGATCCAGGGAGCCAGGGGCCTGCTAAGGGCCTTACAGTGATTCATTACCAGACTTAGATTTATACTCAGTTGATGCCAAGGCTGCTGCCATTCTATCCACTCAGTTATACTGCTGATCCAGCCCCTGGGACTGTGGTTTCCCAGCTCCCTGGATCCCTGGCCTGAATCCCAGGGTCTCCCTTACAACGGAACCTAAAAATAGAAGCCGCTTCTATAGCATAAGGGAAGAGGCAAAGGACCCAGGCAGGACGTGAATAGATAGACGTGACCCCTCCAGGACTCTCTGGGGAACATGGGGATGTAGCCCTGGAGGTGCTGAGTGAAAGAGGGAGCAGAGGCCAGGCCTTCTGGCAGGAGATGCAGTGTCCCTTGTGGCATGTGGGCAGGCCTGGCTTCCTTTCCCTCACCTGCTCATAACCCCCTCCCTTCGCCTCTCCTGGCTCTGAGCCCAGGCCTTGCCCAGTGCTCTATTCTCATCCCCAGGGAGGGCTCGCATAGCCATCAGACCAACATACGGACATCAGGGCGAGCTAAGGAGCCACCAAATGCAAGCCAAGCAGGGGACGAGAGGATGGGGTGGGCAAAGGAGGGTGGGATGAAGACATGGCCCTGGGTATCTGAAGTCTGACCGACCACCGTCTCAAGCAGCACACAGCTCTTTCTGGATGACAATCTAAGGAGATCACTGCTTCCACCACAGTTCACTGAAAATGCTGTACGTAGATAGGCCCATGGACCAGAAGGGATGAACCACAAAGGCCTTGAGTTCTATTGAAAGGTTTCTATTGAGAAGTTCTACAACATGATTCTAGTCAAGTTGTCTTCCTGAACCATAGTTTCCTCATGTGTACAATGATAATTTTTTAAATAGTAGGGTTTTGATTAAAAAAAAAAAAGCAACTGAGGTGTAACTCACATATAATAAATCACACAAATCTTGAGTGTACAATTGACGAGTTTTTATATATGCACACACTCATGTAACTATCACCTAGATCAAGACACAGAACATTGCCAGCACTCCACAGGTCTCCCTCCAGCTCCTTCCCAGTCGTTGCCACTCACCCAGGCCCCTCTGCTCCACCAAGGGGAACCACTATTTCTGATTTCTGTCATCATAGGTTGCCTGCTTACGTCACTTCAGTCATGTCCGACTCTGTGGGACCCTATAGGCTGTAGCCCGCCAAGCTCCTCTGTCCATGGGATTCTTCAGGCAAGAATACTGGAGTAGGTTGCCACACCCTCCCCCAGGGGTTCTTCCCAACCTAGGGATCGAACCCACAGCTCATGAATCTCCAGCATTGCCGGTGGATTCTTTACTGCTGAGCCACTGTGGGAAGTTCCATAATAGGTTAGGTAGATGTATTTTTAAAATTTGCATAAAATCATACAACATGTGCTCTTTGGTGTCTAGATTCTTTCCCTTGTGGAAAGCATCTTGTAAGAATCAAATGAAACAGTCCATATCTAAGTGCCTAGGATGGTACATGGCATCTTGTGAAAAGTGAAAGTGGAAGTTGCTCAGACGTGTCCAACTCTTTGTGACTTAGAATTCCCTAGGCCAGAATACTGGAGTGGATAGCCTTTCCCTTCTCCGGGGGATCTTCCCAACCCAGGGATCGAACCCAGGTCTCCTGTACTGCAGGCAGATTCTTTATCAGCTGAGCCACAAGGGAAGCCCAAGAATACTAGAGTGGGTAGCTTATCCCTTCTTTAGTGGATCTTCCTGATCCAGGAATCAAACTGGGGTCTCCTGCATTGCAGGCAGATTCTTTACCAACAGATATCAAGGACTTCATGAATATCCAAGGAGATGAGATGGTTTGAATCCGAAAGACTTGGCTTGGAAACCAGCTCCATACCTTGCCAGCTTTGTGACATTCTGAGCCTCAGTTTTTCCATCTGTCAAAAGGGATAATAGTTGCTTCCTCACAGAGTTGTCATAGTCATTAACTGAGGTAGAGAAGGTGTGGAACCTGAACAGTAAGTGCCCAATTAAGGTCCAGTTTGTGCTCCTCCCAGCTGTGTTCTGAAGCCTGCTCAGAAGCCTGTTCAGACTGTTATAGAGAGTGGGGTTCTTTGCTATATTCCAGTGATTTTCAAATTGCATTTCTTGGAGCCTCAGCACTCTGCGGTCATGAATCAGAGGCTGAAGGTAAGGAGGAGGAGAACAGGGCAGGGAGGAAGCTCAGCAGATGGGGTTGGGGTTTTCTACCCCAGGTCAATCAGAGCAGCTCTGCCCTCATCTGTTTGGTAAGTTGGGGGATAGCATTTGCAAACTATGTTCTGCTTCTAAAGAAAGTTTGAAAACCACTATCGTCTTCTATAGCCCGGAGCACTGCCCATCGTGCCAGCCAGATGTTGTATAAATGGGAGAACAAATGGGAACCTAGCCATGCTAATTGGTTAGACCTTCCCGAAAACCTGTCCAGACAAATGTACTACATCTCAGTTCAAAAACACCAAAAGATGCCCCAGAAGTGAACAGAGCAGTTTCATTTTTATTTTGCTCAAGTATAAATTACTTTCAAGGGATATCTACATACCTATTTATTTTATGAGCTGTGATATAAGAATCAAGTCAAATTTTAAAAGAAAAGCCTTTAAGATGCTATCACTTTAATATGGCAGCTATGAAATTCATTTAAGAACACAGTGAGTATCTGCTGTTTTCATCTGACAAGAAAGCATTTACTCCTCTTCTGGTACCAGAATCTCATTTTTCCCTTGGTGGAACCATTTCTTTACCATTCATGGTTTTTGTGGGATAAATCTGAGTTCAAGAATGCACATATGACCCAGAACTGGTCACTCAGGAGTTCCAGCCCCTTGACCATGGTGATGGTTTAGGGAAGGGTATCACACAAATAGGCCAGTGACAGTCCAGGGCCTTTTGCTGAAACTGATGGGAAAGTGAAGCTCTCTTTTCCACTGGATTTGAAGATTGAGTGGCTGGGGGGCCACCAAATTTGGAAGACCTTCTTGAGAATGAAGAGAAAGCACAGGAAAAGGCCTGAGAGATCAAGAAAGATCAGATTCTGAAGATATTATTTCAGTCCCTGGATCCAGGTATGCCTGAAACAAGACCTAACTGTAGATCTTTCAATCACTGAGACAATAAATTATTTCTTCCCCCTCAAGGATTTCTTTCACCTGCCACCAAAAAGTCCTGCTTAATATATAAGTAGATCAAAGCTTAATTATGTTAAGTGAATTTCCTTTCAAAGCTGTCACCTTGAGAAGCAACACTTATTCCAAAGTATCTTTTAGAACTTCTCATTGAGACAACCCTTGTATCAATATGACAATAAAGTCATCTTACTTTATATCATTGTGAGAGAGGAGAAAAGTTGTCTGTTTGATCACTTAGTTTGTTCACCAAACTTAATTCTGATTAGTTAGTTAGTTAAGTCACTCAGTCGTGTGCAACTCTTTGCGACCCTGTGGACTGTAGCCCACCAGGCTCCTCCGTCCATGGGATTCTCCAGGCAAGAATACTGGAGTGGGTTGCCATTTCCTTCTCCAGGGGATCTTCCTGACCCAGGGTTCAAACCCAGGTCTCCCGCATTAGAGGCAGACACTTTAACCTCTGAGCCACCAAATCTACCCTCAGATGAGACTTGCTGACTAGGATGCCAGCTGAAAATGTGTTGGAAGTACATCTTTGAATTGGTGTTTTGCTTTTCAAGGTGAATGGGGGAAGATTAATTTGTGTACATGCATTGTTGTCTGAAATATCAACCTCATTATCTTTGGTCATACCTCAAAATAAGAACAGTGCTTGTTTCCCTGACCTCTCTTCTCTGAGAACCACATGGTTTCCATCTTGCCCTTGTCCTGATGAGAGGACTTACAGTCCCATTCATGCATAAGAAAATGAAGGCGAACTTCAGTTCAGAATGAGGTGAAACCATGGATGTATTAGTATTCAGAACACTAAATGGAATCTCCATGAGGCAGGGCCAGAAGATGAATCTTGGGTTCTGAGCAGGGACAGGTGGGGCCAACAGGAAGCAGGATGATGGATATGGGTGGGGAGGATCAAGCAATGGCAATGACTCATCAGAAACAGGCTGAGGCCAAGTAAGAGCAAGGGAGACACCCAGCAGAGGGTTGAGGATCTGGCTCTGTTGGCATCTCTTCCTCCGGCTGACTGTGGGTTGTGTGTCGCTCCAGGGGCACAGCCGGTGTTCTCTGCGAGGTCCTTGTCAGTGCGTGTGACATGAGGGGAGGGCCAGGAGGGACTCCAAGGCTCATGGCTTCCACGCTCTGCCCAGGAAGAGGTGTCTTAACTGGAGGAGAGGTTTACTGCATTCAGGCAATTTAATCCTCCCAAGCAGCTGGGCAGGCCCTGGAGATAATAAAGAAAGAAGGTAACAGAGTGGATCTGCAAAGCCTTTAATACACAGCATTAAAGGGTAATGGGAAAATCGATGGGACTATACAACAGGGTCACCCCAACTGCCAGCAGTGCTGTCATTAATGGGATAGTTGGTGCTCCAGCCACTGCAAGGCTGCTGGGCAAGGCCCAGAACCAGGGCCCCGGCCTGACCTCTTCAGAGCTCAGATGGCTTCCTGGACTCTGGGACTTCCCACTTGGATCAGAACACTGGGGGACGACCTTCTTCTCTCCAGTGGGCACACCCTGCTGTCTTCACCCTGGCCAAGTGACTTAATAATAGCTACCATTTATTGATCACTTTCTATGGGCCAAGGCTCGAGGCTAAGAGCTTTCTGAATTGTTGCATTTAATCCTTACAACAACTCTATAAATTAGCTACTATCGTTGTAGTTTCCATTCCATATGTAAGTAAAGTAAGGTCCAGAGAGACACATGTGCCCTTGATCATCTGCTGGGCAGGAGGTGGGGGGATCAGCACAGATCCTAGGATGTGACAGCTGAAAAGGGTCCCACAGGACATCTGGACCGACCCCTCAGGACAGAGAAGTCCAGTGACTTACCCTGATTCACAGAGCTGCTCAGCAGAAAATGTACAATTACAAAGCAGGTGTCCCACCTTTTAGATCTGTGTTCTTTGTCCCCATTATATCATCTGATCATTTCCATCCACAAAGCACACAGTCCACTGGCTTTGGACTTCAGAGTCATTCATTGTAATTAAAGGGATGGTCATTTCGGAATTATTTCCATTCAGGGCAAAGTTCCTAAAGCCCCTCACTGCATTCTCGGGGAGGAGGTGCTCAGAGCAAGGGATCTGGATATTGTTCTTCAACAGCAGTCACATCTGCCTGGGGAGAGAAAAACACGCAGATGCGACCTTAGACCAGTCCTAAAACGACAGATAAATGTGAAAGTGCGCGATGCCGACTGTGTACACTGAACATCAGGGAATTAAGAGTAAAAGAGGAGGCTTTGTAGAGGTGAGGAGCTTGGAACTGGATAGTTAAAGGAAGGAAGGTTTGAGATTAGAGAAAACAAGAGGGAGGTCTTGATTGACAGCAGAAACCATAGAGGCAAAGGCCTGGTGGGTGGAAAGAACGTGGTGTAATATGTCGGACCTACAGAAAACAGAAGTCATACTGTTGAAGTCAAGAGATGTGAACTGGAGTGGCAGGGGATTTTAGTCTCAGTGTGGAAAGCAATGCGGAGCCAAGGTAGACGGTTAAGTAAGGTATAATGCAAAATACAGCAATGGGTTTAGGAAGATATGATGCCAGCCATCCAGGAATGTTGGAAGTCTGGAGGGCTGAATTCTAGAGAGGAAGAAACAAAGGCAGTCTTTCCAGACACGGAGTGGTGGTGGGAGCGGGGGCTGGTGTGGAGGCCAGAAAATAATTAAGGGATGAAGGCCAGAGAGGGCTGTGGTGAAGGGGGCACCAGGGTTTGGTGTGAGGGCCAAAGGAAGGAGGGCATCAACTGGAATCCATGTACAGGCCTGGAGGATGGGGGCAAACTGGGTAGCTTTGGAATTGAGTCCGGGGTGTAGGGTGCAGAAAGGAGAGAGTTATTTGGGATGAGGGCTCTTGGGCCAAGCGCAGGAAGACCTAGGGGAAGGGAAACAACTGGGAAAGTGGGCCTTTGAACCGCTTATGGGAAAAGAAGCTTCCATAAAAGAAACTTCCCAAGTGGAGCTTGTGGAGCTGAGTTTGGGGCCTGAGATAGGGAGACTGTCAGTTTAGGCCTGGCCCCTGCTCTGCTTTGACTGACCTGGAGCCCTGGACCAGTTACATAACAGCAGTGAAGGAAGAAGACCCACCTCAAAGAGTAGGCAGGCTTCCCTGGTGGCTCAGGTGGTAAAGAATCCACCTGCAGTGCTCTAAGAGACCCAGGTTTGATCCTTGGGTCTGGAAGATCCCCTGGAGAAGGGAATGGCACCCACTCCAGTGTTCTTGCCTGGAGAATTCTATGAACAGGGGAATCTGGTTGGTTCATGGGGTTGCAAAGAGTCGAACACAACTGACCGATTAACACTGTCACTGCAGATAGGCTGGGGATTCATGATAGGCTTACCAAGTGCTTGCCTGATCCCTTCCACACTTGCTCAATATATGTGAGTCACTGGGCTTCCCTGGTGGCTCAGTTGGTAAAGAATCCGCCTGCAATGCGGGAGGCCTGGGTTTGACCCCTGTGTTGGGAAGATCCCCTGGAGAAGGGAACGGCTACCCACTCCAGTATTCTGGCCTGGAGAATTCCATGGACTGCATAGTCCAGGGGGTTGTAAAGAGTCGGACAGGACTAAGCTACTTTCACTTCACTGTGAGGACAAGACCAACTTTCACATATCATACGGTTCAAGTTCCCAAACCACAAAATGGCTCAGGGCTTAAATATGGAGATAATGAGAAAAAAGTGGAATTAGAAAAAAAAAAAAAAAGCTATTGGCTGGGGTTAGCAGGAGAGTCTGAGGTGGCAAGCTGTCAAAGCTCACCCCTGAGTTTCTTGAAGAGTGGCTGACTGCCTCCTGCTTGGGTCTCCCGAGAGGCTAAGGGAAAGAGCAATTCCCTGGCCCTTTGCAGATCTGGGAAGCTGAGGCTCTGGGGCAGGGCAGGAGCTATGTTTTTAATAACCACATACTATTTACTGTTGTGAATCTCCTTGGCAAGATCTCTGGCCTCTGTGACACCAAGGGGACGGGGCGCTCACTTCCCCACAGGCCAGCCCATCCATCTCACTGGAGTGAGGGTCTTGTTCATAAGGTCCTTCCCAGCCTCATGACCCCCTGAGAAAAGTGAGAGGCAAGGGAGAAGAAAGGAGCAGGGAAGAGTGGGAGACGGAGGGAGGTACCTGGGCTGGCGGTGGAGGGCGGGCACCACCGGGGCGAGAAGCGGCCAGCTCTGGCTCCCTCCCCGGTGCAGTCGTGCTGGGTTATTAAAGGGAAGAAGAATGAGCCTCTGTATCTCAGCGGAGCAGGGCAGGAGTCATCAGCCACCGTTATTAAAATCCTCTCCTCCCCAGTGAGAGACACTTATCGCTCTTCATCAGCAACACGCTCTCTTTTTGTAAAGGAAAATCAACTTAACAGGTGGGGACTGTCTTTTCACTCCTCCTGCAAAAGAGTCCAAGGCTGCCTCCTGGCAGCCTCAAAACTGGTGTGGGGGCTCCCAGGGCACCCCCAGCACGGCAGGAGAGGGCTCGGGACCTCTGTGTTCACGAGGAGGATGGCTCCCCTGCTGCAGGGAACACGTGGGTGGCAGTGTCTGCAGCACCTGGAGGCTGTGGCGCCAGGGATGACACTGCTGCAGAGGGGCCCTGGATCCCTAAACCTGGAGGCGCTCTGCTGCGCGGCCTGGGGGCAGGGCGGGATCTGAGCCGCAGCCTCCTGGCTCGAGTCCCTGCCCCTGCTCTCACCTCCCTCCTCCAGTGCCCCATCCCCCTGGGGGCATCTCTCCTGAGCAGTCACTCCTTTGCTGACAAATGCTCAGCAGTAGCCCACTGCGGCAGGAACTCATCCACGCACTGTAGCCCAGAGCCTGAGCTCCAGAAGGCTCTTTCTAGACTGGCCTCAAATGACCCTCCAGCCCTCTACCCATCTCCCCTGCTGGGCCACAGGCTCTTCCCCCAGCCCACGCTGCTTTTGCTGCTTCCCTGCTTTTGCTCAAGGCAGTTGCTTTGCCTGTAATGCCCTTCTCCTTCTCTACTAGGTGATCTGCTTAATGACCCAGCTCAAATGTCCCCTCCTCTGGGAAGTCCTCCCTGACCTCTCTGGGCAGAACTAATGATTTCCTCCTCCAGATTCCCACTGCAGGCACGCTATTGTTTTAACAATGATCCCACTGTATTCTAGGTGGCTGTAATCCCTTGTTTATATCTGTCTCTCCTTACAGGGAGTTCCCGAAGCAAGGAGAGGAGGACTGTATCCTGCTTCTCTTTGTCCCTCCCACGGAACAAGCTGTAATTCTTAATAAAAACATGCATTAGCTGGCATCTACTTATGGCTTATTCAGCACTCTGAAGGTCCTTCATATACACTATTTCATGTGATACTTTGGCTTATTAAACCCATTTCACAGATGAGGAAACTGAGGCTTAGAGATGTAAAGAGACCTGTCCAAGGACACATGACTAGTTTGTGGCAGAACAGGGATTAAAAACCAGGACCTCCTGATCTCAACAAATGTTTGTTGACTGAATGACCCCTCCTTCCCTCTCCCCACCTCTGGTGCCAGTAGCCCCTTAGGTAGACTGGCAGAGGGACCTGTGGTCGTGTCCAGGTCCCAAGTCAGAGCCCATCCATCCATCCACTTCCTTATCTCTGTGAGCTCAGGCTTTCTCTGCCTCCAGGGCATCCTACCACTTGCTCTGAAGTCTTCTATCCATTTTCCCCTGGACAGGGTAGGGCTCTAGAGAAAGTTCTGTCATCTCCCCCGAAGGATCCCCCATCACCCCACCACTCTCACTCTCCCCATCCCCAGCTCCTCAGTCAGTATTTCAGCTTCTCTTTCCTGTATCCCAGGCCCCAGTGCTCCTCTGACCTTAGGCTAAGCCCTGGAAAACCTGCCCAGGCTGGTGTTCTGGTTTCTGCCCCAGATTTCAGGTACTTGTGGAGGGGATAGAGCCTAGCCATCTCACAGCTTCTTCTTTCACTGGGGGATTCAGGAGGAGTGCCTCTCTTCTTTGGCCGCAGTTTTTAGGACAAGCTCTGATTTTACAACTTGTAAGCTCATTGGGAGTCCCTTGGACAGCAAGGAGATCAAACCAGTCAGTCCTAAAGGAAATCAACCCTGAATATTCATTGGAAGGACTGAGGCTGAAGCTGAAGCTCCAGTACTTTGGCTATCTGATGCAAAGAGCCGACTCATTGGAAAAAGACCCTGATGCTTGAAAGATTGAGGGTAGGAGGAGATGGGGGCAACAGAGGATGAGATGGTTGGATGGCATCAGTGACACAATGGACATGAATTTGAGCAAACTCCGGGAGAGGGTGAAGGACAGGGAAGCCTGGCATGGGTTTGCAGAGTCGGACACGACTGAGTTGCTGAACGACAACAAAGCTCTCTGAGCTTCCCAAGTGGCGTTAGTGGTAAAGAATCCTCCTGCCACTGCAGGAGACGTGAATTTGATCACTGGGTCAGGAAGATCCCCTGAAGGAGGAAATAGCAACCCACTCCAGTATTCTTGTCTGGGAAACCGCATGGACAGACAAGCCTGGTAGGTCACAATCCATGGGGCCGCAGAGAGCCAGACATGACTAAGCACGTGTGCGCACACACACATGCAAACACAAGCTTTCTGAGAATAGCAGAATTGTTTTCATCTCTGCAGGTGCCACCATCCATAGTCCAAGGCTGTGCAACCAGGTGAAGCCCGGTAAACGGTGAGTGAGTGACTCCACAGAGAACACCAAGAACATCCCATGAATATACTCTTCATAGTGAAATAGCCCATCCCTGCATCAATTGTCTCATCACTCCCTCTGGTTCTAGAACAGATGATGTCTCCTCTCCTCTCCAGATCTGACCCCCTCTCTACTGTGCCCACCTCCTAGGACAGCAGCTCTCTGGCTGCTCCGGGCAGGTGAGCAGCCCCGAGGACCTCGCCTCCAAGCACTCCGAATGTCCCCCATGCTCACTTTCTTTCCCTGTGAAGGGAGATTGCTAGCGAGCCCTGCAGATCAGCATCACTGCAAAGGCATGCTGACTAGCTTCAACTGCTTGGCAACTCTTTTAAAAATGTGTATTTAAACGATTTTCTAAAGGGGAAAAAAAAATCTCTTCGCCTCCACACACCAACTGTTTGCATAATTCAGTGACCTTTTATGAGCCATCATTGTATAAGCATCATTTTCCAGGGTAGAAATCAACTTATCCATCGTGTTTCATACTCTGCCTTATTCACCTAACGTTTTTCTGTATACGCTTTCTCACGTATTGACAGAGAACTCATATTTATCATTTGAAATGGTTATATAATATTCCATCATATTAATGTTTCATAGTTTGCTTAACCATTCCCCAGTTGTGGAGCATTTGGGTGTTTTCCAAGGTTTTCCAGTGATGAAAAGGGCAGCAATAAACATCTTTTTGCAAATAGCGTCCATTTCCTTTCCGGTTGTTTTCTTGGTGTATATTCCCAGAAGAGGGATTATGGGGTCAAAGGCTGGGAACACTTAAATGACTTTTGTTCCAAGGGGCCAGACTGTTCTCCAGAAAGACTGTACTAATTTGCAATTCTCCAGTCTTTTTATTCTTGTTTTGTAGCCTCCTGCTGTATTCGTCCAGGGGTTGTTTCAAATCTTCAGGGCCTGCCTGGGGCATTCAGCTACCCTCACCCTCTAGAGGTGGTTAGTACTGAGAAAGTTACAGGCATGTGTCCCCAAGTTTCCTCAACTTCCTTGCAGAGCAACATTTCTATTTTTACACTGGCTTCCCCGCCTGGGCTGATCTCTGAGGAAGAGGTTTCCAATTTCCTCTTCAAATAAACCTGCCTGTCTACATATTTGACCTCATTCCCTCCTCTCTAGTCCCTGCAGTCACAAGAGTTGGACACAACTTAGCAACTAAACCACCATCATCACCTCTTGTCTCTTAAAAACCGTGCCTCATTAGTTACTCTGCTCTTCTCACTCATTCATCCCTCCCCCTTCTCATGCTCCTTTCATGTGTCCTCAAGTCTCCCTCTGCCTAAAAGCGATAAGCTTTTCCCTTCTCCCCCTGAACGACTCTCTTCTTCCATCACCATCCACCTGGCTGAAAGAAGAGTCTGCGAGTCACCTTCTCATCTTCCAGTTCCTTCTCAGCCGCTTGTTCTTTTGAACTGATGCCCAACCCTCAACCAAAGCAGCCATCTCAAGGCCATCATTCATTTTCTTAATCACCCAAACAGATGACCTTTTATCAGTCATTGTCCCCACTACCTTGTTGGCTATTGCCTCCTCACTGAGACTTTCTCCTGTCTGGGGTTGCATGGCAGAGAAATTTCCTTAGTGCTCCTTGGATCTTACCAATGTCATAACTCTAGAAGGATCGGTTCCTTTAGTGAACTTTAAATTATTTTATGCCTACCTCCCATTGTACCATTGCCAGGAGAATGGGGTAGAATTGCTTTCATTCCCAGCTCTTGTGGTGAGCTATGACAGATCTAAACCTTTTAGTATAAACCCATTCCTTTTTATTTTTTTAAGTTTTTTTGTTTATTTGCTTTTAAAAATAATTTTATTTATCAATTTATTTTTGGCTGTGCTAGGTCTTCGTTGCTGCCTGAGCTTTGCTGTAGTTGTAGTGAGCAGGAGCGACTATCTAGTTGCCTTGGATGGGCTTCTCACTGCAGCGGTTTCTCTTGAAGTGGAGCAGGGCTCTAGAACACAGGCCCAGTTGTCCCGGCCCACAGGCTTAGTCGCTTTGCAGCACGTGGGGTCTTTCTGAATCAAGGATAGAACCCGTGTCTCCTGCATTGGCAGGTCGATTCTCTACCACTGAGCCACCAGGGAAGCCCCTGTTCTTCTTTCCACAGTGACTGCTCAGGGAAAAGAAAACCAGAGCAATCAACATGTGAGATTTACACGTGACCTATGGTGGATTCAACTAGAACAAAGCCCAAGACTTTAGTTTCACAGTTGAGGAAAGCCAGTTCTTTCTCTCCTCTTGGGTATAAGTGATAGATGCATTAAGCCTAATTGCTGTTGGCCACCAGCTTACAACCTGGAGAGAATCTTGTGTAAAGGTGAAGCCAAAACACAGAATAGAGCAGGGTGTAGAAAACCAAAGCATAACAGATCCAGATCCTTGACTGAACCATGTCTGAATCCCACTCCACTGGATTTTTCAGTTCTATAAGTCAATAAACGCTTTGTATTATTTATATCATAAAGTGTAAGGCTTTCTGTTAATTGAAAGATACAGCCATTATATCCCTTTTCACTATTCTCCCTTTATACTTTATATCTCATTTTTCTCATCCATTCCGGTACCTTCTATGATCACATCTATGTGGATGATTCCTCTACACCCCTACCTAACACCTGTCTCCTCACCTCTGATTCCAGCACCAGCTTTTTGCTAGATGGCTGTATGTGAAGCTTTAATCTTAACACGTTAACACCAAATTCATCACCCAACCTCACTTCCCGATATCTGATTATTCGATTGGCTAAGCTTAAGACTTTAGCGTCATCCATAGAGTTCTCTCCTTTACACCCCATAATAGGCAGTCAGCTGCCATGACTTAGCACTTCTGGCTCTGGCTGCTTCCTGACATTCATTACCTCACTCTCAAACTGACTCTCTTCCCGGTTGGTCTCCTTACTTCCTGCATACCCCAGCTTCTGATCACCCTACATACCTTTATCAAAAACATCTTAAACTTCAAAGCAATCAAATATTTTCAATGATTTCCCAATATGTTTTGGATTTAGCCCACCTTTTTTTTGACCAAAATCTAATTCATCCACTTCAGGATCTTTCCATTATCTTTTCGGTCTTATAATCTCTTTACTGTCTCATTGGTGCCCAAGCTACAGCTAAAATCGGTTGTTTTCGATTTTCTCCATATCTTGCTGCCAATGAGATGAATCCCACCAGGACCATCTCCCCTTCATATTTCATCTATCGAAATCCTACTCATCCTTTAAGATTCCTCTTGAAAGAAATCTCAATAAAGTACACTCTGATTTTCCTAAATAGGTATCTCCTTTTTTGAACCCCTCCAACCCATCTCTTTTGTGCCACACATCAGAATAGAAAACTGACCTTTATTTTTGTTTCCCCTAGGCACGGGGCCTTAAAAATAGTAGGTGCTCAATAAATACTCGTTAAATTAACTTGAATCAAGGGCATCCCTGTGAGAACAAGAAACCACAGTAGGGTGATTGAGAAGGAGTCTTTACCTGCATTAGAACCTCTTTTTCCTTTTTTGTATTCCAGCTAGGGATTTATCAAGTCAACAAATACTCATTTAGTGCTAAAGGAAAGTTATGACCAACCTAGATAGCATATTCAAAAGCAGAGACATTACTTTGCCAACAAAGGTTCGTCTAGTCAAGGCTATGGTTTTTCCTGTGGTCATGTATGGATGTGAGAGTTGGACTGTGAAGAAGGCTGAGCGCTGAAGAATTGATGCTTTTGAGCTGTGGTGTTGGAGAAGACTCTTGAGAGTCCCTTGGACTGCAAGGAGATCCAACCAGTCCATTCTGAAGGAGATCAGCCCTGGGATTTCTTTGGAAGGAATGATGCTAAAGCTGAAACTCCAGTACTTTGGCCACCTCATGTGAAGAGTTGACTCATTGGAAAAGACTCTGATGCTGGAAGGGATTGGGGGCAGGAGGAGAAGGGGACGACAGAGGATGAGATGGCTGGATGGCATCACTGACTCGATGGACGTGAGTCTGAGTGAACTCCGGGAGTTGGTGATGGACAGGGAGGCCTGGCATGCTGCGATTCATGGGGTCGCAAAGAGTCGGACACGACTGAGCAACTGATCTGATCTGATGTGCAAGTTAACGCTGGAAACTGAGAGAAGCTAGCTTTGAAATCTTGTACCCTGGGATGACTCGAGCTATGATTCTCAGAGTATAGTCCATATGGACATTCCTGGCAACTGAGGGCTGATAAACCCTCCTACAGTATCAATAGTTAGGGCAGATTCCGAGCTGGAGAACTATTAAGGTTAATGGGAAAAAAAACAATGGACCAAGAGTCCATAGACCTGATCTGGGGCTGGATCTTTCGCTAATTAGCTGTGTCATCTTGCACTAGTCTTCTAAACCTCTCGGGGACTTTAAGACTTCTTTACCTGTGAAACAATAGGGTTAAGCTGCAGTGTTTCTCAAAGTGTGGCCCTCAGAACACTTTCTTCAGATTCACCCAAGTGAATGGCTTTTAAAAATGCAAATCCCTGGACTCAAACCAGCATGTTGAAACTAAATCTTTGGGGTCAGGGCCTAGGGGTCTGCACTGGAAGAAGCTGCCAGGTGATTCTCATTCAACTCAAGTTAAGCACCTCCAGAATTTTTGAATTACAAGGTTCCTCCTATTCTAAAATGTGGGGATGGGACTTCCCTGGTTGTCCAGTGGTTAAGACTTCATCTTCCAATGCAGGGGTTATGGGTTCGATCCCTGGTCTGGGAACTAAGATCCTGCATGTCTTGTGGTCAAAAAATCAAAACATAAAAGCACTATTGTACCAAACTCAATAAAAACTTTAAAAATTGTCCACATCAAAAAAAAAAAAAGTTAAAAAAATAGAAAATAAAATGTGGGGGTTACTGAATTAAGTAATAATCTGAGTTTTTTTTCGGAGATCAGTAGAATGGCCGAGTGAATAATCAAGAAGGCATCTTGCCCTCACAGTGTCTATGAAAGAAAGCTTAGAAAACCCCTATTCTCTGACATGCCAGCCAGGCCACAGCCCTGGGAATATGCTGCAGCTGATGCCTGTCTGCCCACCTGCCTCCTTTCTTATCCCTCCCTCTCTCTCTCCCTTTCTTGTCTTCTTTTTCATTCTTTCCTTTCTTCTCTTTCCTCCTCTCTTCTTGCTCCTCTATCTCCCCTCCCTTTCTTCCTTCTTCTTTCCTTTTCTTTTTCATTTCTTCTAAAATCCCACCAGCACCTGGGTAAACACATCATTAGCAATACATTTATTTGCACTTAATCAATATACTTTTTGTGATGAAGTCTTTCCGGCTCCCTCAATCAGGTATGAGCACTTCCTGCTCAGAACCTCACAGCACTTTGAACCAATCTTAAGCCATTAATCATGTTTTGCCATGCAATATCTCTAGGTGTACTCTATTAGGGAAAAGGCTGTTTTATACACACATCGCCCCTTCTACTACACCCAGCCCGGCGCCTTGCACATGTTGATGATACTTTACACTTATGTGGTGTACATTAGTTTAATAAGTATTTGCACAGACACTAACCAATGGCAGACCCTGAATGGATATTTACTGAATGGACCAATGAACAAACGCCTCTACTTTCCTTACTCTTTTCTTGAGCTTGTCTTATCTCCTGTCCAAGAGGCAGGTTTGCACAGTGACAAGGTCATTGACCTTGGAGTAAGAAGCTTGAGGCTGAAACCTTGTTCTATTGCTTAATAGTTGGGTAGTCTTGGACAATTGTTTAACCTCCTGAACCCTGATTTTATCTGTAAAGTAGAATAATGCCTTATATTCAGGGTTGGTGATGATGAGCTGCAATTACTTGTGAAATAAGTACGTGCCACAATCATGGCACATGGCAGATAATTTAAAAATGCTAGTTAAATGAATTTCTTCCCTTCCCCAACCCTTTTCGTCCATTAGAATGTCTCTTAGGACAAACACTGGCTTTTCTAATTCTTTCTCTCTGGGTTTGTATTCTGTGTCTTGGTGTGCTGCATACAAAGATGTGCAGAATAAATTTTGTGAACTCTTAAAAATAGTCAATGTCACATATGGAAAGCACTCAAACTAGAAATGAGCAGACTGTATTGTCAAGATTTTTTGTTGCGAGGTCTGTAAGCCCAACTCAAACAATCTTAAGGGAAAAAAATTTTTTTTATTGACTCCCATAATTAGGAAGTTCCGAAGGGCATCTGACTTTAAGCATAGCTGTATCCAGGGGTTAAAATACTGAAATCGGGATTCTGTCTTTTTCTTCAGCTTCGGACCCTGCTTCAATGGCTTCATTCTCAGGCAGGATCTCTGCAGTTGGTGGGAAGGATGACTACTGGCTTGCAAAGCTGAAAGGGAGAGAGGCCCTTTTTATCTGCGTGAAGCTTACAGATCTCCTGGAAGGATTCTCACTCACTCTGGTTGGGTCCTATTTCCACATCTGGACCAGTCAGTGAGTTCAAAGCTTCAGGATAATGGTTGGCTCAGCCTGGGTCACACGCCAACTCCTGTGGTCCCTGGGGAAGGACACAGTGATTGACAGTCCCTCGGACCACAGGAATGAGGGAGAGGTAATGCCTCCAAAAGAGGGGCTGTCAGCAGACAAGACCAACTCGTTCAGCACACAAGTAGAAAATACACCATTTTCCCACAGGATGCCTTGTGCTCAAGACCGCCTACTTTGTGTCATTTAAAGGACCTGGCTTCATTTACTCATTAATTTATTCATTCACTGTTATTGAGGAAAACATAATCATTTTGAGAGTGTCCTAATCCCCAGGCTCAGTGCCAAGGGGAGAGGTAAAGCAGGGATGAAGGCAAACACGGGTTTCCTCGGATGGAGCTTTGAACCTCTCCCTGAGTGGGCTGTCACAGTTCCTCAAGCTTCTCTGCTAACTGTGACCCTTGGGTTCCAGTTCTGATTTTCAGAACTGGGTTACAGTGTTTTAACTGGGAGGGGAATCGCTTTATCCGGTTATCACCCTCTTAGCACAGTCAGTTTGCTGGCTGGACCGGCCTCTCTTGGCAGAGGTCATGGAATGAGAGGCTCTAGGATGAAGGATGAAAGAACGTGTACTCAGTTCCGAAGAGCAGGCTTTTTTGTTTGTTTTCTTTCTGTTTGTTTTTGTACTATACAGTTTGTTTTTGTTTTTATTTTTTTTAGCTGCACTGTGAGGCATGTAGAATCTTACTTCTCTGACCAAGGATTAAACCTGCATTGGGAGCACAGATTCTTAACCATTGGACCACCAGGGAAGGCCCTGTTTTTGTAATAAAAAGTTTTTTAATTGTGGTAAAATATATAAGCTTCCCCAGTGGCTCAGTGGTAAAGAATCTGCCTGCCAGTACAGGAGCTATGAGAGACATGGGTTTGATCCCTGAGTCAGGAAGACCCCCTGGAGGAGGAAATGGCAACCCACTCCAGTATTCTTGCCTGGGAAATCCCTTGGACAGAGGAACCTGGTGGGCTACAGTCCATAGGGTTGCAGAGTCGGACTTGAGTGAGCATGCTTGCCCATACAAAATATATAAGCATAAACTTTATCATTTTAACTATTTTTAAGTATAAATTTCAGCTAGAAGGGATAGGCTACCCACCCCAGTATTCTTGGGCTTCCCTCGTGTCTCAGCTAGTAAAGAATCTGCCTGCAGTCCAAGAGACCTGGGTTCAATCCCTGGGTTGGGAAGATCTCCTGAAGAAGGGAAAGGCTACCCACTTCAGTATTCTGGCCTGGAGAATTCCATGGACTAGAGTCCATGAGGTCGCAAAGAATCGGACACGACTGAGAGATTTACACTTTCACTTTCATCTATAAGCACACATATTCTTGTGAAACCAATATCCAGAACTTTTTTCTTGCAAAACTGAAACCCTGTACTCATTAAACAACAACTCTGCATTGTCCCCTCCCCCAGCCCTAGGCAGCCACCATTCTACTTTGGCTTTGTGAATTTAACCAGTCTAAGTGAGTGAAAAGTGAAGTCACTCAGTCATGTCCGACTCGTTGCGACCCCATGGACTGTAGCCTACCAGGCTCCTCTGTACATGGGGTTTTCCAGGCAAGAGTACTGGTCTCTAGGCCAGAATACTGGAGTGGGTAGCTGTTCCCTTCTCCAGGAGATCTTCCCAACCCAGGGATCGAAGCCAGGCCTCCTGCATTGCAGGCGGACTCTTTACCAGCTGAGCCACCAGGGAAGCCCAACAGTACTGGAGTGGGCAGCCTATTCCTTCTCCAGCGGATCTTCCTGGCTCAGGAATTGAACTGGGGTCCCCTGCATTGCAGGCAGATTCTTTACCAACTGAGCTATCAGGGAGGCCCTAACCACTCTAAGTACCTCGTAAAATGGAATCATACAGCTTTTGTCCTTTTGCGACTGGCTTATTTCACTTAGCACTATGTCCTCAAGGTTCACCCATGCTGTATCACGTATCCAATTTTTATCCCTTTCTAAGGCTGAATAATACCAGGTTGTACATCTACACATTTTGTTTATCCCTTCATCCATCGATGAACACTGCGGTGCTTCCACCTTTTGTAAATAATGCATCTACAGACATGGTGGGGAAGATCAGTTTTGACGGCAGGAGCCCAAGTGTTCTGGAGCTTAGTAAAGGTAGGGCCCAAGAACCCTACATGGACGAGCCTTGCGTTTGAAGGGGCAGTGTGAGCATTCAGAGGGCCCTCTTCTGGGGTGGGCTGGGGTGAGAGGAAGGGACAGTCTCCTGGGCCTGAGGTGGTGTGTCCATGTTTGAAAGAGAGGGTCCAGAAGGAAGGGAAATGCCAGACTTTATCTTCCTCATACTTTGTCCAGCCCAGACCCTGATTGTACACTTTGTTGATCAAACTTTGGAACTCTTATTAGGTCACTGGAGGTGACTTACAAACTACAACATTGTACAAATTGCTTTAGGAGTGGTCTTTACTCATTCTTCAAGACTCACCTTCACCGAGCCTTCTCTCAAGGCACCCCCAGCAGCTACGAGCAGCTCACCAGAAGAGTTCGGCCCCCCTCCTCTGCCATCACCTAGCCCCAACTTCACTTTTCTTTGCCAGTATTGCCTATATCAAACATGGTAATTTGTCCATGTTTCAGCTGTCTATACCAAACTGAGATTTGAAGCCAGCCTGGTACCAAGTGCCCAGTTCTGTTCCTGGCACTTAAGAAGTAGCTGTTCAATCTGGCTTTGTTTGAAGGTGAAAAAGGAGGGTCACATTGATTAAATAGGGTTTGCTCAGTGATGCCCAGCGTCAGTGGACTGTTAGCTGGAGGCTGAGCCGAATAGAAGTAGAGGGTCTAGGGGACTTTGAAATGGCCACTGAAGACAAGGGAATTGCTTGTTGGAACTAGGCACAGGTTTCATGGCGCAATAGATCAATAGTGTTCCTTCTAGGGAAACAAACAGGATCAATGCTGGCTGCCCCAGGTCTCTGAGCAGATCTGAAAGCCACAGAGCCCACGGATGGAGGCTCCATGCTGGTCTTGCAGACTACGACAGCGTGTACCCATTTGGCAGACTGAACGACACTATATTGAATTTCACACCTGTGATTGTATCCCAGGTCACCAAAAGCCCAATATATAAAGTGACAGCAACAGAGGAACACACGATCGAAGGGTTGAAAGCATCCTTCAACGCTGGGGCTGGCATTCTTGCTCTGTTCCCTACTCCTCTACCCACAACAGACATTGCCATTGGCATCCACACACTTGTTTGCCAGGCAGAGATGCAACCTCAAAATGTTCTCACCAGTGTTTCAGGCAGCTACTGCCAACAGTTCATGGCTGGGACTTAACGTGAATGTTTTTTGCCTTTCCAATCTAACCCAATCTAACATCATTCCAGTAGGACTCCTTTGCATGGCTTTCTAGACGGCTGCTTCAGAGGCTTTTCAGCCTGTTTAGTTGTTGAACTCCAATCCAATTAAAACACATTGTGTTGCTTCTACAGGAAAGGCCTGGGGCTGGGTGCTGGGAGAGTGTTTAGAAGGACAGAAGTCTGCCTCGCTCTAATTTTGTCACTTGGTCCTATACCTGCCTTCTGGACAACCCCAGTAAGGCTGTCCCCACATCCTATGACATTTCTTTCACTATTTGAAGAGGCTGTCATGCCTCCATCCTACTGCCCCCATCCCACCTTAGTCTTTATTTTTACTAGAGGAAATCTTCTAAGTGCTTCTAGTCATTTCTTACAGCATTTGGTTTTTCAGATCCCTCACTCTCTGGTTAGCCTCCCACGGTCATGCTCCAATTTGCCTATATTCCTCTTAAATTGTGGTGTCCAGATACACATAGCACTTCATTTGTCATCTAACTAAATCAGAGCACAAGCCAACATGGATGGGTGAAAAGGGGTTCACCAATTGACAAGGCTTATCAAGGCACGAACCCCTGTGAAAGTGTGACCACGACTTATTTGGGGTAGATCATGCAAACTCTTGGACCAAATCCTTTATTTTTTATGACTTAACCGTCATTGTTAGAATTACAAAAGCTCAGAGCTCCACAAATTCTTAAAAGTCACAATCACCCATCTTATGATGAAATCACCAGGCTACCACATTCCCTGCAAAAGATGGGAGGTCTTGAGCATCTTCTCTAATGGGGAATTTTATTTTTGAAGGCAGACCTTTCAGTTTTATGACTTCCCTGTTCAAAAGTTTCTCCTTTTCAGTGAAACCGTCCTGATTGTAATGCTAGTCATTTTTCAGGGTTATTGAGCATTTCATTTGCTCAGTACAGTCCTAGGCATTGTGTGTGCAGGGCCACATGTGTGCCGGGGAACATGAGCACTCCACAGGGGTAATTGAGGTGGAAGGACAAGGACAAATAACCTCCGATTTTTGTCTCCTGGGAAATTATAGTCTGGTGGGGAAACACCCCAAAGAGTAAAACAAATACTATCATTGGGACACGGGCTAAATGGTTAAATGGTATGCAAATACAGAGGGAAAGGTAGTTACTTCCAGTGAGGAGAATGCAGATTATTCTGTGTCTATATGGCAGCCAGTTCTCTCTATAGAACAAAATCAGATCACGTTAAGTAATGTGCTCAAAACCTGCTCAAAACCCTCCAAGTTTCCCAACACACCTAGAAATGGACCCGAGGTCCTCACAGTGGCCTATGGAATTGTGTGTGGCCTGGCACTGGCCACCTCTCTTCGCCCACATAAACACATACTTTTCCACTTTGGTCACACAGGCCATCTTGCTGTACTTGAACTTGCTAGTTGCTATCTTAGGGCTTCAATACCGGGTGTTCCCTCTCATGGGTCTCCTCATGGGTCTCCCCATGGCTTGATCCCTCACTAACACAGTCTCAGCCCCATCGTCACTTGCACAGCAAGACCTTTCCATTCTCCTCTCCTGCCGTCTTTACTTAATGACATTTATAACTACCTGAAATTATCTTTATATTTATTACCGACAGTCTCCCAGTAGAACATAAACTCTACAAAGGCATGGATTTTATCTGTTTTGTTCCTGTTATCTTCTCAGTGCCAAGAATAGGGCCTGGCACACAACAGGTACCAGGTAAATCTGTGTGAAGTGAGCGAACGAGTTAATCCTGAAGACCTATTTTAGCAGTCATTCTTAGTAACAGCCAGTGTTCTTGCCTATTGATTCTCAAAACAAGTCCCATATTTTTGAAAGGGGCCCAAAAGGTTTCTCACTTGAAATTCTGTGGCATTTCCTAATTTTTAAGATTTCTCAAAGATTTAGACGGTGGTTCTCAGATTTGCAAATTCTTTCAGCTGTCTGGGAGATTTTCCTCCCAGGCTTAGGGACCTAGACAAATTGCATGCACAAAGAACGCACATCTAGCATGAAGGTTACATTCTCAAGTCAGCATAGAAAGCGAAAAGTGACATATTGGAACTTTCCTTGAATATCGTTAGCACTGCAGCAAATCACTGATTCTGTAGCTGTGCACCCAAGGAATTGGCTTGTTTGCATTAAAAGCCCAGTAGTATGAAAAACATGGATCTCTGACTACCTGAATCTCTCTCAGCCCCTTGGATGCTTTGCTTATAAGAGGTATTTGGGAACTGAGTCTAGTGAGTGTTGGAGCCAGACTGTCTAATTTTGAATCCTGGCCCCACCACTTGCTATGTGACCACAGGCAAGTTACTCAACCTGTCTATGCACCAGTTTCTTTATCTGCAAAGTGGGGGTAATAACAGTGCATACCTGCCTCATAGGGTTACATTGAGGACCAGATACATTAACGCATATGAGGTCTTTAGATGAGCACCTGGCACATAGTACTACAATCGATGTTAGTGATTATTTTATTATCTCCCATCGCATGTTCATACTGGGGCATACGCTTAGTAGGTGGAAAGGCAAGCAGAATGTGCTAGACTAAATTGCACTCTTGCTAGTTCTCTCTCCCTTTCTTTGTCTCTGTTTCTCTCTTTCCGAAAATGCCAATAATTGAATTTCTATGATGTGCCCTCGCTGTAAATTGCTTAGGCACTTTCCTTCTGCGGGAATTCTATATTTTTAGATTGATCATCATACCGTTCTAGTTTGAACACCTTTGTAAAGACTGGAGAAGGTGAGAAAAAACAAATGTGGACTAGTTTGACCTCCTTGTCTCTATCACCTGAATATTCCCACACTTTCTGCCAACAGTGGCCTTCATTCTCTTAATGTTCTCTTGCCAGCATGGCTATTGAGTCCCTTTGGCTGCTTTTAGCTTTTCCTAGAGCATTGGGATCCTTCTCTAGCTTAGTTTTTGGACATTATTCTCACAGATTCATGTGTCTCCCTTTCTTTTAGCATTGAGAAAGTAAAAAAAAAATCAGAAACACCACTGCAGAAAATTCATTAAAAATAGCAAGCCTGTCTTTTTTTTTTTTTTTTTTGGTTTTCCATTTTTGTTTTTGTTTTTAATGTGAAGAACAGAAAAGAGAGTAGCCTGAGGAGCTGGCATGAGGAGAAAGAACCATTTGCTGCTGCATACACAGAAGGTGCTGTTCGGCGTGTGATGGACCCCTTGAGGCCAGAGCCGCAGGATCATGCAAGGCTCTTGGGGCACTCCTACCAGGCATGCAAGCAAGTTTTGACCATATCTGGAAAGTTCAGTTATTACTGTTGTTCAGTGGCTAAGTCTCTTTAGACTCTTTATGACCCCATGGACTGCAGTATGCCAGGCTTCCCTGTCCTTCATTATTTCCTGGAATTTGCTCAAACTCATGTCCCTTGAGTCAGTGATGCCATCCCACCATCTCGTCCTCAGTTATTACAGGTATTTTCTTTCCTTCCAAGCCCTGGGACAGGATTCCTTGGTCCTGGGCTGGTCCTGAGAATAACAAGGAAACTCACGAGGGCCAGATATTATTATTAATATCATCCTGTGGCCCAGAGCTTGACTCATTCACTCATTCAACAAATACTTACTGAGTACTTATGTACCAGGCATGAAGCAAAACACTGAGGGTGAAAAATGAAGTAGACACAGTCTCTTCCCTCAGGTTATATCTAGTGAGAAAGAGAAGCACTAACATAATGTCCTTACGCAGGGTGAGTGCAGTGTGTCAGGTCAGCTGCCACCCAAACCATCCCAGGCAGCAATCTCAGGAAACACCCATGGAGGAGTTGAAGCTGAAACAGGGAAGAAAAGGAAGCCAATACCAGGTGTGTTAATGAACAGGTTTCTGCTGTGGGTAACAGGGGCTCAGTTCCAGGGAGGATGTCTCAGAGCTAGTGCAGAAACTGTCTCAGTGTTGCCCCCTCTGAGGGTGAGGATCTGAGGTACTGGCCCACCGACTCCCACCCTCTCGTCTGCCCTGGCCTCTGATTAGGTACATGCGTGGCTATCGGCAGAAAGCCATGTGTGTGTAGAAATGATGGCGCCAAGTCTATGTGGGCAGAGCACTGACCATGTCTGCTGCATGCATTTATAGGAACCAGCCCAGAACCCCCCACGGATGCCCCAGGGAGGAGCTTCCAGCTCAATCTGGTGAGATATAAGAAGTCTTCCTGGAAGAGGTGACAGTTGAGCAGTGCCCTAAAGAAGCCTTACTCCAGAGCTATTCAGCAGTGTCTGGGGCAGAGTCCTTGCTGTCTGGTCACACTAAAGATTTTGCATTGAGATGTCTGGCTAAGACGAACAAAAGACAAAAGTGCTGCTTATCATTCTGCTTGTGGGGTTTGGGAGGTTGAGAGCAGGGCAAGAACTCAGATGGCTGACCCCCTCATAGTGCTGTCCTTTTCAGAACTGAGTCAGGAGAGTCAGAACAGCAAGCAGTGAGCCTGTGTCTGCTCTGTAAAGAGAGCCTGCGGACGTTTCTGGGTTTGCCCCAAACCTACCCTGGGTTTCTGTCTATTTGTGGATTAGGTGCTTCCTCAGAACATCCTCCCAGAGCGGTCACCCCGCGCTGTGCCCAGCCCCCAGATGCTCGCTGCACTCACTCCTTCATCAGCACCACCTCCCGATTAGACCAAGGATGTGGCAATCGGGCTGCCCAGAATTGCTCTCCCCACCTTCAGTTGCCCTGAGCAGAGTTCAGATTGCACATTTCCCGACACTCAGAGAGACCCATTAATATTTAGCATGTTATATTTCCAAAGCACTTTACTAACACGAATTGATCTTTTCGGCACCCCCTTGTGAGATAGTTCAGTACTGCTAGCCCTACTGGGGACATCAGGCTTTGCGAAGATAAGCTACTTAGGCGAGGGCCACGGCTGGGAAGGGATGGATCCAGATTAGAACCAAAGGTCGATGAGACCCGTTGTATGAGCCTCCAGACAGAACTCCAGAGTGGGCCCAGTGCCCCCTCCCTGACCAGGACATATTGGAACAAATCCAGCCTTCTGAAGTTTTAAATAGAATGAGCTTGTCATCCTTAAGATTGGACTGTTACAGACAGTTGGACTGTTACAAACCAGCTATTGTTTAGAGAGTGCTTTCTTCGTGCCAAGTGCTGGGTGCTTTACATAGAATGTATCATTTAGTTCTTATAACCCTTGCCCACCTCTGCAATGTTGTTACTACTATTATTTTGTACACCAGAAAACAGGCACTGAAAGATAAAGTAACTTACTTAAAGTTGAACAGGAATTGGTTAGAGCCAGGATTTAAACCCAAGCTACTCAGCTTCAGAGACTTTGAACCATTTTGAACCAGGTTAAAGGTGGATAGAGGTACCAAGTCAAGTGGAATTACTCTTGAAGTTCTGCCTACTTCCAGGCAATTCATCATATGCCTTGCAAGATTCTTTCTGGAGGTAAAGGAATTAGGTAGGGGTGAGGGGCTGTCTGCGAAAGGGTTCTTGAGAAATGAGAGTGTAAACAAAAGTTGGTGGTTACTTGATTTCCTCTGGCTTTTACTCTTGGCTCCTCATTCCCAGCCCTGCTTAAAAGAACAGAGAGAGGACTAGTTTATCCAATAAACAAGTGTGGGGCCCACGTGCCGTGCGTTGTGTTCTGGTGGGGCTGAGACACACATAAGTCATTATGACTTGGTCGGGAGCACTATAACCATAGAGTATGAGAGCTCACGGGAAGGAGGAGGCGGAAGTGACTTGCTAGCCTGGGGAAGTTGGGGAAATTTCTCGGCGGTGCCATGAGTTAAGTCCTGGTGGAGATGGAGGAAGGAGAGCAAGGGCATTCCAGGCAAAGGGAATAGCACGTACAAAGGAAAGGAGTTGTGAAATAACATGGCAGTGTGGAGCGTAACAAGTTCTGTTTATGTGGAAACAGGCTGCTTGCATTCTTGAGTTCAGTGAGGGGCCACTGCCCTAGATAAGGGGCTGGGTTACCAATTCTAGACTATCCCTGAGAACGTAACCCCTTGTGACATGTTGAGCCAAATTCTTGATATTCTATTGCTGAGGAAAAAAGATGATTGTTTAAATTTAGCAAGTTCTGCTGTGTGCAAGGCACGGTGCTGGGTGCTGTGGATAAGGAATCGTAACTGAGCGCTGTGGAGCCGTGGGAAAGAGTCTGGGACTGGGGATTGTGTGCCGGGAAGGAAACTTTGTAAAAGTGCCCCTACTACTCTTCTAAGGGAAAAGAATTAATGTTGCAATTTAAAAAATCTGTTTATTCCCTAGTCATCCCTGTCCCTTAAGAGCAAAACCCTGTGTAATGTATACACCCCCTTTCCTTGTTGTCACTTTATAATTTACCAAACCATTTCCCATCCACTGTATGACTTAATCCTCATGATAACCCAGTGAAACAGGTGGCCTTGGTGGGTCTCCATTTTACAGATGATGAAACTGAGGTTTAGTGAATAGTCAAGATTATGTTTTATAGCAATAGAAAGTTTCCCCACAGTGGTCTCAAATTTGTCCCATTACGCACACTGCCTTGCCTTCTAAATCAGTGCTTAACTACAGCTTCTGTGCTATGTGCACCAGGGGCTCCCAGTGGCCCCCTGGGGTGGGAGGTGTCTTGCTGCACATCTGGAGGTAGGTATTGAGAATGTTAAAACCAAGGCATGGATGCTGCTGTATTGGAACTCAAAGCCCAGCTCTAAATAGTTGACTCAGTCGGAGCTGAGCCAGGAAATTCTAAGCGGCAGACGTTATTAGAATATTTTCTCAGTTATAGCTCGAAGGAGTCAAGTTGTCCTCAGATCAAGATGAATATGGACATAATATCACCTAGCCCTTTCCTCTACGAAGCTTTGTGGTGTTGGATATTTTAGCCAGACAAGCCTTGAGGTCAAGAGGTGGATAGATTAGACTTGGTGCAGGAAAGCTAATTGCGTATACGTGTGTGTGTGTGTGTGAGAGAGAGAGAGACAGACAGACAGAGAGAGATTGAGTGTGTGTGTGTGTGTGTGTGTGTGTTGGAGGTACCAACACAGCTCACAGTTGGATAAGAGCATCAGATGTGTGACCTCACTGTCCAGAGAGTCAACCAAAACAATAGTTACTGCCATGCCCTTTTAAAGGTGGTTTCAATTAGAGTTGGGAGAGTTTTCTGGGCTCCTATCTTAGGTGTGGAGTCTGAGGTCATTGCTGCTCATCAGAGTCCTCGATCCTATTTTCCTCATGAATTAAATAGGAGTTCTCCCAGTTGATATTTTGCCCTCCTATTGTCCTAAAAAGTCTTATTTTTCCTCCAGTTGATACCTAAGACAGATAAAATTCTAGATAATAACACTTACTGATGCTAGTCATGAGGGAAGGATCCAAGTACCCAAAAGCCCAATAAAATCTGGATCTTTCTGCATTTATTGATGAAGGTCACTAAAGGAAAGAATTCTTAAGTTAGGGGGCACCAATAAAGGCTCACATTTCCAAGGGGCAGGTTCATTTAGTCCCTCTCTCCTGATAACTTTTCCTCCTCCATCTTCCATGTCATCTAGGTAATTATGGTATTATATTAGGAGGATATTAAAATTCCAAGGAGTTGTGAAATGTCCCCCACCAGAGTTCTCTTATATATGCCTTGTTCAAATTGTCCGTTTTGAAACTAGGCTGGAGATGATCAAGCCCAAATCATTGAACAGCGAGGCAACATGGAATCTCTAAAAGTCTGAGGACCAGATATCCTCTATTAATAGTTACCCGAGGACTCTGAAGGGTCTGAAAGAGGGGAGCTGGCATCAGGAACATTTGAGTTAGAGGCAGTGTAACTTAGTCCAGACTTGAGAGTCAGATTGCCTTGGCTCAAATCTCAGGTTTGTCAGTTATTAGCTGCACAGCCTTGGGCTCCCTCCACTGTGAAATGATGGTAACAATAGATTGTACCTTGTAGGGTTGTGTGAAGACTGACTTAGATCAGGTACATCAAGGGCTTAGCACAGCTCCTGCACACAATATGCATTTGTTAAATGTTAAACGCTATTATTTATTAAAGGGAGAATTCTTTTCCTGTTCTAGGGTGTTTCTTTCCTTCCTTATGTCCTTGACCCCCTACCCTCTGGTTTATATTTCTAAAGCCAGCTGCTTAAATATCCCCTCCTCTTTTGGTCAGGGATACAAAGAAAAAACAGCTTGCGCATGGGAGTACTTTCTTCTGTATTACTTATAGCATCACCTCAAACCAATATACACAGTTCATTTTAATCCAAGAGCTAAGGGCCCTTTAAACCAGCCATTCCTTATTTATTCGGTTAAAAAAAAATCAAGGTCCTTTGGTTTCATGTTCCTTTATTGTATTTTGTAAGGCACATATTGGATACTATGTAAATGCGAAATACTCTAACAATAGTAACTGAGACAGATGAGAAACTCAAGGAAGCAAAGTCACCATTTTGAGCTCAGCTCTTTATTGATGGGCTGAGTGATTTGGGAGCGACAATGTGGCTCCAAAGTTAAAGAGCCCCCAGGGATTCAGAGGGCAAAGGCTTGAGGCGCAGTCACGGCAGCAGTGATGGTGACCCCAGGCAGGCAGCTTCTTCCCCCGCAGACCTCAAATTCTCCCCATCAATACTAGGATTAATGCCACAGAACAGTCTCCCAGGGATGTGAAGCCAGGGCTGCCATATGTGGTTGTACAGGCTGTGTACTGCACACGGGTGCCAGCTGAGGGGGTAAGTGGGAGCTGAAACATAGCTCATACTCATCAATCTATGCTCCCTGGTGATGGACAGCGTCCACATGGGGGAAGGGACCCTTCTTTCTAATTTGCATAAAAGTAGTATATGGGCTAGTAGAGGCCCTGTGTGAAGCAACGGTGATAGCCATGAGTCACAGAGCTTAGCACTTAGAGTGGATACATTTATTCAGCACACAGTTCTTGAACACCTACTATGTGCCAGACCCTGATCTAGGGACTGAGGATATGGAGAGGAGTGTAAATAATTTCTGCCCTTGGGTCCTCTTTCCTTCACCAGCCCATCCTCCCCTAACGTTCAGTCGTCAGCAAGTCCTGTAGACTCGAGATGCAAAATATACGTCAGGTGCACCCACCTTGTTTCACTGCCAGCACTTTGTTTTTATTATTTCTTTCCTAGATTACTGCAGCAAATGGGCTGCTACTTCTACTCCTGTCCTCCAAACAAAAACAAGAGTGACTATATAAAAATGTCAATCAGGGGACTTCCCCAGAGAAGGCAGTGGCACCCGACTCCAGTACTCTTGCCTGGAAAATCCCATGGATGGAGGAACCTGGTGGGCTGCAGTCCATGGGGTCACTAAGAGTCCGACACGACTGAGCGACTTCACTTTCACTTTTCACTTTCATGCATTGGAGAAGGAAATGGCACCCCACTCCAGTGTTCTTGCCTGGAGAATCCCAGGGATGGGGGAGCCTGGTGGGCTGCTGTCTATGGGGTCGCACAGAGTCGGACACGACTGAAGCGACTTAGCAGCAGCAGTAGCAGCAGCAGCAGCAGGGGATTTCCCTGGGTCCAGTAGTTAAGACACCACACTTTCACTGCAGCGGGTATGGTTCCGTCCCTGGTTGGGGAATTAAGGTCCCACATGCCCCAAGACAAGGCAAAAAAAAAAAAAAGTCAATCCGATAACATTAACCCCTTGTTAATTATAGCTTTTCAGTGGCTGTAATTTAGTCCAGGGTCCTCACCATGGCCTCAAGGCTGTGCACACATGATTCCAATCATCTTGTCATGTCATCCGAATCACTCAACCCCCACTTCTCCCCATCTGTATGAGAAGAGGTTCTTCACAGAAATAGGAACCAATAGGATATATGTGTATCTCCTGTATGTATAGGTGTATGTGTGTGTGTATATATATATATATATATATATATATATATATATATATATATATATATATTTATATCCTATGTATATGTATGTGTGTGTATATATGTGGGGCTTCCCTGGTGGCTTAGCAGTAAAGAATCCACCTGCAATGCCGGAGACCCGAGTTGGATCCCTGGGTCTGGAAGATCCTCTGGAGGAGGGCATGGCAACCTACTCCAGTATTCTTGCCTGGAGAATCCCATGGACAGAGGAGCCTGGTGGGCTGAAGTCCACAGGGTTGCAAAGAGGTGGACACAACTGAAGCGACTGAACACACACATGTATATATGCATATATAAAACAAGATTTATTGTGAAGAATTAGTTTGTGTGATTTTATTGTGGCTGAGAAGTCCCACAATTGCTGTCTGCAAGTTGTGGACCCAAGAAAGCCAGTGGTGTAATTCCAGTCCTGGCCTGAGAACCAGAGAGAGTAGAAGGATAGAAGACCAGAATGACTCCCCGCTTTCCCAATTTTTTCTTTTGTTCACACCCTCAGCAAATTGAGTGATGCCCGCTTCGCAGTGGTAAAGAACCTGCCTGTCAGCGTAGGAGACATAAGAGACGGGTGTTTGATCCCTGGTTTGGGAAGATCCCCTGGAGAAGGAAATGGCAATCCGCTCCCGTATTCTTGCCTGGAGAGTTCTATGGACAGAGGAGCCTGGTGGGCTGCAGTCCATAGGGTCACAAAGAGTGAGACAAGACTGAAGTGACCTAGCAAGCAGGCACCCACATAAGGGAGGGAAAATGAGCTACTTATCTCAGTCCACCCACTCAAATGCTAGTCTCATCTGGAAACATCCTCACAGACACACCCACAAATTATGTCTGATCTGGTTACTCAGTGACACAGTCAAGGCGACACACAATTACCTTTCATACTATTCCACAAACCTCACCGTTCTGTCCTTCACACAACCTAGCTTGTTCTCTGTGTGGTCTCATCCCTTTCGCTGGAACATCAATTCCCTGGTTCTCCCCTTGACCATCTCTTTCTCATCCTTCAGTGCTCAGGGGAAAGGTCACTCTGAACCTCAGAGAGGCGATCTGGACCACCTTGTTAAAGTAGCGTAGTATTCTATGCCCACCAACCACTCTTTGCTAGGATGTTCCACAACAAAGCATCCCAGCTCAATTTGTAAGTACACAGTTCTTTGTTTACAATCTGTCATATCTGCTAGATTGTGAGCCTTGTAACATGTTTGTTCTCCACTATAAATCCCTTCAGAATTTTGCTAGTCTCTGGTGCACAGTAATAAATACCAAATATTTGCTAAATGAAGTTGTTACAGATAATTTGTCTCTCAAAGGAGAGTAATCATCACAACATAATGTAGAGATACATTTTGTGACAAAGGTAGTGATATGCTGGTAAACTGACTCTCAAAAAAAGAACGTGATTTGTCATTTGTTGATTTCCATGGTGGTGTATATACTCCCATTTGAGCTGATTTCAAGTTACCAATGGTTTAAAAACTGACTCGTAAAACAGTTTTTCAAAGGGCTTCCCTGGCGGCTCAGACGGTAAAGAATCTACCTTCAATGTGGGAGACCTGGGTTTGATCCCTGTGTTGGGAAGATCCCCTGGAGAAGAGAACAGATACCTACTCCAATATTCTTGCCTGGAAAATTACAAGGACAGAGGAGCCTGGCAGGCTACAGTCCATTGGGTCGCAAAGAGTCAGATATGAAAGCTGTTATGAGCTGCCTCTAGCCTGTCACTGGACGAGAGGTCTGCATGGGTGCAACGAGAACCCATTAGTTCATGCTGGGGAGCTCAGCAAAGGCTTCCGGAGGAGGTGACACTTGATTTGTATTTTGAAGGCTGGGTATGTTGGTTCAGGCCTTTTAACTCCAAAAATAGCTAACAGAGCCCTGTTCCCAGTAGCCCATGTTCAACTGTTCCTGGTTTCTCTAACTCAGCTCATTTCTGGTTGTCCAGGAGTTACCACTTGATTAGTTCAAGCCTCAGAAAGGGTTTCCTTGTGGCCAGAATTCTACTGGGTTTGCTTTGAATACAGCGAAGTAGAGTAAGACTGGGTAGAAGTTAGTCAAGGGAGAAAGGTAAGAGTTTTGCAAACAGAGGAACAATTTATGCAACTCAGCAGTTCCATAAGTCTAAAAGTATGTAGGAGGACGTGGAGGAAGATTAGCTTCTGCCAGGCCGTGTTTGATAGGCTGAGGAGCTACGCTGATTCACAGCATAGAATAGGGGGCAGAGGGAAAGAGAAAGGAATTGATCACTTTCCCTGAATAATAATTCCTGCCTAATTCACAACCAGTAATTGTGGGGTTTTGTTTTTGTGGGTTTCATTTTTTTCTGGTATGGAATCATTTGATTAACGTCTGTCTCTTCCTAGAGACTGTAAACTCCACAAGGGCAGGGACTATCTTGTTTACTATTATTTTCTTAGTATCCGACACAAAGCCTCCTACAGAGCAGTCAACAAAATACAATCTTGTTGAAAGACTGCATCACCTGGGGAACGTTTAAAACATGCTTATGTCCACTTACCCTGAAATAAGATCTATAAGTCTCTCTTCCCTGAACCTCTGAACCACAAGGATGAAGAGAAAGTAGTAAGGCAGGTGTCCATGTTTTGTAAAAACCACTCAAGAAATTCACTTCCATTTCTCCTTCCAAAACCAATCAAGTGGATCCTTTAAATGGTTTAACCAAGTGTGGAAGTGAAAGTGAAGTCGCTCAGTCGCGTCACTCTTTGTGACCCCATGGACTGTAGCCTATCAGGCTCCTCCGTCCATGGGATTCTCCAGGCAAGAATACTGGAGTGCGTTGCCATTTCCTTCTCCAGAGGATCTTCCCAACCCAGGGATTGAACCCGGGTCTCCCGCGTTGTAGGCAGACGCTTTACCATCTAAGCCACCAAGGAAGCTCCCAAGTGTGACATGATTTAATTTTACTGCTATAAGGATAGAGACTTAGTGGGCCTGGCCTCTACGTTTTGTAAAAATCACTCAAGAGATACCCTTCCTTTTCTCTTCTCAAAGCCAATCAAGTGGATCCTTTAATTGGTTTAACCGAAAGTGTGATGTGATTAAATTTTTCTGGTTATATAAATAGGCCTGATGGCAGTGGGGAGGAACCCACAGAGGTGCTGATGGCAGTTGGGAGGAACTTGCAGAGGTGCTGAAGTGCTGGGCCCAGTAAGGAAGCCCTCGCTGTAACCAGGTAAAAAATGAGACGTGTCTGATTTAAATCTCTGGCGGTGGGTGTGAAGTGGAAACAGATTCAAGAGATGCTCAGGACATAGAATCTACACAATCTGGTGCCCATTTGGACCCAGTGGAAGAAGTGAGACAGAGGAATCTAAGTTCAAGGTTGAAGTGAGTGTTAGTGAACAGGGAGGAGGAAGAGTCACTTTTAAAGTTGCTACATTTAAGGTGCTTGTTGGACGTGAAAATATTAGTTGCTCAATTGTGTCCAACTCTTTGCGACCCAATGGAGCCCGCCAAGCTTTTCTGTCCGCGGGATTTCCCAGGTCAAGAATACTGGAGTGGGTGGCCATTTCCTTCTCCGGCGGATCTTCTCAACCCAGGGATTGCACCTCAGTCTTCTGTATTGCAGGCAGGCTCTACCATCTGAGTCACCAGGGAAGCCCAAAGGGAGACTTAAATATTAGTGTTCTCCAAGAACTCTGATATTTAAGAAGCAGGTTAGAAAAAGAATTCTTGAAGGAGACGGAGAAGAATGACCAGAGAGGAAGAAGGAAAACCTGAAGATAGTTATAAAATAAGTGATAATGTCCAACAGCATCAAATGGTGCTTAAAGCTAGAAGGCAATGGCACCCCACTCCAGTACTCTTGCCTGGAAAATCCCATGGATGGAGGAGCCTGGTAGGCTGCAGTCCATGGGGTCGCGAAGAGTCAGACATGACTGAGCGACTTCACTTTCACTTTTCACTTTCATGCACTGGAGAAGGAAATGGCAACCCACTCCAGTGTTCTTGCCTGGAGAATCCCAGGGACGGGGGAGCCTGGTGGGCTGCAGTCTATGGGGTCTCACAGAGTCGGACACGACTGAAGCGACTTAGCAGCAGTAACTTGAAACTACCTTCAGTGAATGATGGTGACAAGGGCACTTTCTTTCGGGGCAGAAGCTGCCGGGCAGAGGACGAAGGAGGAAGTGGCGACAGCGAGTTCAGACTACCTTTTTCAAGAAGCTTTGCTGTGAAGAGGAGGGATGGTACGTCTGTGAGGGACGTTAGGAGCTCTGACCCCTTTATAGCTGAGAGGGAAGGGGAAGAGTGAGCGGACAGCACCCCACACACCGCGGGGGCTGCGCTCTTCTGCCTACTCTTCCCCGCCACGTGACCCGGAGGCCGCCTACGCAGGCCGGCCTCGAGGAGACTACAGTCCCCAGAAGGCCGCGCTGCGCTGGGGGGCGGAGCCGAGGCCTGGCGCACGTCTCGGAGGCTCGAGCGGAAGAGCTAGAGCTTGGAGGAGGCGGCGGATGCGGCCAGCTAAGGCGCCCCGGGTAACGAGTTGCTTCGCGTACCTGTCCCTCCCTCCCTCCGCACTCCAGCCTGGGGCTCGTGGCTTCCACGTCTCCCTCAAGTCTTGGGACAAGCTTGCTTTCCCCTTTCGTTACCGGTATTTTTCTTCTCACGTGACGCGTGGCCGGCTCCCGCCCTTCGACCCTTGCGGGCCCTGGGTTGCGGGGGACGGTCTCAGAACCCTTTTTCCTTCTCTGGGCTCCGTGCTTGCTTTGGGTGCTCTCCTCAGATACTCTCTGCGAAGGGGCAGTTCCTTTCCTGTGTTTCAACAGGTACTGAGTGGGGACTTGGGCACCCCTTTTTCTCCCCAGTGGTTAGGAGGCTGTGGACAGCGGGGGCCACCCGGGGCTTCGGGCGATTTCGGGGCGGGAGCCCTGAGCCTCTGGAGCGAGTCCGCTGGGCTGGCTGGGAGCCCCCGGGCCATGAGCTGGGAGTGAACTGTCTGTTCGCCAGGGAGGGTATACTTCCTGGTTTTCTTGGGCCACCCGCGGAAAACTCCAAGTCCGCTTTTTAAAGTTTTCTTTACCAATAAAAGCCTCTTCTCAGAGTTGAGCAGGGAAGAAGCACAGGATTTGGAATCTGATGTCCTGGGTAGAGTCTCGGGTCTGCCACTTGCTGGATCTGTTATCTTTTGTAGCCCGTTTATTGCCTCCCGGGTTTCCCAATCTGAAAAATGGGGGTGATCGTCTTTGGCCTTCCTGCCTTCCAGTGTCGAGCAGTTTATTAGAAATGACATGTGTGAGAAAGCATGTTTCACATATAACAATCTCACGGTCTCTCTGTCTCCAGCCCAGGTCAGTTGAATTTTCAAATCGTGTTTATGTGTTTATGAACTTGATCATAAACGTGATCGTGAACCGTATGAAGATCAAATGAGTTAATAAATACATAGGGGAAAAATGTCTTTGGAAACGAGTGTGAACCATACAGATGTTCTTATGTCGTGTTCCTGGGGAAGAGGTAACATTAGGGCCCTATCACCTGTGGAGTCAGTTTTAAACTTCGTCTGGATTTTAAGGTCCACCAGAATTTGGCTTGTTCTGTCCCACCAGCGCTGCGTGCACGCACTTAGGAGCAGTCTTGCTCTGTCTTGCTTTGTTACAGCCATCCTTTCTTCAGTGCTACACAGTGTACAAGTATCCCAGAAAGTACTTCATGCTCCTCATGTGTAGTGCTAAGCTTGTCTCCAGCTGGTTGGCCCTTTTGAGGTACTACTTGTTCTAAACCTAGCTCTGATTGTATCACAGTGTCACTAACTTGAATGTATACTAGCTGAAATGAGAAATATTGGGGTTATTTTTACCTGTCCTGCTACATGTGTTAGGAGTCTGTGTTACCTTATAGTTAGAATTCAGAATATAAACAGCCAGGATTCTTGTGTAGTTTTTATTCCGGCAGTTCAGTCTGAGACTCCGCAGGTGACTTTGTTTCTCTTTCCCCTTGTAAAGAGTGAGGATTTTACAGTCAGCTTTTTGTGGGTTTGGCAGTATAGTAAGTCTGAGACTCCGCAGGTGACTTTGTTTCTCTTTCCCCTTGTAAAGAGTGAGGATTTTACAGTCAACTTTTTGTGGGTTTGGCAGTATAGTAAGTAGGTAGTCTTGTATTATTTCTGAAATCATTGCTTGGAAAATACTTGAATGTGGTTCTAAAACCAAAGGATGGCAGTACAATTGTTGAATGTATAAAGCTGAACAAATTTGAGTTGAAATCCTGGTGCTGTGACTTCCAGTTCATGAGTTGTGGCGAATTATTTCACCTCTTTAAGCTTGTCTACTAATTTCTGAAATGAAGATGATAGCATTTACCTGATAAGGTGTCTATACGGATTAAATGAGATGTGAATATAAAGTAGTGCTGGAGTGAGTATTTGCTCATTATTTTGTTGCTATTCTAATTGATGACTATGATGATGGTAAAAAGTCATGAAATTTTAGGTAACGTATTTTCTTAAGATTCAGTTTTTTTGTTGTTGTTGGTAAGTGAGGATAGTTATCCTTAACCCATAAACTTAAAGAAGCAGTAAGAAGTGCTCAGATTGCAGGCTTTTTTTTTTTTTAAAGCAGTTGCATTTTATATAAAGATTATATTAGGCTATTTTTTATGTTTAGAAGTTTCCAGAATGCTCTTGTTGTTGGGGTGTGTTATTGGGCTAGTGCTTCATTGATAACCCATAGTAAGAATTTAGTTTTGTGTCTTTCTGCACATTATAGCTTGTAGCAGAACAGTTATCTATGTTAATGACTTAGATATAGACTATTGACTAGGATAGAGTTTTATAGAGAATTTTTTATTGGCTTCCCACCCTCCCTGCCTTTTTTTTTTTTTTTAAGCCAGACTATTTGACTCTAAAAGTTCCATGTAGTGGGTAGGGGCCAGAAGATTTGGTGACTCTCAGTTTCTGAATGTGGTAACTTAGTGACAGGTGCTTATGGGGGCACTGGGGTGTGTGTATCTACAAGGAGTGAGAGTTTAGAGAAACCAAGAGGGAATGTCTAGTAGAGAAAACCGATTTGTTGGTCCAAGCAGAGTCTTAGAGTTAAGAATTGAAATGTTTACTTTTCATTCCTTCACATGCTGTGTTGACTGATGTCTGAAGATGCAAATGTCTAGGAACTGTTTCCTTTACTCTCTTTTTTGATGTGTTTTCCCCTGGCTCCACTTTACCAGTTTCACCCTGACCTGTAGTTAAGAATCAGCAAGATGACAATTATTATTTTTTTTACTACAGACTTGTGTATAAACTATAACAATAGTCATTTCCATTAAAATCTGATTTGTGTGCTGTAACATATTATTTTTTCCTTTATGTTTTAAACATTTTTGTTCTTTTTTCTTTAAAAGAAATTTTTGGAAGATAGACCCATTTTCAGGGTTAGTGAAAGACAGTATTATTGTTACTGTGTTTAGTTATTATATTTTCTTATAGTCATGAATTTAGGTGATACATATATGTTCACTCTCATAAAGCTTCACATGATCACTGTAATTTTTTTAGCCAAGGTTAAGTTTGTTGACTGTGCCCACTGAGCCCTGAAAAATAGCAAAACTAATTGTCTAATGTGTTTCAATCTGTGACCCTGTCCTTATTAGCTCACCATTTACAAAATATCCCACCAGAATGAGCGAGAAGACTAGTGTATTGTTGATTTGGAACTTGTGCACTCATTAGACATGACAGAAGTAAATGAACTAGTGTCAAAAGTAAAAGTGTAGATCTTTAATTATATAAACCTGCAGTACAAGACTAGCACTCACACTGTGTGTAAAACTGGTGACCTGTGCTAAAGCTGAAACTCCAGTACTTTGGCCACCTCATGGGAAGAGTTGACTCATTGGAAAAGACTGTGATGCTGGGAGGGATTGGGGGCAGGAGGAGAAGGGGACGACAGAGGATGAGATGGCTGGATGGCATCACTGACTCGATGGACGTGAGTCTGGGTGAACTCCGGGAGTCGGTGATGGACAGGGAGGCCTGGCGTGCTGCGATTCATGGGGTCGCAAACAGTCGGACACGGCTGAGTGACTGAACTGAACTAAACCTGAACTATATTTTAGACGTTTCTCTTGGTTGAATTGTATTGGTTGCAGGCATTCCACCCACAGGAAAAGTGAGAAGAAATGGAACTAGGATGTTTATGTCTTAAAAGAGAACCTACTTCTACTATGCCACCCACCAGAAAATGTGCTCTTAGCTAGTGGGGGAAACATGAAGAGTTTTCTGTTAATGAGCCCGGTAGGATGAATGAAGCCTGGGTAACTCCTGAGCTCCTGAGAGTTTATTGAATTACAGGGGAATTCCATTTGTCAGAGGTTTCGATAGAAGAGCAGTTACAGGCTATTGCTGTGCAGCAGTAAACCTGCGTGTGGAGAGAATATTTCCTCTCAGTAGAACATGGACCCATTGCTCACAGTCTGTGCTGTGCCATTTCGCAGTCTCATGCTAGCCTTCTGTCTAGTTTTTTAATTCTTCAAATTTGTTCTTCGGTTTTATTTAATCTGTTGTCCCTTGTGCCCTTTTTAAAAATTTTCTATTATTATTTATTTTTATGTCAAACATGGCTGGTTTAGACTAGGGATAACAACAGAGAAGCAGAGAAGCAGTGTTAGAAACAGCAGATTCTGGTGTCTAATATTCTGAGGTTCCCAAATAACATGAGTTAACCTGTACATACAGTGATATGAATTTCTAGAATGGACAAATGCATTACTGTTTAACTTGGTGCTAAGGCAAAAATATGGGCAAATGGTGTGTGGTATTCTTATTATGAGATTTGCCTCTTAGGAAAAAATAGGTGTAGTGTTAATACTGGCTTGCATATGGGCTGTTTCAGGTTCTTTGCCATGGAATGCCAGATGAGTATTAGAGAAGGGAAGTCCTTGGATTTAAACATTCCCCTCTGAAGTTTATACCAGTAGCCCTGTTTGTTTTTTTCTTGTCATCTGTAAAATAGGGTTAATAATACCAACCCTGTTTGTTTATAAAGAGTAGAGGGAAAAGTTAACAAGAATGTCTTGGAAATGAGGTGACTAGGGGAAAGGCTGACGGAAGGGCAGAGACAGAGAGGAAAAGTCTCACACTGGGGTGCGTAACTTGTCCCTGAGACAGAAAGAGGGTACCCAACAAAAAGCAGAGAGTGAGGGTTAGTCAGAGACAGAGAGGGGACATCAGAAACCCTTAGGAGGGACAGTCAGACTGAGGCAGTTAGAAAGAGGGGTAAACAGATGCAGAGCAAAGGGCTGACTTAGAAATGTCAGGGAGGGAACTGCGAAAGACTGCAGGAGGGAACCAGGAGGGCATGGCCAAGAGCTTGTTGAGTGAGTTTTTTGAGTTTTTGTCTGTTATTTGGGGAGTTCTTGTAGACATTTGTAATTAGCCAAGAGGGAAGAACTGCAGATATTAGTAGTAAATCAAGTAACATGTTTATACAGTTTTTATTACACTAAAATTTTCCCTTAAGCACTCGTTTTATTTTGCATATTCAGAATACAAACACCAAGCCAGCTTTTGCCGCAGGCCTGTTAACTGCCTTCATTTGGTGGTTGTTGAGTCGCTAAGTCGTGTCCAACACTTTTGCAACCCTGTGGCCTGTAGCCTGCCAGGCTTCTCTGTCCATGAGATTTCCCAGGCAAAAATCCTCGAGTGGGTTGCCATTTCTCTTCCAGGGGATCTTCCTGCCTCAGGGATTGAACCTGCGGCTTCTGCGTGTCTCCTGCATTGCAGGCGGAGTCTTTACTGCTGAGCCACCAGGGAAGCCCTCATAGGTAAACTCATTTTAAAAAATTAAATAAAATGATTAGTTTCTTTTTTAGAAATACTTTTTTCTTAAAAAAATATCAAATACATGCTTACTGTGGAAAACTTGGAAAATACAGAAAAGTTTAAAGAACAACAAAACCCATAACCTCACAACCTAAGCAACACATAACGAGGCCTGCCCTTTCATTTTGTTGATGGTTTCCTTTGCTTTGCAGCAGCTTTTGAGCTTGATGTAGTTCCATTTGTTTATTTTTGGTTTTGTTCCCCTTCCCAAGGAAACAGATTCCAAAAAATATTGCTGAGACTGATGACAAAGAGTGCGCTGCCTGTGTTTTCTTCTAGCAGTTTTATGGTTTTAGGTCTTACGTTTAAGTCTTTCATCCATTTTGAGTTTATTTTTTACTTGGTGTAAGAAAGTGGTGTAGTTAAATTGTTTTACACGTGGGTGTCCAGTTTTCCCACCAGCATGTATTGAAGAGACCACTTTCCCCACTGCGTAGTCTCGCCTCCAGCATTGTGGATTAACGGACCCTCTAAGTGTGCGTTTATTTCTGGGATGCCTGTTTTCTTACGTAGTCTGGTCAGTCTTTGCAGTTCACCCCATTCTACTAAATGTAAAATAGAGCAGTATCTATTTGAGGTTATTAGGACTCTATGGAAGAGGAGGATCTTGAAGGAAGTGATAGAATGACAAATTGAGAGGACAGAGGAAAATTCCACATAGAGTGGTGAGAAGCTAGAAGCAAGAAGTGCAGTGTGTGAACTGTATGAGACAGAAGGGGTATTTTAATATTTCACAAATGGAAGATGATGTGTAGTAGAGAGATGATTTGCTAGGTTTACATGTGTATAAGGATAATGAAGAATTAATGGAAGGCTCTGAAGGCTGGGCTGAAGAACTTAGATTTGATCCTTAAAGATGATATTTTTGTTGAAAGTGATGATGAAAACAGTATTTGAGAAAGATTGTTGTGGTGGCTTAGAGGGGTAACCCCAAGTAGGGAGTGGCTTTAGGGTAGGCAATAGGACAGTCATGGAATAATGTAGACATAGAAGGTGTAAAGCTCTTGTGGAGGAAGAGCAAGAAGTGTAGGGTTAGAAAAGCTGAAAGTTGGAATACCTCAAAGTTTTGAGTTTGACAGATACGTGTATTTTAGCATTTTGATAGTGACATTGAGGAAGGATCTCCTAGAGGTCTAGGGAGAAAGATACTGAGTTCAGGTGCTTTTACAAGTTGTAGGTTTGAGTGGTAGTTGAAAAATCTTGTACTTTAAAAGTAAAGATCTTCATTATTAAATTTATTATAAATGAATACTGTCCCTTTTAAAGTAATCATTCTTAAGACTATGCATTTATTCTAGCAAATAAATATTCTTTGGATTTGTCTTTTGGAACTGCTTTCAGAACCAATAGAGCCATACAAGAAAACCAGTCTCATTACTTTATGGTCATATCTTTTGTGCCCAAGAATATTATCTTGCTTGATCACTCATCTTATTTACCATATTTATTTCTAAGTGATATTTGACGGTCCCTAAAAGTTAATCTGCAGAGGCCTTAAATTTATTACCATGCTGGATATTTAAATAACTGTAATCACTGCTGAGAACAACCTTAAGCTGTGATAACATTCGGAGAAGAGATGCTAGTGCATGCTGGTTAAGAGGGTGGGTTCTGGAAGACTAGGTTTGAATGATCTCTTTAGTACATTAATTCTGTATCTTGAATAAGTTTCTTAACTTGCCTTAACTTGCCTCCATTTCCTCATTTTTAAAAGGAGGATGGTGATAATACTTCCTGCTTCATAGGATTATCATGAGGATTAGTTACTAGAACGGTGCCTGGCATATTTTAAAAGCTCGGTGTTAGCTGTTTATTGCCATCACAGCAACTACTATTGCTGCCATCACCGTTTTGTCTATTTATCTTTTTAGTTTTAAAAATCACTTATGTTCCTGTTTAATTACATCTTGTACAAATGGAACAATGGACAGCTAGAGTTAAAATTAGAGCTCAAATAAATGATCAGACACATAGGAATGAAGCTTTTTAGAATGTGTGAACTTAGTGGGAGAAGAGCAGAAAAGACAGATTTTCCTCACTGTGAAGTTTGACCAAGGATAGAATATTGGGGAATATTCATGGTAAAAGAGTGTGAAGCAGAAAAGGAAACCAGCAAAGGACCAGTGGAAGATTGTTTAGAGAAAGGAAGAAACTCTGGAGTGTACATTAGTATAGAGGTTATATTAATTAGGATAAGATTTGGTTGCAGTCAAATAATAGAGACTTAAGCGTGATGAAAGTTCATTTCTGTCACTGTCACGACTTCCAGAAGCAGCCTGGGACAGTCGTGGTTGTCACGGCGTCACGTCGTTGCACCACTGTGCGTGGATTCTGTTCTTTTCCAAAGTTGCCTGCTGGTCTAAGGTGGCTGTTGGAGTTCCAGCCTCTTCATCCACATATGAACCAGCAGAAAGGAGGAAGAGGACACATCTTCTTCCCTTTGAGGATACTTCCTGAAAGTTAGATGTGCCACTTTTGCTCATGTTCTGTTGGTCACAGAGCCACATCTTCCTGCAGGAGAGGTTGGGAAATGTAGACTATTTTGAATGCTCAGTGCCTGGAGAGAAAAATGAGGGAAAATAAGGATAACCCAAGGGTAGCTAGTTGAAGAATCTAGGGTAGATAACAGAACTAATAGTCTGTGTGTGTGTGCCAGACTGCTTCAGTCATGTTCGACTCTGCGACCCATGGACTGCAGCTCTCCAGGCTTCTTTGTCCATGGAATGAATTTTCCAGGCAAAAATACTGGAGTGGGTTGCCATGCTTAGGATAGTTTAATTCTTCATTGGTGATCCTTGATCGAGTTTCTGTATTTGTGAAACTATGAGTATGAAACTACTCTTATCAAACTGCATCAGTAGTCCTCTGTTTTTAGGGTGTTCTCCCTTCATGAATCCTTACTTAGTTAGGATTACCAGTCTCTTACAGGGAAAAAGGTGATGGGTATGTATGTATACGTATGCATGTATGTGCTATGTGTATAGATACATAATATACATTTATATATATATATATATTTCCTCATTTAGCATTGGTGTTTGCCAAAATTGCTTCATATAGCAACAGTCTGCCTTAAAATTGATAGTATTTAAGTGTCTGATATCTTTCTTTCATTCTTTTAAGCTTCTAATTTTACCTAGCCTTCTATTCACTCTCCAGTTTGGTTGTTTTGGGCCATTGTTTTTAATCTCTGTCCTTTTATATTCCTACTCTCTCTCAGTGCTGTTAATGCTGTTAATAGTACTTCCCAAAATAGATAAATGAGCAAATTTAATTAAATGTGTTATTTGCACTCTCCTGATCATTAATGAGTTTGTATGTAAGGTCAGGCCTACAATCTTCCTGGTATTATAATGACTGAATTTTCTCTGTCCACTAAATGGAGAAGTATTTGCTTTAGAGTTTTTTATTCTTAAAGCTTCCATATTTTGTATGTTTATGTTCTTTTAATGTTGGAAATATGAAGGTCTTCTAACAATAAAGGGAGAGTGTTTTCCCTGTTTGAGAGTAAGATACAGACCTATCCCTATTTACCTAAATACTTGAGAGTATATTTTCTAAAGGCAAGGACGTTCTTTTATGAAAGCATACTACAGTTATCAAAATCAAGAAATTAACATTGATTTAATATTACACTGTAGTCCACAGACTTATTCAGATTTCACTCATTATCCCAATAATGTACTGTTTTGTAGCAAAAGAAAATTCTGGCTCTTGGAGTGTATTCAATTGTCATGTCTCTTTAGTTTCCTTTAATCTGGAGCGTTTCCTCAGTCTTTGCTTTTGCAGGACATTAACATTTTTGAAGAGTCCAGGCCAGTTATTTTGCTGTTATTATTGTTGAGTCGCCAAGTCGTGTCCAACCCTGCCATCCCGTGGACTGCAGCTTGCCAGGCATCCCTGTCCTTCACTGTCTCCTGGAGTTTGGTCAGTTTCATGTCCATTGAGTCAGTGATACTATCTAACCATCTCATCCTCTGTGGTCCTCTTCTCCTTTTGCCTTCGATCTTTCCCAGTATCAGGGTCTTTTCCATGAGTCAGCTTTTCGCATCAAGTGGCCAAAGTATTGGAGCTTCAGCTTTAGCATCAGTCCTTCTAATGAATATTCAGGGTTAATCTCCTTTAGAATTGACTGGTTTGATCTCATTGAAGTCCAGGGGACTCTCAAGAGTCTACTCCAGCACCACAATTCAAAGGCATCAGTTCTTTTGTAGAATGCTTATAAATTGGGTTTATCTGCTGTTTTCTCATTACTGGCTTCAGATTACCCATTTCTGGCAGGACTACCGCAGAAGTAACGTTATGCTTCTCAGGGCATTGTGTCAGGAGGCACAGGATATTGAAATATTAGTAATGTGGTCTTGGATAACTCCTTTAAAGGTAGTATTTGCCAGGTTTTCCAGTGCAAAGTTACTGTTTTTCCTTTTATAATTACTTTGGTGGTAAAATATACATAAAATTTATCATTTTAACCATTTTAACCAAAGTGTATAGTTCAGTGATTAAGTACATTGACATTATGTTTTTAATTTTGAGGTATCTTTGAAAAGGTACTTTGAGATTTTATAAATTTCCTACTTCTCCTTGAACCTTTACTAACTTTTGTATATCTGCCTGAATCATTTTCATGATGGTTCCTAAATGGTGATTTTCTAATTCCGTCATGTCTCTTATACTTACTTATAATACTTTATTTCATTATTTATTTTGATGCTGTTACTGATTTGGTCAGTGGGAGCCCATGCAAGCTGATTGCTGTTTCCTATTGCCTTGCCCTTGTCACTCATATACACATTCATATACATCTTTTTTTGTCTTCTGAAAGCAATGAGTTTATATTGATACTTCTGATTCCAGTCCAACACTACAGGGTTTATTCATTGTGTATTTATAACCCCCTCTTCCAAAAGTGAGAAACTTGTCCCTATGGTTTGCATTTTTACTTATTGGACTAGTCCTAGAATACCAGAGAATAGTTTCATACCACTGCTTAGAAGACATCTCCTATGGACAGGGAGGCCTGGCATGCTGTGATTCATGGGGTTGCAAAGAGTCGGACACGACTGAGCGACTGAACTGAACTGAACTGAACTGAAGTAGAGTTCAATATTTGTTTTCCTTATCCTATGGGCATATAGTCTAAATATCCACTGGTCAATAAAGTAGCCACTAACTGCATGAATTGAGATGTACTGGATTTTGTAAACTTAATATGAAATAAGAAATGTGAAATATCCCAATAATATTTAAATAATATGTTGAAATATTTTAGATATATTAGATAAAGTAAATAAAGTTAATTTTAACCATTTTAACATGGCTGCTAGAAGATTTTAAATTACATATGTGGCATCCATTATCTTTCTGTTGGACATCACTGAGCAAGAAACCACATTCAAAAGTTACTTGGGTTAGTTTTCTCCCCAACTTTCTTTCTGTAACATAGTTATGTTAGTCATTTGCAATACAATTCATTTCTGTTGTATTCTAAGTTTTTCTCCCCATCCTAATTGATCTTACTTATCTTTGAGCATGTGAAGCATTAATATGGTTCCAAAAGTCAGAATTATATATATATATACACTCAAAGCAGTGTCACCCATTTCTTCTTTCTTTTTCACCCTGTTTTCACCCAGCCTTTGTAGGTAATCAATCCCATCAGTCTCTGGATTACCCTTTTGGTGGTTTTCCCCCCCCAGGTATGAGGAGATAACACATTTATTATTTTTTTTTATTTCTTAACTTTTTACACAAAATTTAGCATACTGTAGATACTCTTTTGTTCTTTGCTTTTTTAAATTAAACATTTCACTTCAATATGTTTTGGACTCCATTCCATATCAATTTATAGCACTCACTGTCCCATCCTCCCTTTGTCTTTTCCTCCCTCTTTTGGTTACTCTGTTGTGGTAACCTTAACCATTCTCTCATACCATTTCCAGTGTTTTGAATTTATAAGCAGTGCTGCAGTAACTAACCTTGTTTATATATATTTTTGTATGTTGGAAGTGTATGTTTGGGTAAATACCTAAAATAGGATAGTTAGGTCAAAAGTTTACTGGAGTGGGTTGCCATTGCCTTCTCTGAAAGCAAATATAGTTTTCTTAAATATTGCTCAATCCCTTTCTGTGAGAGGTTGTACAAGTTTGAATTTGCACCAGCAATGAATGAGAGTTTTTCCCATAAACTAATTATCCGAGTATGTTGGTATGCTTTTTAGTTTTTCCTATCCTATTTGTAGTTAGAAACAAAGTATCTCAATGTAGTTTTAATAGTCACTTTGCAGTTAATAATCTTTTCATAGAATATATAAAAGTCATTTTAATATCTTTCTGTGTGAAGTATATTTTTAAGTTCATTTTTCTATCAGACTTTTTTTTTCTCCCTCAGTTTTTAAGAGTCCTGTAGAAGTCTAGTTATTTCCTTATGATAAATTCTTTGAAGGAGAATTGCTGGATCCAAAGGTCCTTTGATATATAAAAGATTTTGAAATATTGTTAAAATGCTTTCTATATTAATAAAATATGTATCTCCATTAACAATGTGGAGCCCTATTCAGTCTTTACTGACCAAAACAGACCTTACTTTTTTAATCTTTGTTTGTCTGATGGATAAAATAGTAGATTTATTGTGGATTTCTTTGCTAACTGATGTGATTTATTTTTTCTTTGTTAACTGATGATGGTTTATTTTTTATTTGTCCAGCTAGCTGTCCATTCAACATATTCTTACTGAACAGCCACCATGTACCATCCTAAAAGTTAGAACTATAGTAATGACCAGAAGTTGAACATCTTTTTGTGTTTCAGTCATTTGTATTATTTTGTTTCTTATCTCCATCTCTCTTTCTGTTTTTAATGGCATTTAATAGATGTTTTGTCTCCTCAGACTAGTTCTCAGAGGACTGAGAATGAGAGAAAATGACATTTCCTTATTCTGTTCTGTTGTTGAATTTCTAAAAAGTATTTTTGTGTGTGTGTTTATTTTTATTGCCCATTCTGTGGCAAATCACTGTGTGAAACTCTTAGAGTGTTCATGAAATGAGATCATAAAAGTTAAAGGCACAAACAGGTATCAAAGAAGTGATAAGTACTGATTTTTGTAAAACTAACTTTCATCATTATTATTTTCCAGGAGAGGCTGCTGTCTATCAGAGGGAACTTTTGTACCATTTGCCTCAGATGCAGCCTGTCTGCACATTCTAGAGTTTTATTAAATGCCACGTATTTGGTAAGTCAGTTAACTAGAAATACTGTTTACTCTGTTTGCTAATGTTTTGTATGTTCTTAGTGCCATTTTACTTGGTAACTCTCCTATGTAACAGGTTTGAAAGTGGCAGTATCCTGAAAGACTTGCAGGGTCTTTTGAGGATCTTCTTGCTTCTGTTCATGTGTCTTTCTTAAATTTTGGTGTTTGTTGTAGAGAGAATAGGGGCTTGTTAAATATTGGAATTAGTTCTCAAAGTGGGATTACTGGCTTTGCTCTTTTCAGTCTCTTTCTACTATAGAACTGAGAATTAACATCCTTCCTGTCCAGCTCTAGCTTCCCTGTAGTTCACATAGGGAGCAGCAAAGACTCAGTGTGAGGGGAGGAGTCTGATGGACTGGGAAGACTATATGATTAGTGAAATCCTCGGGAAACCATGATAAAGCAGAATGAATAAGGCTATCAAAGAAATTATGGATGAAAACGAATTGATAGCTAGTGAAACTGATGTTAATTTTTAAAATGTTACTCTATAGATGTTTATTGTTAATTAAATTTTTTTTCTAAGAAGACTTAAGTTGCTATGACCTGCTGTTTTGTGAGAGGTTTCTCTTCCCCACATCCTGTGATAATCTTTTCAGTCTGTTCCAGCTTCTGAAGCTCATGTGTAGCCATTGGCAACCAGGAAACGGATATAGAGGATGACGGATATATAGGATGAAGGCTTGTTCAGAGGGTCAGTCATAGCACTGTCAGGAGATAATTGTACTTGTGTGCTGCTGAAGCACATGCAAAGAATTGGATTAAAGCTTTAAAGAAATGATATTGGTGATTTGCAGAATTTCCTTTTAAATGGGTTTGCACAGCAAGACATAGAAGCAAATGTTGATGTTGAGAACTGAGTTCAAAACAGAGTACTATCAAATAAAATTTAAGAATGAGGAGCCATGGGCACAGGAAAAAGGGGAAGGAAGATCCTCCTTTGATATGTTTTTTTTGGTAGCCTCTTGGCTTCTGTTAGCATCAGAAAGCTGACTTCAGGTGTTCCTAGATGATTGCACGTCTCGTGTCAGTAGAGAGAGACATGGGATTTCATTGTGCTTGACTGAAAGGGCCACGTCTGAGAGTAAACCAAGTGAGTTTTAATCTTGGTTATTTAAAATCTCCTTGTACCTGTCTTATTAGGAGTATTATTTTTTTTTAAGAAGAAACTAATTTGCGACTGGCTATAAAGACTGACATTGTGTCCTGGAAAATGCTGTACTAACACTGCGCTGTCCCACGGGGGCACTTCTCAGGTCCCCAAACACAGTGCTGACAATCTGTGACAGCCTGCAAATTGTTGGGCAGCATTTTGGGAGGATGGACAGCGGAGTGAGGCAGTTGTGTATAAGTTACAGAGGAGATGGGGAGGGGGAGAAATGAGAGAAGAGCAGAGCAGCTCAGGTTCTGTGGGCAGTTTGAACAGTAGCTATTCTCCTTGTGAGCTCTGCTGATACCACTGAAATGAACAGCTGAAATTGGTTTCGGTGGGGTAGAAATGTGTTTCACTTTTCCTTTCAAGGAGTTATGGTTTCATTTTGTCTTAAAAACTGTAAGGTTAGATGTTCTGTTGAGAAAAGTAGAAGTTGGATAGATTGGAAAGTTTCGAAGAGACTAGAAATATCACTTCATACTAGGAAATGAAACTATAAAAATCAAAGGAATGGGGATGGGTCTTGCCTTTTCCAGAGACTGTTGCAATGGTAGTAAGGCCAGTTATCATATCTAGATCCAAAACAATTGAGCTCTTATCTCAGACAAATGTATATCCTGATATTTGTTAGTTTATTAGATACCTCTGGTGGCTCAGTGGTAAAGAATCCACCTGCAGTGCAGGAGACACTGGTTCCATCCCTGGATTGGGAAGATCCCCTGGAGAAGGAAATGGCAACCCATTCCTGTATTCTTGCCTGGGGAATCCCATGGACAGAGGAGGCTGGTAAGCTACAGCCCATGAGGTTGCAGAAGAGTTGGACATGACTTAGCGACTAAACAACATACTAAGGTATCACCAGCTATTTGTTTCAGAAACACTTGGCCAACTATGGGAATCTTCACCAGGTAGCAAGGCACAAGTTTCTGGATATTTGGACTGTGGAGTGGAATGTGACGTGGGGCAAACTTTGGTTCAGTTCTCTCTCTGATCGTGAGAATGGTTATACAAAGTAAGTGTATCTGATTGCTCCCCTAGATGTAATGTCTGTTTATGAGTATGGGATTAGACTTGGGGCACACTGTTATGGAGCCCATTCCTCCTGTTGATCCTGTTTCTGGGTTTTGGTTAAATGTTATTGCTTGCTCATTGATGCCATTGGGTTAAGCAAGTGTAATGTTGAGCAATGTCAGTATTAAGATTGTGTGCTATTGCAACACCTTTACCTGATGGTACATAATAGTAATAATAAAAAAAGCCAGGGTAAATGAAAGAACAGATGGTGTAAGGGAGTTTGAAGATCTAGACGCAACAGTAATAGTATCACTTCTCAGCAATTGCCTATAGGGTCTAGACTTGACTCTCCATTGCTTATGGTATTGAATGACTGAACCTAGTGTTGAGGGCCCTCCAGGCTGAAAACAGAATATTCTTTCTGGCAGAATATTCCACACTTTGCTATATTGACCCTTTGGCTCCAGTAGTTTCTATAGCTGTCTCCAGAATAAGGTTTTTTGAATTACTGCCTCTTCAGATTGTTCAGACCATTCCTTCTACTTGGAATATCTCCCTTCAGTCCCTGGTCTACATACTAGCTTCCAATTCCCCTTTGATGCTATCTTCTTCAACTGTTCCAAGACCTAAGTGATAGCTCTCTTTTCTGATTTTTAATATTTACAACTTTTTATTTGTCAATTTTATATTACCTTAAAACACCTTTTAAAAAAATTTCTTACCTTCCCAATTAGGTAGAGACAACTTAAAGAGGAGGCTGTGTTATTCATGGGCTTCAAACTGTGTCCTTACCTGTGGTCCAGCTTTATGGTTTCCACTGTCCCAGCGTAAATCTCAGTACAATATGTGCACTTAAAACATGTTTGGCTACAAGAAAATGCCATTACCTATTGTTAGCTATTACTAACTTTTAACATTTGTCTTGCTTTTTGTATCATAAAAATATTAGATTAAAATACAGTTTAGTACCCAAACCATGTTTGTTCAGTAGATTATTCTGCTTTGAAAGCCTTTTGTAACACTCTCGACAGGTTTCCTGATCCTTAAAGGAGCAGTTCTCTGAAGATGTTTATGTATTGTAAGCTAATTGTTTGCTGTTCTTGAAACTTAATTAGTAAACTTTCAGTCTGCATATAAGAGAGTCTTTTATTTATTAATTATCTGATGTTTTTTCTTTGCCTGTTTTAAAGTGAAGCTTGCTTCTTTTGATGTCTCAGTTTCTGATCAGCCACATTTGGTCTTCACTCTCGCTAGTACAGCTACAAGGAGGAAGGAGATAAGAGTTGTAACTTTATCTCTAACATACCTTTACAATTATTCTCTTTGGTTATTATTGCACTTTGGTATTTTTGCTTTTTTGAAAGTATACTATGCTTTGTTTACCCCATTTTTTTAGAACGCATGTATTCTGGTCTACTGTAGTAGTGAAGTGTAGGGACTTTGGAATCCTAACCAACACTTGGAAGCTGTGTGATCTTCAGTAACTTGGTTTTAGATTTCTTATCTGTAAAATTGAGATAATAGCACCTACCTCTTGGTATGTACTTGGGGTCAAATGAGACAATATGAATAAGACACAGATTAAGCCCATTAGCCTCTGCTTTCAAAACTTACTCAGTGGTTTATTAGCTTTAGTTTGTGAATCTTGGGTTTCTGTGGTGGCTTAGATGGTAAAGAATCCGCCTGCAATGCAAGAGACCTGGGTTTGATCCCTGAGTCAGGAGGATCTCCTGGAGAAGGGAATGGCAACCCACTCTAGTATTCTTGCCTGGAGGACTCCATGGATAGAGGAGCCTGGAGGGCTACAGTCCATGGGGTCACAGAGAGTCAGACACGACTGAGTGACTTTCAAAGGGGAAAAATGATCAAGCTTAATGCATGTCAGATTTAAGGCACAGCCCTGAAAGCCTTATTCGTTCTGACTCTTATTCTCAGTAGGATATCAGTGCAACCCAGGATAGACCCAGGAAAGGAACTAATTTCAAAGAAGTGTAGAAACACAGACCAACCTCCAGATGTGTAATGAGGGAAAGAAATTTTAGGAAGGTGTTTTCTTCTCTCCTCTCTACCACCAGATAGATACACAGAGTAGGAAGCAGAGTGCTTGCTATACCTTTATGTTACATATTGCTATTGTTTAGTTATATTAAAGCTTTGATCTGCGGTGGTCAGTTGTAGGTGCAAATATTAGACTCGGAACAGCTAAGTTGGTGAACGATGGGGTTACCACATCAGTGGAGTGTGAAAGAGACTAAGCTGCGGACTGTTTCCCAGCCTCTAAAGCGTGAAATCAGTTGGTGCCGATGCATGGCGGCTGTAGCCAGTGGAGTATAAAATAAGTTGGGAACGTGAATTGTGTTATGTTATGAGAAAAACCTTTTCATGCCATAGTTTGTTTACATATTTTGGGGCCCTCAAGACCCCTGCTGGAATAATCTCTCCTGTATCTTTCATTGTCTGGATACTCAGATTTTTTTATGAAATATTTCTTCCACTTCTGCAGCCTATAATCTTTGTTCAGCTGCATGCACAGAAGCAAAGGCTATAAATGTCTGGAGCAGACTAATATTAAAATACTGACTTATATTCTGTTTAAGATTACATCTGAAAATGCCATTTGCAGGAGGTATTTATTGTACAAGTTTCTTCTCTCTTTAGATTCAGATTTGAAAGTGCGCTCTTCATTCTGCTTTGAAGGTTCCTCTAGTCTAGGAGCTGTGCCATCAGTTTCACTGCTCGTTTTTCCCATGTGCCTCTGGAGAAAGGTGGAGAAGGATAATGTTTTCAAATGGTTGTGGGAGTAGATAGGAAGAAGTACAGAGATTATTCTTATGGGGAATAGAAGAGAGGGAGTTCCTCTCCTGACACCTGGTTAGGTTCTTCAACCATATGGCTTTGAGGGTGAGGCAAGGTGAATGAGGAAGTTTCAGAGATAGTAGTAGATTATTATTGTCAGCACTTTTAAGTCTGGAAGGTTATTGGAAATAGTCATGCCATGAAAGCATTAATCTTTCATTCTTACCCTAGTTGATTTTCTTGTTTTACTGCAGCAGTCTTTGAACTCTCTTTTGGTTGCTTTGCATTTATACAGATTCTAAGCAAATTGCTAATATTTATGAAATTAATAGATGATTGTGAGAGACCATCTTGCTGAGTATCATCAGGCAGTCTAGTGTACTGGTTAAATGCAGGGACTTTGAAATCCTAACCAGCACTTAACAGCTATGTGACCTTGAGTTGCTTCTGATTTCTCATCGGTAAAACTGAGGTCATAATACCTATCTCATAGTACTGTAGCTGGAATCAAATGAGAAAATACGATACATAAAATATTGAGCACAGTCCCTGTCACATCATGAGCACTCATCAAGTGGTTAGCTGTTTATTTTTTTCTTTCTCTTCCTCTACTGCTCTGCTACTACTTCAGTTTTGCTTGTGGGGCCTAAACCTTAATGGAACAGAAAACATAATTAGACATGGTTCATTGCAGCAGATTTTGAAAAATATGTCATTGTTCCCTGGCTTAATCTATTTCTTAATAGATCTTTCTTAACCAAATAGAAACACCATAAAAAGACTTTTTAGCGAAAGGAAAGGATCTTTGTGTTGACTTGAGATTGCCTTGTAAAAAAATTGATTATTCTAAAATGTATTTGTTTAATGCAAATAAAACAGCTTTTCTATGAACTTAAGGAGTATATAGAAATAAGAAAGAGTTTAAAGCACTGTCATTCCGTATTATTCACCTAGTACTGATAATTTTTTCTTAGGAGGTACCTTATTTTTAATTCCTAGGAGAAATGTTTTGTCTGGTCCTAAGAGTAGTTGTAGCAGAATTCTCATCTAATGTATGAGGACGTTTTTGTGGGAATGGGATGGAAAAGTCATCCTGATCATTTACACTAATGGAGATATGCCTTAGGGTGGATAATATATTTGGTTTTGATGTGTATTATGTGGTTATTTTTGCAGCACAATTAACTTCCTGATTAAACTTTACTCAGCTAGTATATCCTGCATATATATACTGGGTAGAAAATTGGTTAAAGGCAGGTATGATGGTTAGCTTAACTAACTAGTTTAGTTTAGTTGATGGGAGATCTGGGGTTGTTGTCTCAGTTACCACTCAAATAGTTCCAAGTCTTAAGTAAATTCCTCAGTTTGCTCATTTTAAAAATGAGTTTATATGACATGATTTTCCAAGGTCTTTTTCAGCTATCTGTAAGGCTGTAAGGTTTGTATGGAGGTAACTTGACAATCAGGAAATGCAACAGTGACCCATTTTGACCACCAGAGGGTGGAGTCCAATCAGTTAGCTAGTGCTCTGTATTTGACCAGAATGTGGTGTCCTTGGAAATGAAGAGGACGCATTGCTCCTCTGTCCATTTAATTTAAGTTATGGAGCCTCTGACTTTTCTGATTCTACTTGCATTAGACATCTTTCTGCTTTTTTCTTTTCAAACTTCTAGATAAAGAAGGGAGAAGAGAAGGATAGAGGTTTCTTATTGTCAGGGATTCATCAAATTTTGTTCTCTAAGATAGCAAATGACTCTCAGGTGACCCATTGGCAACTTTGATGGGGAGCACAATAGTATTAGTGGCTAAATTTAAATTACTTGTGGCTTCCTTCCTCCCCAAACACATAGGCAAACACATAGGCATACATACAAATAACAGTCAATCCTCATTTCTCTCATTCCTTCTGAAATCCCAAGGATGAAAGTGGGATATCTGAGAAATGTAATAAGCACAATACTTTTAATTGAAGTCTAGGTTTCAGCCTTGCTTTACTGCTTAATATCTATCTAACCAGGTACATTACAACCTCAGATCCTCAGTTTCTGTATTTGAAAAATTAGGATATTGAATTATTACCTATACAATCTCTTTCAATAATGTAATTCTAAAATTATGTAAAAATTATTCAATGTTTATGTGAAGGGCAGTGCTATTCTTGATAAGACATTAATTTTTATAAAAATAGCACAGAATTTTTCCTATTTTTTGCTTGAAATAGAATTATAGGTGTTGTTAAGGCATAAATATTAAAATTTTAAAGTAAACTACCATTATGGCAAGAAGAATGACAGTTGCCTTTCCATTGAGACATTTTTCTAACCCCCAAAACAAATACAAACAAATTCTCTGAGCATTGGCTCACAGCAGCAGCGAGTCAGTCAAAAGAGGTGGGACCAGGAGCCAGGCCAAGCTGATTTGGGGTATAGTTGATAGTAAAGCATTTAGAGAAGTCATCTGGGAACACGTGAGCTTAGAATAGAGGGCACGTGGGATCTAGGAATCTGTATTATAAAGCTGGATTCAGAGTCCATTTCTTTAATCACACACGTGGAAATAACTTTGATAGAGTCCAGTTGTATGAGTCTGAGAGCACATGATAACATGGACATAACAAAGGGGGCATGTAGTCCAAATAAACAAGCAGAAATGAGTGCCTAGAAGGTGACAGACAAGTGGATGCAGAAGTGTGCTTGTGAAAACAGGCAAGGATTAGTACTTATGATTTGATATGTATACAAGAGAGTAGAAGCCAGCCAGGAAAACCAGATAGAAACAGCATTTTAGGATTATGTGCAAATACAAAATTTCAGTCCATCCTGGTTTTAATCACTCTCCTTGATGTTGGTAGTCATGTCTCCCTGGCATATCCAAGGTGCCCATACTTGAGTCTAGTGAGGATATCACTGACACACTGTATATAGTTTATATGATTCTAATAACTTCACATTCCACTGGATACACAAATCCACAGATCTGCTCACTATAACTGCAGAGTTCATTTCACAGAACTGGCTAGTAAAAAATTTGGCAGGCAAGCTAGCTTTTCAAGTGCTCCTAGGAACGGAGCCCAGCTGTTCCCTTTGGGCTTTGCACTGTTGGAATTCATTGAGTTAGCAGCTAGAAAGAATGGGCTGTAACATTTTCAGCCTGGTTCCTGACAGCAAAGCAAAGGTGTTAGAATTTCTGTTCTAGAGGTTTACACTGCAAGTAACTTAACCTGATTGTGTGTCTTAATATTACTGGGCTTCTGACCGCTGAAATATGGCTTGGATCGATGGTGGTTTGGAGAAAGTAGAAGGAGGGCTATCCATCATTCAGAGGCTCCATAGAAGCTGCCTGATAATGCTGCTTTCACCAAGCAGCCATCTGTCCATCCATCCATCAGTAGGATGAAATGAGATTTAGCGGAACAGGCAGCTGTAACTCTGAGACACTTTCTAACCAACAATTGCAGCCCTGGCCTTAGTCTGACCACAAAGCACAGCACTGGGGTTTGGCGGGATGTGGCGGCAAGCACAGCAGTCTCATTCCTGTCAGTACCAGCCTAGAGTGTATTCAATATGAGGCTGAAGCCCAGCCGAATCTCTTGTACATAATTCGGCTAAACTTCGGGTGATGAGCAAGCAGTAATTCTCTTTCAGGTCCAGTATTGTTTTACAAGTTGAGCAGACTCTTTTGATGGAGAATTTTTTGTTTGACTTGGAGAAGAAATAGAATTAGGAGCTGATTTAATTACTCTAGAATCTGACCACACAGTTTAGTCTTTAACCCATATTGTATGTTGGCAGAAGGCTTTGTAAATGCCAATGAGTCAGGAGGACCACCTTTTTCTCAGTTGTAAACACTGTGGGCGGAGGAGGCAACGGCACCCCACTCCAGTGCTCTTGCCTGGAAACTCCCATGGGCGGAGGAGCCTGGTGGGCTGCAGTCCACGGGGTCGCTAAGAATCAGACACAACTGAGCGACTTCACTTTCACTTTTCACTTTCCTGCATTGGAGAAGGAAATGGCACCCCACTGCAGTGTTCTTGCCTGGAGAATCCCAGGGACGGAGGAGCCTGGTGGGCTGCCGTCTATGGGGTCGCACAGAGTCGGGCACGACTGAAGCGACTTGGCAGCAAACACTGTGGGAACTTCTGCTGGCAAGTCCCCATTTGTCATGGCAGTGAAGGATGAGGCTAAATTAAATTCAAGGATAATTCAGTGATTTTATTTTATCTAGATTCTTTTTTCTCTAAAATTGGCATTTTTTTACCTAGCTTGTTATAGAGCAGAAATTGCTTATTTCTCTCTACTCTGTATTAGTGGTGCCAACATGGAAGGAAAGTAAATGTGGGCAGGAAAATGGGTCCAAGATAAGAAGCAAGAAGGGGACTACCCCTGAAGTGGATTATGAGGCTCTGAGTATTGACTGTTACCTGTTGTCTTCCTGGTTCTCCTGCTTTTCCAGGGCACCGAGCCTTCTGAGAGCCTCTTGCTCAGTATGGCTCTGTGCTCACTTTGCCTGTCCTGGTGCTTCCCTAGCCGTGGCCAGATTTCTTGACTGTTTTCTTGCAGTGGTCAGTTCAGACCTCTGCTCCTGCTCTTTGTTCTGAAGCCTTAGCTCTTCATTTTAGATTGGGGGAAGGGTCGAGGGAGCCTAATGTACCGGAGATACCTCGGAAATGAGAGCCTTGGATGAATTCCTGGGCCTATTGATCCACCGGCAGTTTATGCATCCTGACATTCATAATCTCAGTAGGTTGCTGATGTTCCTGATTAATGGGCCCAGGGGCTGTCTATCCGTCACTTCACATTAATTACTGAAGAGGTGTTTTTCCAGTGATTTACCTGACAGCGGGCTGTGATAAATACCCGTAAGCAGAGTGGGCAGTGATTTATCACAGGACCACACCCTCCCCCCACTTAGCCTTCCCCCTAACCACAGGCCAGCACTGGGACCTGACCAGAGAGTGCCCCCTCCCCATAAGCTATCTATCTCCATAATTGCTTGAGGATGCATATTTACTGGGGCATGGGACCTGGCAGATAGCATTCTAGAATTTGTGCCAAAGATGATGAAAAATAAATCTTCCTAGTAGGAAGAGTAACTAGTATGTTTTTTCATGGGGCAGAGAAGTATATATAAGGTGCCTTTCTGTTACTTTTTAAGAAATCTGATGGAAATACTGCCTACCTACTGTGCATGTCCTGAACACTGTGGTAATCGCTCTGCAAGCTTTAAAGAGTAGAGAAAGTAGTTTTCTTTTCAGTATTTGTAGTCTGTCCAGGGAGAATCTGAAGACATATGAGAAATTAGAGAACATTTCATGGCACTAGTATAATCTTGAGAGGATTGGGATAGAACTCTAGGGTTCCATTTCTGTGAGAACCACGCTCACCAGCCCAAAACCAAGGGATGGACTCAGAGACACAAAGCGCAAGGAAGGCGAGGCTTTTAACGACAGTCTTGCAAGATCTGGTGTCCTGTGGGCAGGCAAACCCAGGGCCATTTCAAGCAGTTTGTTCCCTGACATGCAGGTCCCTTCTCCCTGTTCGTGACTGGTCCAGTATTGTGAGATGTACAATCTTTCTGGATGTCACCTAAGTTTCGTTATTTCCTTATTAGGCTATCCTTTCTCCCTTCCCAATTTACATCCGCATTTTTCAACAAAGACTTTCTTGTTAGTTTATCCCTTCCCCCAACATTCCGTTTGCTTAGGGACCCTCCAGGTTGATGAACTATGTCACGTCCACAAGTCCTTAGGCGTGGTTAGAGCTGGGGCACAGGTAATGGGTGGAGTCCTGTCTCTTTAGGATCCAGTCTGACCTCCCTCCCCCAACCCCGACTTTATCTGAAGAGTTCAGGCCTCAACCTTGTCGTGTTTGCAAGTTCAACTGCTAGTAATTTTTCCACTCAGAGCTACTTAGTTTGCCTTGAAAATGGACCGCTTCAAGTTTCTATTTCTTACAATTTTCTATTTTTTAGTCTTTGAAAGTAAAATTTAGTTCAATATTTCAGTGTTTTCCATGGGTCAGACATTGTATTTAACTCTGGAAATATAAAGATGAATGTGGTATAGCAGCAGATCTTAGGGAGCAAAGTTTGATATCTTCAATTTTGATGTTTAACCTGTTGTGTATAAATAAAATCTGCAAACTGGCTTTGTTTCTTTTGAAACAAAACATAGCATACAATTGATCTTCTTAAGGAGGAGGCAATGGCACCCCACTCCAGTACTCTTGCCTGGAAAATCCCATGGGTGGAGGAGCCTGGTAGGCTGCAGTCCGTGGGGTCGCAAAGAGTCAGACACAACTGAGCAGCTTCACTTTCACTTTTCACTTTCATGCATTGGAGAAGGAAATGGCACCCCACTCCAGTGTTCTTGCCTGGAGAATCCCAGGGACGGCGGAGCCTGGTGGGCTGCCGGCTATGGGGTCGCACAGAGTCAGACACGAAGTGACTTAGCAGATCTTCTCAAAGAGCTAGTCCTTGTAGAGAGAAACTTACTGTATTTAATCACATACTTTCCTTGTATTCCCCAGATGTTTTTACTCAGCATTTAGTGTGGTGGGTATTTTAGAACTCTGTTAGAGAGTTCAAGTCTTTTAAGACTCCAGAGTTACCTAAGGTAGTAACCACTATCCCTGATAGCTGTGGTAAGTTTTATACAGAACAGAGTGGTGGGTGCCAACAGGGTTTTCCTGGTATTAGGAGGGGTGAAGTCTGATTTCCAGAAAAGGGGAAGTTAGTGGTAAACAGCCCACGCTATGTTGAGATTTTAGGGGTTAGGTGGGCAGATATGTATGGAGTCATATTGGTAATTTTACTTCTTGAAGTGATGAAGTTAACAATAAACATGGCATGTTAGCACAATATTCAAGTTAGGCATCTATGATTCAGAAAATTCAGAGTTGTTTTGTTGAGGATTTACAATGGGAGACAGTTGTAAGCAGTCAAAACTTGGTTTCAGTTACGGCTCCTGTACTTAGCAGCTAGCTGTGTGACCTAGAGATTTAGTTACCTTATCTGTGAAATGGTAATAATAACTATATATACCTCACGGTGCTGTTAAATGAGATAGTTAGTATATGAGCACTTAGCACAGTGCTTTCCACTCACTGACTTCTTTAGTGCAGGACAGATGCTGCTCAGTGGTTTTAAAAATCCAACATATTGTAAGGTTTTTATAATCTCAGAAATATTCATAGTCTTAGTGCTTTTCAGTATTTCTTGTGATTGGGATGTATGTGTGTATGTATATATATATGTATATATCTGTAAAAATAGATAATACTTAAAAACATAGAGCATCATTTCTTTAATGGTGGAAGGACATTGTGGTTTTTAAGAATGAACCAAGTACAGGGGACAGGCCTTTAATCTGGCTGTAGTTTGATTTTGGTCTCACCATTAGTTTGCACATAAGGCCTCTTTCTGTAAATATATTTATATCATGTGTCATATATACAAGTTAAGAAGAGTCTATGTTAGTAGGAAAATAGCGAATGAATTGAATTAAAAAGCACATTGGTAAAGAATTCTTAATTTTGACCAAGAATACACATGCTTTTCCTCTATTCACAGTCTCAAGTTAAGCAGAAATGTCTGAATTGATAGTACTTCATGTTAGGAACGTTGGTTTTTAATTCTGATTTCTTATCAGACATTTACTGAATGCCATCCATATGCCAGTTATGGTGTTGTGCTTTGAGGATTTAAAAATGGTAAGGTGTTTCTTACTTTCAAGGAACTCAAGGTATAATTGGAGTCAGACAAACTAATAGTTTGATATGGCAGCAGGGGTTGAAAATACTTAACTTTTCTCAGAAAGTATTCATTGAAATGTACAACATGCAGCAGGCGTTCAGAAATCCTTTAGGGCTGGGTCTCAGAAGGAACAGTCTGAAGCCATCCTTGGCAAGTAGGTCTTCAAATGGCAATGGACTGTCTTGGGTTTGGATTCACTACAGGACAGGCATAGGGTCATCCTAGACACGGTTAGACCAGTTAGACCTCTGAAAGCTTCCTGGTCAGTTTTGCTGACCCACTGGTGTTCCTCTGGCTTTTCAGTTCCAGGGCCCCATTATATCTTTTGGAGCAGCTTTTGAAAAGAAAGGAGAATGGTAAAGGCCTCTAATTTCTGTGACATCAACTAATGGATGTAGTTATTCCTAATATTTTTCTTCCCCAGAGGATTATAAGATATTAAATTGGAGGGCATTTAACACTGGTATATTCATTTTGCCATAAGGCAGTTAAGAGCACAAACACTGGAGCTATATTATCTAGATTAGAATCTGGCACTTTCGAGGTCCTTGGCCTTCAATAATATTGTTTAACATCCTGAGCTTCATTTTCTCATCTGTAGAATTTGGTAATGATTTCACATTGTAGGGTTGTTGGGAAGCTTTTAATGAGGGTGTCACTGTTTTGAACATGATCAAGTAAGCTACATAAGATCTGGTAAGTGGCCAAAATAGGTATCATAAAGTTCATATATTAAAGTTCATAAACTTTGCTCAAATATGAAGCATCTCAGACCCTTACTTACAAGCCTTTTTATTCTTATTCCGTATATAATTTGAGCATGCTGAAATTTACAGTATCCATTAGACTCAAAGAAATAAAAATGCTTAGAGTGGCAAGAAGTGACAGGTGGGGAAGAGATAGGAACAATAAAAATTCTGTAAAAAATTACTGTTTTTGGAACAATAAAAATCCAATAAAGAATCCACATTCTTTCACAATGAAAAGATGTATCACTCAACAAGTGGCCAGTTTAGCCGTTTGAATAGAGCTGTTTGACTCCTCGTTTGCTTCCAGTTAATGAATCTGTTTACCTTCTGAGTAAGGGCCTCTAAATGAGTGTCTGCTGCTGCTGCTGCTGCTAAGTCACTTCAGTTGTGTCCGACTCTGTACGACCCCATAGATGGCAGCCCAGCAGGCTCCCCCGTCCCTGGGATTCTCCAGGCAAGAACACTGGAGTGGGTTGCCATTTCCTTCTCCAATGCAGGAAAGTGAAAGTGAAAGTGAAGTCGCTCAGTTGTGTCTGACTCCTAGTGACCCCATGGACTGCAGCCTACCAGGCTCTTCCGTCCATGGGATTTTCCAGGCAAGAGTACTGGAGTGGGTTGCCACTGCCTTCTCCGAAATGAGTGTCTACTTGGTTTAAAACCTTTTTTTTCTCTTCAGTTCAGGTATGTTAAAAGAGCAGGCCATGATTCACTAATGTCACAAATTATCGTCTTTATTCTCTTAATTTAAGTCCCAGCATACATTTTGTAAACCTGATTTGAATAGACGTAAGAATAAACCTCCAAGTGAATATAGAAATTATTTTGTTTTCAAGTGTGAAATATGTCCCTGTTTTAACTAGTGTAAGTGCGTTTATGGAAGGATGCATTAAGCAAATTACAGCAGAATCAGTTGTGGTTCATTAACAGACTTCATAGTTTTTAAAGTATGAAACCATTTCTTTGCTGTCCAAGTATAATTTTTCATGTTATTATATTATGAGCAAGTGCCTCTTTGTTGTGTTTGGATCAAGGTTTTTTGGGTTTTTTAAAATGAAGCTTGTTCGCAGAGGGAGAACATTTCTTGGTTTCTTGTTTGTAAAAATGTGCTTGACACTGGAAGTGAAGGAACTTGAAAGTGAGGAAAGATTGGGTATATCCCTTATTTTATTATTTTACTAAAGACTTCTGGCCAGGTGATATAATCTTCTAATTTTTTACTCATGTTTTACTTTTTCTTTTGCTCCACAAACAAAATTCCAAATCAGTTGAAACAGAGTATGTTTTCTATCCCTGCTGTGAAAATTTCTGACATTGAATATGCTGTTTTGGAATGGTTTTTCAGTCATTCAAGTGATATTTAGAGTGCTTATCTCTGTAAGGTGAGAACACAGATTTAAAAAAAACCTTTTTTTAGGTTTATTGCATAATGCTTTTGTGTTTAGGGAAAAAATTACTTTTTTGGTTAACTTTACACTTCATGGGGCTTCCCTAGTGGTGCAGTGATAAGGAATCTGCCTGCCAATGCAGGAGATACAGGTTTGATGCCTGGGTCAAGATCTCCTGGAGTAGGAAATGGCAACCCGCTCCAGTTTTCTTGCCTGGGAAACCCCCGTGGACAGAGAGGCCTGGCAGGCTACATACAGTCCATGGGGGCACAGAAGAGTCGGACATGGCTTAGCGACTAAAACAGCTACAAAGGCAGCACTTCATTAAAAGTTTGTAAATGACTATTTACTGCTACATTCACAAGATTATGAAATAACTCCAAAAATGGATGTATGTATATACTGGCCATTGCTAAAGAAGTAGAATTCATTTGTTTGTGTTCCGTAGATTAAATTGAAGTGACTGAAGAACTGGCATAGGCTATAATGAATCCTAAACCTTTCTAAGGCAAAAATAACTAAAAAAAGCTGTTGATTATGTAAGTTTAATTTATATATGAAATAGTGAGGCTCAAGATACCTTATCTGTCCTGAGGTAAATATTTGAGCAATTCAGAATATCATGTTCTACTTATGTTTTTAATAGTATAACAAAGCAGGTATTGATAGAATTTCTAATCTTATGATTGCTAACTTTTTTGTTAGAGGATTTTAAAACTGTTATAAATATGCCTTTATTACCTTAAACTCCCTATTCCCTATTTGTATCATTTGTTTCTCCTTTCCTATTGGATCATTCTTCCTCACCTCATTCCAGTTAGGTGTTTATCTCTCCACCTCCACTGAAACTATTCCAGTGTCACCACCAACCTCTATCCTGCCAAATCCAGTGGAAAGTTCTCAGTTCTTACTACTTGACTTTTCAACATTTAATGCAAATGATTACTCTTGCTTTTTAGAGAATTGCACGCTTCTGTTTTTTTTCCTCCACGTCCTAAGCTTGGCTGCATCTCTTCCTCCTGACCTCTAAAGTTGTAGGTCCCCCATGGTTCAGTTCCCCTGGTCTACTATCTCTGTCACTCTCTGAGCAGTCTTATTCCTGTTCTTGGCTTGAATCTTGATGGTGATGATTTCCAAATTTTTATCTTCAATTCTTATGCCTCCTCTGAGCTTCAGACTTATATTTCCAGTTGCTTCCTTAATAGCTATACAGTGTCCAGCAGGCATTCACATTTAAAGTATCCAAATCACAGCTCTTGATTCCTCTTTTCTTATTTCCTTCCTATCTTAGTAAATTTAACTGTCATCATCCAGGTTGATCAGACCAAAACTCTTTAGTGGCTCCTCTCTTCCCATCACATCCCATACAACCATATCATCAAGTTTTTGTTGGCTTTGCCTTGAGAATATATCATTAATAACCTTTTCTTGTGACCTCCTCTGTTAGTAACCTATGCTGCATGTCTATTTTTAGACATAGAGATTTTCTTCCTCAATTCCTGTCTCGTATTGTCAGTTCCTCACATTTTTGCTAGAATAATCTTTAGCAAAGGTAAGTCAGATCATGTCATTCTCTTGCTGAAACCTTCCCGTGATTTCCCAACACATTCAAAATAAAGTCTAAACACCTTGTCTTGGCCTGCAGGTCTCTCTGTTCCGGCCCTTCACTGTCTTACTGACTCGTGTGCCTCCTTTCACTCTGCTGTTGCCACACTTGGTTCCTGTTATTCCTGTTTTTCAAATTGGGCCTGCCTCATAACGTTTGCACTTGCTTTTCTTTTTTTCCTGGAATTCTCTTTTCTAGGTAATTTTTGTAACTCTGTAACTCAACTCAAGTATCAGCTCAGGTATTAAATCCTCAAAGTGTTCTTCCCCACTTTACTATATGGTCTTGCCTTCTAAAATAGCCACACCCCCATCACTCTGTATTCCTGTCCCTCTTCCATCACATTTACCATGGTCAAATATTATATATTTAAATGTTTATTTTTTCTCTCTACCATTACCGTATAAGCTCCTTGAGGCCAGACTTTGTTTTGCTTATTGCTGTGTTCCCAGTGTCTAAGATGGGACTTAGCACATACTACATGTTCAGTAAATGTTTGTGAAGTGAATGGGGCCCTAAGTCTCACCTAGGGGTTGGGAGAACATCACCTATTGAGAAATTTCACTTGCCATGATTTAACAGGTAGTATTTATTTGGTGCCAGATACAGTGCTATGAGACAAAAAGACACTAACCCTACACTGAAGGAACTTAATTACTGTTTAGAAGAGAGCCAGACATGCAAATACGTAACTCTAAAGCAATATGATAACTGTTTTAATGAAAGTATTTGTATTATAGTGAGAACTTATGGGTAGGGCTGTAGCATATCAAGGAGTCAGTGATGTAATTATAAAGGAGTTAACCTTTTAGGTGAGATGTGAAGGACATGTAGGAGATTATCAGGCTGTCATCTGACTGAGAAAATAATGCATCTTAAATCACAGAGGTGTGAGAATGCAGCTGGGCATGTTTCTAGTCCTACCAGAGTTGACTCAATTGATGGACTGTAAGTCTGATGTTAGGAGTGGCTGCAGATGGCCCTGGGCAGCTGGGCAGTTTTAGGGTGGCAGTGGAGCCAGATCATGTAGGGCCATGTCTGCTGTGCAGACATGGTACTTCAAAGGATGTGCATGATAAAGAGCCACTGAAGGGTTTGAACAAAGAAATAACCAAATCTGACTTGTATTTTAGAAAATCACAGGAAGCAGTATAGAAATAGAATGAACAGTATAGAAGTAGGTAATTGAAATATCAGAGATAACGACTTCCAGGTTTCTGGCCTGAACTACTAGATTGAGAGCGATACCATTCACCAAACTATTAAATTAGAGCGAGAAAGACAGTGCATCTTTCAGAGGGGATGGCTAGGAGTTAAAAGTATGTAATTATATTTTACTACTCAGAAATCTGTTTGTTTACTTGTGTCACTTAATATATTTTGTATATTACGTTTAATTATAAACGTTCTAAATCTACTCTTAGGATTCTTTTATTCCTTTACAAGATACACATATATGCTACTGAGCTGAAGGATACTGGCATTTCTTAGTTTTGTCTGCTTCTAAGTAGACCAGTGAGAATAAGAATGCTCTTGATAGTCCAGTAAAACAAAGGCAGTTGTTTTATTAATAAGCAAAGAAGTGATTCTAAATCTAGGCCCTTCATAGTTTTAGACATATATGAAAAAATGCTCCCAAATGTGTTGAGGGTAAATTTCACCACATAGGACTGTTGTCCATTCAGTCTTAATTTATGAATAATAAGTAGACTTTACTTCTTTTGAGGCTCTATTTTTTGATCATTATGAAATTTGGGAAATTAAATTGTGCAGAGATAAACTTATCTGTACATTCATGGGTTAGTTGATTCCTTGGTTTGTTATATTCCCTTGCTGAAAGTGAAAAAAATCTGAAATAGACAAGACACAAGAGGAAAAGCAAGACCCTGTTCGTTCTTCTGGCATTAAGGTCCCATTAGAAATAAAATACAGACCACAAAAGTGAGCCACAAGTGCAACTTTAAATTCTCTAGTAGTTACATTAAAAAATACAAAAATAAACAGAATCACTTTAATGTCTTTTATTTAACCAGTTATATACAAAATAGTATCAAACATATAATCAATATAAGAATATTAATGAGACACTTTACTTTTATTTTCTGTACTAAGTCTTTGAAATCCAGAGACATTTTATAAGCACAACACATCTTAGACTGGCCACTTTTCAAGTGCTCAGTAACATGTGGCTATTGGCTAGTGTATTGGACAATGTAGCCCTAGGTTCTTCTTAGGCCAAAAAATAGAGGTTTCTCAGCATTCTGCAACATTGGTGAAGTTATCTTCCCAACATCAAATATTTTCTGTGCTGTCTTATTATCCTGTGACATATATTGAAGAGGTTGCCCTTTTCTCCATTCATCATTTTCCTACTTATTTTGTCCAATAAAAATCTGTTTGTCAATTTTCATTGCCAAAAACAAACAAAAAAATTTTCATTGCCTTTGCTTTCTCCTACACCAATTTATGGTAATGGCCTGTTATACTAAAGCAACAGCATATCTTTAAGTTTTAGTAATTTTGTTTTTAATTATAAAGATAACTACATTTATTGTAACAAATTTGACCAATTCTGTGCTAAATGTATAAAGAGAAATTCTTAATTCCTTTCTCCTCATGTTCTGCTCTCCCAGATGTAACCACTGTTAACAGTTTAGATAATAGCCTTTCTCCCCTTATAAGGAATGTATATTTTTGAGAAAACTTTGTTAAATGAGAAAATCGGTACTTTGAAAATATATCTTAAAGTGGACCTGTTTAAAATGGTGACTAAAGTTCATAATTATTAATGAAAATAATTGCTAGGGGCAATTTTCTGGCATGAAAACATTTTACCATGTATTTAATAAAATTTAAGTTATAATTGCAGCTGTGCTATTCTTAGAATTAACAAAGAATAAGTATTAGTACTTTGTTGTTACAATTTTTTTCGCTGAAATTGTGTGATAGTCTGATAGCATCCTTTTACTTTGATTTTCTTGGTATTTATCAAATAGATTTGGGCTTCCCCAGTGTCTCAGTGGTAAAGAGTCCACCTGCAGTGCAGGAGATGCGGTTCGATCCCTGTGTCAGGAACATCCCCTGGGAGAAGGAAATGGCAGCACACTCTAGTATTTTTGTCTGGGAAATCCCATGGACAGAGGATACTGGCAGGCTGCAGTCCCTTGGGTCTCAGAGTCGTATGCTGCTGCTACTGCTAAGTCGCTTCAGTCATGTCTGACTCTGTGCGACCCCATAGACGGCAGCCCACCAGGCTCCCCCGTCCCTGGGACTCTCCAGGCAAGAACACTGGAGTGGGTTGCCATTTCCTTCTCCAATGCATGAAAGTGAAAAGGGAAAGTGAAGTCACGAAGTCGTGTCCGACTCTTCGCAACCCCATGGACTGCAGCCCAGCAGGCTCCTCCGTCCATGGGATTCTCCAGGCAAGAACACTGGAGTGGGTTGCCATTTCCTTCTCCACAGAGTCGTATACAACTTAGCAACTAAACAACAGCAACAATCCTATAGATTAGACGAGCTTCAGTTTTACCAAAACTGTTGAGAGTGTTAGCAATTTCTCAAGAGATTTTTCTTAAGCCCTTGACATTTCTTTTCTTGATTTCTGTCCTGTCATCATCCTTGTTAGATTTTTCTCTTCTTCAGTTGTTCACTGGTTTGATTTTGCTGCATCTTCATTCCCCAAGGGTTTTGCTCTGAGATGAGTACTCCTTCAATATTATTTTATAGACTTCATGAAATCCTGCATTGTTTTCAGTGTTTGTATTTTCACTTTACAATTGAATTGCGTTGTGTTTACTCTGTCTTATTGGATGCTTGCAACATGAGGCCATTAGTGAGTGAGTGAGTGGTGGGGCAGAGCCAGAGCACCCAGCTGCAATAGATGTTAGTGCCACATAGAGTGGGTTTTATAAGTGGTCAAGGCACTTTTGATTCCTGTGTAAACTTGTAACTTGAAGAACTCAACTGCCTATTTAAATAATAGCTAATTTTTATTGAGACTTTAGAAATGGATTTTATAAGTGATCAAGGCACTTTTGATTCTTGTGTAAACTTGTAACTTAAAGAACTCAACTGCCTATTTAAATAATAGCTAATTTTTATTGAGACTTTTAACATGACTGGCAAATTTCCATATATGCATCATGTAATTTGTTCAGTGTGTCTGAGAATAAGTCTTCTGTTTTCTTCATTTTATACTTTGAGTAAACAAAGGCTTAAAGTAGTAACTTTTGCCACAATGAAGCTAAGTAATTTGTCTGATATAAGGGCTAGTCAAGCATGGGGCTGGGAACCACAGTCTATACTTGATTGTACTAATGTGTACACGCACACACTTCTGTACGAAAAAAGAAAAAAAAAAAGGATTGTAATTTTCTTGTTTCACTTAGTATTATGTTTTGGATATGAAAACATATCCAAATATGTTTCATTTGGGCTGTGAATAGGCTGTAATTTTACGAAAACTTCCCTGTTTAGATTTTGCGTACAGTTTTTGTTTATTTTTCATTTTAGTAATGTTGATGTCCTTGGTAACTAAGGGGCTTAGATTTTAATAGCCCTGTGAGAAATGAGTGGAGGTATTGGGCCTGGGAGAGATGAGGTGGAACTGAGCTCACCTCCTAAAGCCTTGATTTCTCAAAGTGTTAACCCTCACTCAAAGGGTAGACTAGGAAAAAAAAAATTTACTTAGGGTTACAGAAAGAAAGTAAGGATGCTTGCCTGTTTTCACCTGGGTTCTGAGTGAGGGGGGAAAGTTTCCTAAGATTGTGTACCTACTATTTTATTCTCATCTGGGTTTGTGTTTTATATTTGTGTTTACTGCATCATTAAGAACACTTCAAACTTAAAAATTAACATTAATGTAGAACCATTCTATAATAGAGAAATGCATATAGTCTGGCTGTTTGGAGTTCCCATTGGTAAAGCCCCCCTGATGTTGAGCTCAAAATTACAACAACAACAAAAGAAAGCAATACTTTAGACAAAAGGCAGAGACACAGAGACAACAGAATTAAATCCTCAGGAATTTCACAAAGTAGAACTATTAAATAATTGAAATTACTTGCACAGTTCATTTAAAAGTAAATACTACAATTATAGTGAAAGTGAACATCACTCAGTCGTGTCTGACTGTTGTGACCCCATGGACTATAAAGTACATGGAATTCTCGGCCAGAATACTGGAATGCGTAGCTGTTCCCTTCGCCAGGGGATCGTCCCAACTCAGGGATCGAACCCAGGTCTCCCACATTGCAGGCGGATTCTTTACCAGCTGAGCTACTAGGGAAGCCCTTAACATTAATAAAATAGAAATATTAAAAATGATTAAAGATAGAAGAAGAAAAACAAAACTATTAAAAACCATAAAGGCCATGGAGATCAGGGCCAGGGTGTGTGATAAATAGCACTTCACAATAAAACTTTAGTCATTAAAAAAAAGCTGATTGGATAGCATGTAATGTTAATAGAGAATGTGAAGAGAAAACTAGTGATACAGAAGATGGGTGCATAGGTGCTGCCCTGAATAAATAGAACTGGTAGAATTCAAAAGCATAGTGTTATCCCAGTAGAAAAGCAGTTGTAAACACAACCAGAACACTGAGTGGACACCTGAGAAAGCACAACGAGTAAGAGATTGAGAATCATCGGAGAGGAAGGAGAGATCCTTAAAAGCAGTGACAGACTGATGACAGACTTCTGAACAGTAACAGTAGAAGTCAGAATACATTACAGCATGGGAGCAATGTAAAGATATCTTCAGACAATAAATATGTTGTAAAATAAAAGCTTCATACAGTTGTCTCAGAGACATACAATAATGATCAATGTGCAACATTACGGGAAAGGAGATAATCAGACATTATTGCTCTCTGATGTGATGCAGTAGGAAGTTCATAACACCATGTATGCCATATACTTGCTAAAAACAAGGATTAAATCCCAATTCTATCAAGTCAGTAGGTCAGCCACCATTTTTTAGGAAGTTTAGAGATTATATATAAGAACTTATTAGTGCTAAAGAGTACAAGCAGCAAACTCCAGAATGTGGGAAATTCTAAAAGAACATCTAACCCGCTTTCTTTAAGAAATGAATGGCAAGATAGGAAAACAAAAACAGTGTTCACTGATAACACATTGGTAGCTTGAAATTAACCACGATAGGCATATTTACACCACAGAGATCAGCAAATGCCCTAAATCAGGGTTTGATTTATTGCTTATTGATTGTCTAGGCTTAAAATGATGGAGCAGTGCTGATAATGCTGACTTACAAAAGTGCCATGTCTTCAGCTATTTATTGTATTGTGCATAATTCAGAAAACTGGGAATATATTCTTTCATTCAAAAATGATTATCCACTTCAGCAAAGAAGTCACACCACTTACGTTGGTGACATCATTGATGTAAATCAAAGTATTACCCAGTACCCCAAACTACACTTGGGAAGCCGGTTGCTAAACATTTACCAGCACAGTGCTGGTCAGGGCATAGTCAAATTCAGTGCTTTGGTAGAAAATAGACAATAATGTAAATTTATTATACTGTTATTCAGCTTTCAGAATCATCATGGTAACATATAGGCATTAACTAAGAAAAAAAAGGTTAAGTTTCAAAAGCCATTTGCTGTAGCATAAAATAATTTAAAATTTGAAGCCTTTGATATATGTCTATTGTGGATGACAGATAGAATCATATTTAGAGTTTGAAGAACACTTAAAATTAATACAGGCGAATCTGCCTTACAGATAGAAATTCTTTCTCTAATGTTAATCCATTGTCTAGGTTGTATTTAAATTATTCTAGAGGCAGAGCCCATTTACCTGATAATAGTGCTGGAGAATTCTAAAAGTAGAGTTCTTTTTTATCTTGAGGTATACTTTGTTTTCTTTTAATTTTTTCCAGCTAGTTCTGGTAATTGACTTCTGGAGAAACACAGAAGTAGCCAACCTTGTAGACCAACCAGCCGTGTAAAGCAACAATCCTTCAGGTATGAAGGTAGCTGGACTGTCTCCGTTTAGACCTTTTTGGGCAGAGTATACCTTTAGTTTCTGCAACCGCTTGTGTCATATATTTTCTGGACTCTGTATTTTAGACCATGTTGCCTTTCTAAACATCCACGTCACTGTCTTTTGACTTTTATTGACTTTGTAGATGAAGTAAAAGCCTTTAGACCTTTTTTTTGTGTGTGCCTGTTAATACATTTTATTCTATGTTGCTTGAATTTTTTTTAACCCAAAGCAAGTCTTTGTATTTATTCATTCTTAGTCTTAATATTGTTTTCAACACAGCATTCCCAATTATAGAAATGATATTAAATTATAATTTTATCATTTTTGGTATTTATTAATCCTGTCAATTTTGTATCAGTTGCACATTTGATAAACACAGTGTTTATTGTTTGCATTGAAATTTTTGTTTAAAATGTTGAACTTTAAAAGGTATCAGTAATACAGTTCTCCATTAAATAGCCCTCTCTGAATTTACTTCTGTCTTACCATTACTTTTTGCTATGAGTCTACCTACCAGTTCTTAGTCACCCGTATTTCACTGTCTTACAGTCCATCATGATGTGTTTGTCAGATGCTTGGCTCAACTGAGACTGGGTTACCACACTATGTCTCTGGTGTCCTCTCCAGTGAAATATACTTCAGTACTTCTGTTTTTGAAAAGTAGGCATTTTCAAAAGATCCTGGCATGGTTAAATGTTGAAGTCACATTCTTCCACAAATGGAAAGATAGAAAATCCATGGAGAATGATGAGCTAGATAGTTAAGACATTAGAAGAGAAAAGGGACAGGTGGGTCACTGGGCTAAAAAAGAAAATAGCCTGAGCCATGAAAGTGGAGCTTATTCAGTGAGGAAGTATTCTGATTGGGTGAAATGGTAGGGATCTCTAATAGAGTCAACAGGATTTGTTAGTCTTTCCCTCCTATTACCTTTTTCCTTTGAAAGGTATGTGGTAAAATATTAACATGGTGCTTCTAAGAATCCGCCTGCAATGCAGGAGACCTGGGTTCAATCCCTGGGTTGGGAAGATCCCCTGAAGAAGGAAAAGGCTACCTATTCCAGTAGATTGGCCTGCAGAATTCCATGGACTGTACAGTCCATGGGGTTGCAAAAGAGCTGGATGCAACTGAGTGACTTTCACTTTCACTTTTCTGAGTGTGTATGGGTGTTTCTTTGCTATGTGTAGGATCTTCTTATTCTCTTTGCTCTGGACAAACTAGTACATACTTCAGAGTATTATTTTGAGGATTAAAAGAATAACTCACTGTGAAATTGTCTAGTACATTCCTCTGTATTTTGTAGATAGTAGATAAAGTTATATTTAACCTTTGTTAAATTTTTCCGCTTGTTAAATTCCATTGGCCAGCCATAGTAGAGCTTGTCAAGGAGTTAACCACTAGGTTAACTCATCATATTCCTTGACCTCCACCTTCCTTTATTGTACCCAGACCGATTTATTTGCTACTGGAAGGAAGAAAAATATATAGTAGGTCACTTGGTTAAATAGTGTTAATAGAATGATGACTTTCTCTTTCCCACAACCTATTTCTTTCCTAAAAATCATAGTTTACAAGCAGCATCTAGAAAACAGTCTGATTAGTTGTCTCATTTTCTAGCCCACATTCAGGCTACTCTTATTCATATGTTACTCTTAAAATCAGCAAGATAGAGGAAAGAGGCTATAAAGATAAAATCCATGGGTTCCTGAGTTATTTTGGAATTTACTTTCCTTAGTTGCTCACCTGATTGCATTAATTAGTTTATGGCAGGTTTTACTCTCTTTGAACTTGAGAATTTCTATAGGATGGATTAGTAGGCCCTGTCTTTAAAATCTCTCGGTTCAATACATTGTAATTAGTTTTTGGTAATTGAATCATTTTGTCTTTTTCTCTTTCAGATTGAGGTGGTGCCATGCAGCAAGAAGCAGAGAGATGCAGAGTTCGAGCCAGGAGGCCTGACATGGCACTTTATGTACCCAAAGCTCGAAGGGGTATAGTACTCCTCACATCAGGTGATGAGGGAAGAAGCTGTGGTCCACCTAACTCCGTGGCGAAAGGAGAACAAAGGGAAGATTCTCTCTCCCAAAAGGAGATCTTTCGAGACAAATGCGAGACTCCAAGACTAAGTATTAATTCTGATAAAAAGGAGCACAGTCGTAGAGAAGGAAAGAAATCTTCAACAAAATTTAAAAAAGATACATGCCTTCAAGAAAGAAAGAAAGATAGGGTTTGTACTAAGAGGGCAACTGCAGAATCCAAAGAAGTATTGTCCCAAGGACATCAGCAAAGAGTCCTGAACACTGGGGTTGTACCTAGCATGCCTTTACAAGGGCATTTTAAACCAAAGAAGGTAGAGTGTGTGGAGGTTGAAACCAGAGATGTGGTAGGACACGATGGGTTGCTTCTGTCTCAGTCTTGTTCAGAAATCGGTAAGGCTTGGGTTCCAAACAAGCCATCCACAAACGTGGAAATCTCTGATATCAAGAGAAATGAACTAAATGGGGAAATATTTGAAGATACAAATTTGGAAAACAGAATGGAAACTGATGCCAAGATTATGAAGATACTGTCCCAGTTTCCTGGAGATTTTAATTCTGTGGTGAAACCTGAGAGTGTGATCTCACCAGTAAAACAAAACTCTGATTCTGGAATTGTACAACGAGGCATGCAAACCTTAGGTGGAATGCTGAAGCACAGCAATGGTGCCATCACTACTGATTCTGTTCCTGGAAGTTCAGATGGTATCATTGGTCAGACTCACATAGACTTGGATGCTGAGAATGTTGGTGATACAGCCAACAGGACAGATTCCGTCTCTAGTCAGAAAGGTATGGATTCCATTCCTGAGACTGTGGGTCACCTCTCTCATCAAATGACTATGAGCAGCAAATTAGAGAGCGCAAATGACATTTCTGATCCAACAACGATTAGAGAGTGTGAGGAGAATGACAACACTGCCGATGAGTTATGTGTAAAGCACGAATCTTCTGACACAGCTGCCCTTGCTCATGAAACATGTACAGATAATGAGTCCGAGAGTGTATGTGACATTACCAGTAAGACATGTACAATGGACATTACACATACCATATCTGATCAGATAACTGTAGGCAGCCCTTGTGTAGTTGAAGTTAGAGTAGCTGATGAGGCTTGTAGCAACACAGGGAGTTTCTCAGACTGTTTAGAAATGAATGCAGATACAGCCCTTCTTCATGCAGCTAAAAGTGGGAATGACACTGAAAATTTCAGTGACCTGACTGCTTGCTCAGATGTCTATGCTGAGAGTATTTCATCTAGTTTCACAGAGTCAACAGGAAAGTTGATAGAGAGCTTGTCAGATTGTGCTTCCTCCTTACCTATAAAGAAGATAACTGGTAGTAATTGTAACACTTTTTTGGACTCTGAACCCAGTATGTTAAATGGGACAAACGTGTTTTCAGATGGTGCCTTGGGCAGTGATCTTGATGGTACTGGTGATATAACAGAGGCATTGCATGAACTTAAGACTGCTGAAGAGTTCAAAACAAAAGAAGATGGCGACTCAGAGAATGTGGAATTTGGTGTATCCTTTCCTGATATAGAATCAGTATCTAATGAAACATCCGTGGAGCCTAAAGCAACAGATATATCTCACACAGAAAGAAGTGCTGCTACTGAGGAGAGCTGGGAGTCTATGTTCAATGACGATGGTGAGTGCCTGGACCCGCGTCTTCTACAAGAGGTATGTTTTAGTAGAAATTGCTTGCCTCTTAGGTAGTTTATCAATTCGTAGAACCTAAGATTTGGAGAATAATTTTAGCAGACATTTTTGTACAGTCACACATTCACTCATATTACATCCAATGTAACAAACTAATAGGATTGTAGATTGCAGAAAGAACGTCTGACCTTTAAGAAACAAAACGTCTCCTGGTAAACTATATCTCTAATAGTGGAATCCTGAGAGAGCTTACTGAATAGATTAAAGATGAGTTTAATGGCTTCTGGCTAACTGTTGAGAAAATACATAGGGAAACTTGTTTGAAAAGGCTTTTCTGTGTTGACAAGATGTATATTACACCAGCCTATTTGAAGAGAAGAATAATTTATTATTCATACTTATTTTATTCTTCCAACAGATGTTGGAATGTTGTTAGACACTCTAGAGGGAAGGAAGGGTGTGATAAAGGAATGTATGGTGGTTTTTTTAAGAAGTTTGTGCTGAGTTAAAGAGTAAGTGATTGTTGAATATATCGCAAAGAGTCGGACACGACTGAGCGACTGAACTGAACTGAACTGAGGTAGAGTTCATAAATGCAAAATGTTGGATTTGAAGGCATTTCAGAAATTATTTAGTTCGGTCTTTTCATTTTCTTGATTTAGACATTCCCTCTCTATCCAGCATTTAAATTCCTTACCATGAATAAGAATCGTTGGTTTTGAATAATAGAATCATTTCCCCTTTTATTCCTTATAGTGAGTTCATATTACCTTTGCCCAGAAGGGGAAAAAAATCATTTCCCGATAAAATCTCCAGTTTTATACATGGGAAAATTAAAGGTTAATGGTTGTATTTTTAAGAAAGGAAGATTCAGGATTTCAGTCTACTGTCTTAATCCTGTATTTATGTTCTTTCTACCAGACCACTTCCTCAAGTATAAGATAGTTTTGTATGAGTGACTCCACAGAGCGTTTTAAATGCTAAGTGATGAGTCTGTTGTTCCCGATAGTTGAACCAGAAGTACAGAAAAATGTTTACAAGCCCGTATAAAAGAGACATGTGAAACTGAAGAGGGCAACCCATTGGACAGAATTGAGTTTCCAATATCAAGCACTTCCTCCTTGCTCTTGGGAGGT